>NW_027176483.1:5146149-5593649 GCF_023349555.1 Cebidichthys violaceus
TCAATGGATGTTCTGGGACTTTTGTCATAGTGGCAAATGGCATAACTCAGTTATTCATACTGTCACACAACAATAGACATGGATATTGATCCATTGATCCATTTGGTCTCACGACAACGTGCCCTTTTTGACAAACAAAGTACAGATTATAAAGACAAAGAATATGAACATCTGTTCGTCTGATGATCTATCTCTAAACAGCAGCAGTTCAACTTGATTGTGATGGTTAGAAGCCCACAAAAGAGAGTTAAACATACTTTGTTGTCCATTGAACATATAGAGAACCACTCACTTCCAAGTGCAACATTATGCTGTGGACTTTAAGCCGGTCAGAAATGATGTAGCTGTTATGAAAGGTACACTATAAAAGCGTTACATCAATTATTTCTGTTGCATAAACATACTGCCAATCGATGATTGTGTGACGCCGCTGCCTTCAACAAAAATGTTGTGATGATCTTGTGAAAAGTCAGAACGTGAAAAAATTGTTAATAAATTTATCCTGAACACGCAATATTTCATATAAAATTGGGTTGAAATAATTAATTTGGACAATAATAAAAAGATAAAATCATACCATCACAATACACTTCAAATGAAAATCATTATACAACAAAAGTGTGTTATTACTAACCCGTACATGGGTGTATTATGGCTATTGTACAAATACATTTTCACAGATTCAAGAGACATGCCTGAGAGAAAGAAAAGAGGAACACAATGATCCCCTTTCTCTCCGATCTCCACACAGTTCCACGTTCCCACATAAAAGGACTACATTAGGCACACATGTCTCTGAGCCAAACTATTGTCCTCATTCTCTGTGGATGTGGGCCAATGGGGGGTAAAGTACACACTCGGTCTCAGCGCATCCAGGCAGCAAGAGGAATATTGAGCTAATGTGAGAGGTCACACTCCACTTATATTTATTTATTTATTTCCCATAGCCATTTTATTTTGAGGTAACAGGAGGAGGGGGGGGGGAGGGGCCTGGAGCAGATATCTCAGCAATTTATCTGACCTGCATGTTATTGGATGGTGTAAGAATACCAAAGAAGGCACCAGGGCCACGATTTAAATTAGTGCTGAAACAATTGATCCTGTATCCATTTCACACAAAATGCATCGTCAACAAAAAAAATAAAAAATGAATGCATCATTCAATTTCTTTACAAAAAATCTTGATCCCTGCTGCTCTCGTGTTTCTGTTTTTCGCCGTTTAATATAACATTTGAGGAGCCCAAAATGATTGTGGTGTCCATTTTGGAGAAACCTCTAAGTGAAACTTTAAGTAAAGTGTAAAAGTGTAAAAGCTCATTTCACGTGAAGAGAAACACACACACACACACACACACACACACACACACACACACACACACACACACACACACACACACACACACACACGCTTAAAGTTGCACACACATACACAGACATCCACTCACCGAGGGTATCAATTTGTAAATTCAATGGCTGATTCTCGTTCTATTTTCAAAAGGAGACGGAGCAAAAGAAGAATAAGAAAGATGGGGGAGGGAGAGCGTTGATGACTCTCATGAGCAGATATATTTTGGGAGCCGGTATTGAGGCTGCCGGGAGCTATCTTTAAGCGGCCTACTTCTCCTCACCGCCTGGTGGATGCTGGGGAGAGAGAAGGGGTTTAGCCGAGCAAACACGCACGCACGCACGCACGCACGCACGCACGCACGCGCACACACACACACACACACACACACACACACACACACACACACACACACACACACACACACACGCACAAGTCCCACACAAGTTGCTCCGGGACAAACAGTACACTCAAACACACAAATGAAGCCGCAGACAGAAGTCACAGCAAAGCACAATCATACAGACAAGAAGACAAATGCAGACACAATAGACTGTGTGTGTGTGTGTGTGTGTGTGTGTGTGTGTGTGTGTGTGTGTGCGCACGCTAACACAGATGGGTAAGATGCCTCCACTTTAACAGTGACGCTGCTCTTTGTGTCAGCAGCCTTGTTGTTACCGTCTACAGAGAAAACACTGCCCTCAAGTGGAGAGACACACAAGCACACACACACAATTACAGACACACAAAGTGGTTTATCTTTAAATTGTGTGTGTGTGTGTGTGTGTGTGTGTGTGTGTGTGTGTGTGTGTGTGTGTGTGTGTGTGTGTGTGTGTGTGTTTAGAGCGGTCAGTGTCCAGATTGATTGACATACTGATGGCCTCAGGTCTGCCCTGGAGCAGCACATTTTCTTTGCTACAGACTTCCATATGGAGCACACTCGCCTTTGGGACTCTACAATTCAGACTGCGTGACACAGCCTGTGGATACTGGATGTACAGCTCATCACAAGCACGCAGCGCGCGCGCGCACACACACACACACACACACACACACACACACACACACACACACACACACACACACACACACACACACACACAGTTAATATGAGCGTGGAAGCATTAAAGAGGGTATGAATAAATATACAGGTCAAGGACGTACACATTGTCAGAACTGGTACTATACTATCCTACTATATTAAATATATTTTCCTTCACAATCTGCAGAACTGACAAGACAAATGGTAATTGTAACTATCTTAAAAGGTTCCCTCCATTGATTTTAGGTCATAATTCACTGAACGGAGTTCTACTGAGTGTGTGAAAACAAATGAATAGTGTTCTCAGTGTAACAGAACGTTTACAACATGAAAGTGTCGTCAGCGTCAGGAGTTCAAATCACCGACAACTAGTCACGACAGTTGATTGCAGAATTAGTCTTGACTGTGACACTACAGCCATTACATTTCGGTTGTACTTTAGGGCTCATGAGGCATCAATGTTTGTTAAGTTTTCAGCCAGGTCAGACATCTGAGCTTTCAGACAAAAATGTGTAATGATTATGACTTGGATGTTGATGCTGTATTTAGAAGTCGGACACTTGTAATCATGGTAACTGCATTATGACATGAACGTGGCATTCGTTTGATATTTTACCTTTGACTAGAAGTGCATGTTTTTTGGATCTTGACACATACTTCAGACTAGAAGTCAGGATATCTCAGCCTCTACTGCTTAGAGCGTTCTTCTTATAATCTGTCTCTTCAAACCTTTTTACAATTATGACAATGTTAAAGGAACACGTCACCAATTTTACACATTGAAGTCAATTTACTAATTAAGATTACTGCTCGGCCTGCTGAAACAGTATAATATGTTCACCTCTACCCTCTCTTCTATAGGCCTACTCTTAACTCCTTTGAGTGTGACTTAATGAAAGTGCAATAATAAATCTTCTTTAAGAGGTCACACTGGTTTCCTTGCTGATTGCAAAACTACAAATTAAATGTTTAGGTTTTTCTTTCTTTGTTTTACATTAGCACCAACCTTACACAGACCTTAAAAACACACATGGAACTAATAATACTGTATCAATGACGGCTCTTTGTATTTAATCAGGTAGAATCATGTATGAAATAACGTTAAGTAGTTATTGGATCATGTATTAGTTGCCAGACTGATTCCATCTAAGTGCCCCAGTAAGCCATGACGGTGACCTAACCTGCACAACTGAACTGGGTCACATGTTTTTATTTACACCCGTGCTTTTCTTTAAAAAGGTCATAACACCAGACGTCTGTATTCACCACGGGCTTCTATCTCGCTCTGTGCCTCCAAGTTTTATCTCTATCTCATGTGCCGTCACTCTACTTTCTTCCAGTTAAGTGGAAAAAGCCATAACCCTTCCCACCACACACACACACACACACACACACACACACACACACACACACACACACACACACACACACACACACACACACACACACACACACACACACACACACACACACACACACACACACAGTTACCGGTCAGTGTTGAGTGCTCGTAATTCATCCAGACATACACAGGTAAGCAGCTTGCACTTTCTGTGCCTCATTACCCCGGGGAACGCACTCTACAGCAATATGTTTGAATGTGTGCACTTTGTAAGTTAAAGTGAGTTTGTGTTGGTGTGTGTGTGCCTGCAATAAGTGAGAGAGAGAGAGAGAGCGAGAGAGATAGAGAGAGTGAGATAGAGTGAGATAGAGTGAGATAGAGTGAGATAGAGATAGAGATAGAGAGAGAGAGAGAGAGAGAGAGAGGGGAGGGAGTATGTACAGTTTAACAAAAGCTAAAACTGATCGTGACCAGTAATAGCACCTGGTCCTGTGTGTGTGTGTGTGTGTGTGTGTGTGTGTGTGTGTGTGTGTGTGTGTGTGTGTGTGTGTGTGTGTGTGAGCTCATTAGCAAAGTGGTGTGTGTTTAATTGATGAATGAGTGACCTCCGACCTCTGTCCCTGCACTCTGACCCCAGCCGCTTCATCGGGCTGACATGGATTTTATCGCAACACTTAACACCAAGCACATCCACAAAATGGCCGACTTCTTGTTTTCTTTAACGCCTTTTCACTTCACTAATGGAGGACAGGTCCAGTAGCAACACTTAACGGAGGCGAAGGTGTTTGTGTGATCAGCGTATTGGATATGTGCTGGTGTGCCTGCAAGACAGTTTCATAAAGTTGTTACAAGGGCTGCTAACAGTTAAATGTCAAAAAGTTGTGAGAAGACGCCCATCACAACTACGACGTCCTCGAACAGTCCGAGACAAAAACATATTTCATTGACTATGATCTGTGACAAAAGGCAAGCGGCAAACCATCATATTTGAGAAGAAAATATTTGCCTGAAACGATTAATCGATGCTCAAAATAGTTTCAGATGCATTGTCGTTTGATCGACTAACCGATCAATCAAACAGCTTTGATCGTTACTTTCACAACACAAATGAATTGTGTCCTTCATTTTGATCTTTTCAAGTCTTTTATGTAAGAGTAATAATTTCATGTTTCTTGCCCGTCTATTAAATAAGCCTGTACACAGATCAGCCCTTTAATGTTTCTAATAGTGTGATATCTAAATCAATAGCGAGCTTTTTGACGGTCAGCAGTGTTCCTTAAATGCCATTATTAAATTGCTATTAATCTTAAATTTAATCTTATCTATATGCAACACTGATGGTGTTTGCATGCGCGGCGATATTTAACTCTATAAATGAATAATTCTTATAGCTTGAACTTTCAAATTATAAAATATAATTCCTGGCTTCCCCACTATGGAAGGCAATTGTATTTTGACTCAGTCATTCAGTCATTTCCAGCACAGACAAAAGGAGGGGGAAGAACAGCACCTACAATGAATTCTTTCATCACAAGACCACAAACTGGGACATGGCTACCCTCTGATGGACACAATAAGAAATACACTCCTAAGACTCAAACCTGCACAGTCCACTTGATACACGACACCGAAGAAAATAAAAAAAAAAAAAAAGCAGCACTTTGGGAGGCCAAACAAGGCCAAGCAGGAAAACAACAATGGTTTTGTTTTCCCTACTGTCATGAAGCATGTGGAGAATAGAAAACAGTCCTGGGCTGCAAGCTGAGGGGGCGTACAACAATGCGGCCCTGTGTCTCCAGCTTCAGAGTTGTGATAACAGCCCTGCAGGATGGGGACAGAGAGAAGCCAGGCCTGTGGTCACCAGCGAGCATTACGTCAACACAATGAGTGCGATCACTCACGCAGCAGGAGCACTGCTGTAACGGCCCTGAAATAGACCGAGACGAAATGTGAGATTACAGCCTTCAAGTTCAAACGCCTCAAAATAATAGGAAAAACATGAACTCATGCATTGAACTCAACAGATTCAACCAGAACTAAAAAGGTAACAAACGGTCTGTCCTGTATGTGACTGAAATATACAACGATAACAACTATTGGATGGATCGCAAGCATTCGCTAAAAATAGACATTTCATAACGCCATCATCATCAGGTGGAAAATTTAATTTGGCAATACTTTAAGACTTTCCCATTATTCTCTGCTTTGCTTTGTATTTAGTGCACATTAAATATCAGTTTTAGTCACCTCAGTTGTAATCACAGAGGTGGTTATTCACATTTTCATGAAATACAGCATTGCAAAAAATGAACTGATTAAACAGGAACACACATTTAGATTTCTAAACGCAGACGACGCTGAAACGATTCATTAAATCAACAGCAAATTGCTCAACTGGCCATCGATTAATCCGTCAAAATAAGAAACATTCTCAAGTTACAGCATATCAATGGGGATCTGCTGCTTTATATTGTCAAAATTAAAATTCTTTTGGATTTTGGACCATTGGTCAGACAAAACAAAACATTTAAAATGTCATCTTGGACGAAAATAAAACATTAGTTGCAGCCCTAGTTTTTTCATGCATGGTAAATGTGATTATTTGGTATGTTTGGCTTATTTGACCATCTGTAAGTTGTCCCACCTTTTCCATTCATGACTACGTCGCTAGAAGCTTCTGAGTCCTCTACTCTAACGAGAATCTAACAACAACAACTCCCAGCCAGGTTTTGGATGCAGGGCTAAACGAGGACACCAGACTGCACAGCGTTGCCAATTACTCAATGTTTACAATGGCGGCAGCAGCCTTGATAGAATAGAGCGGATGCATGGACCGGGCAGGACACACACACACACACACACACACACACACACACACATACACACTCTCCAGAGATCTGGGTTAGTGTGCTGAAGAAACACAGAGACAAACAAATGCCTGGTGGCCAGACTGCAAACAGGAGAAGCAGTGATTACAGCCGACACGGGCGATCCATCACCACTGGAATGAGTATTGATGCTGCCCTGCAGTACCTATGTATGCGTTCATCATAATATCTGTGATTATCGGTGAATAAATAAGGGTGAAATGTTCAAATGTGCTGCCCTCTGACTCATCAAACCTCACTGACGACATGAGCAGCATCTTGGTAACTCATTATCTAAAAAAAAAAAAAAAGGTCCTCTGCAATTAACTGAAACTGTATCTGCATTCCATGAGGCTTTGTGTTTAACTTTTCCTATTTTTAAAAAGGGGGCAATTACTTTAAATTATCGGTGGCAGTTCACTTTGTGCCAACGCTATTAACCAAGCACTGAGAAGCCCTGGGATGAGCTTTTTTCTTCTTTTTTTTTTTAAATGGATATTAAAGCTAAGGTTGGTAATGTTCTTCAAAGATATTTTTGTTATATCTTTTTAAATTCTCTTTACACCCCGACAGCAATCGTCTTCTAGCTACTATCACTGGAACCAGATGGTTTTTAAGGTTGGATGATTTACTCATCAAGTTGCTCTTGCTAGTGTCTCAGCATTGGAACCCTAGCTTTAAGTGATCTTCATCACGCGTAGTGGAGATGCACAGATGGTGACGACACAGACAATGATCAGTGATGCAAAATGCAAGGGTGTTATTTCCAGTGTGGGAAAAATCATTCACTAATGAGTTTTATTTGCAGTTCTTATGCACCCTTGGCAATATCAGAGAGAAGTAAAAACAAGCTCATATTTGTGACCATGCTGAAGAACTGAAATAACCCACATGTACAATTCTGCAATGAGCTCGGTGAAGTGTAAATATGAGCTCAGATAATTCATCAAAGGATAACTGTGCTTTAGGGGGCTGTGGAGTGAAACAGCTGCCTCAGCACTTCAATAAAACTACATTTTGAGAAAGAAAACACCCAAAAGGCAGCTTATGCTGAGGAAAAGGGGAAATAAAGCTGCCAACGCCACCTCAGTGTCTGTCTTCTCTACATAATGTGTGACAAATGTTGTTGTTTTTTTAAAGAGTTGTCTCAGGTCAAAAGCAAAATGATAATAACGGTACATCATAAAGGATTTACTTGATAGACTTTACATTGAGAAGCTAGTCTACACTGTTGTTTTGCAAGAATAAAATGTAAAGCCATATTAAAAAACTGAGAAAGGTTGCAATAAAATAATAATTTTGACGGTAAGAAATGCATAAATATTATGAAAATTTGACAGAACGTCCATCAGAAATGCAGCTTCATCAGCAGCATAACCAGAAGGTGGCAGTGGAGAGCGGCTGCGCTGTGTTCAGCCTCCCGACAGTGAGGCGCTGGTGCCCTCACAGCATTACATGCCCTAGTAATGCCTTCCCTTCCTCCTTCCAGGATGACCCAGTGGCCTGCAACTGCAGAGCTGGACCGCACTTCAGACGCATTACACGAGTGGAACAAATCCTCATCCCTCGTTGAACAAATCCTATTTGGACCACACACACACTCTGAACTTGGACCCCCCCCCCCCTTGTCTTTTAATTCACTCTTGTTCCGTCTGCTCATTCGGTCTGATCGACTCGGTAGCTTTGCTCGGCTCTGGTGCTTTCCTGGCCAGCGTTCTGGGAAAGCAGGAGGAAAATCCTTAAAGAGCTCAAACTCCCCGAGTCAGACAAAATCCAAAAGAAAAATCCACCCTGTGAGACCCTAGAACAAGTCACTAGTCGAGCAGCTATAAGAAGGAGCGGTTCATATAACGGATTGTAGTGCAGACTTGATGGCTTAAGCTAAAAAAGAACAACCATTAAATCTTTGCCTTGTTAAGGTCCAGACAGAGGCAACCTAGTGGCTCACAAAACCAGCCTTACTAATGGCTGTGGATAAGGTGGGCTTACATTGGGAGTTTTTCTTCAGGAGCTCCTACTTCAACACCTACTGGAGTGGCCTACTTCTACAGTGTATTCAATTAGCCGGCAGTAATACTGGCACTGTGGCCATCAGGGAGGAAATCATTCCCACTCAGACACCACAGAGGAAGCAGCTAATATCACATTACAATTCAGTATAACAATGGATGAACTGTGAGGGGCATAGCCAAGCCAAGCAGTTCTATTTGGGTTATTTATTATCAGACTGGAGGACTATATCTAAATAAAGCAGCAATACATTTCCAAGGCTTGGGCAAAACATGGCCTCCTATATGCAGCTCGTACAGTTTAAGAATTTAAAACACATCATCAAAATGCATTGGGGGTTTTTTTTACGCTGCATTAAACAGCTTTCCCGCTCATCAAAGTTGTACTAATTAATGGATGAAATGACATTGTGTACTGAGAAAGGTGTCGCCCAGAGTGGAAAAACAACAGCAGCAGCAGCTCCACTAAGCTATTTGGAATATTTTTTTCCTTTTTGGTTTCACAGCCTGCAACTTTACTGTTTTGGCTCACTGCTCTCATCACTTCAGCCCCATTTCCAGCAGCAGCAGGCAGCTGTTTTTTTTGTTATTTAAAAAAAAAAAAAACTTTGATAAACCCTCAGTACTCTACCAACACAGCATCAAATGGCAATTAATTCTGCTCAACTGTCAAAATAAGAAACCAGCACTGCAGCCTCAAATGCAATTAGTTACACCTCACAATCCTGACATGACAGACGCAGAGTGTGGATGGCTCCTCTATGACAATGACAATACTAACGCGACTCTGGTCCCGGCCCTGTTGACTTGTAATAATGCACTGTTCAATGTTCTGACTGTAACATAAACCAACCAAACAGACCTATAGCAGTCTGTATGGGTCAAATTAACACATTGACGCATGTTTTTTTTACTCTTGCTTCCTGCCTTCAGCAGCCCTGTGGCATCCTCTAATTCCCTTTCTCCCCTTTCTTTGCTCACTCTCTCCATCCCTGGCTCTCCTGTTGCTATTGGTTGACCAGACACGAGCTCACACATGCAAACTCTCCTTTTTCCCCCCTATCAATCTTCCTCCCTCTTATTCTCGAGCTTTCGGCATGCCGTCTCTCTCTCTCTCTCTCTCTCTCTCTCTCTCTCTCTCTCTCTCTCTCTCTCTCTCTCTCTCTCTCTCTCTCTCTCTCTCTCTCTCTCTCCATGCAGCTCACATGCTCTGCTCTCAGCACCCGCCATCAGCTCCATCCAGTCAGTCAGGCAGCCGTATTGATGAAAGAAGCTTTATTAGCTGAATCTCGGAGCTCTTCCTCACATCTGTACAGTAGATGACACACTAGCCACCGTGGCTTACTTACTCCTTAAACTGGGGGGATCTGGCCTCTGGTGCTCATCCACAGCTACAGAAGCTGGACTCACCAGCTCCCAAGGGAATCAATCCAATTCATTAACGGGGAACCTTTTGCTTACCACATGCTAATCAATAAAGGATCATTAATCACTATAGCAGACTAATCTTACACATGAACAAAGAGAAGACAACATAATGGAATGAAATAATGGAATGGAAAAAACCCAACGTCATTTTGGGAAATGGACTTTCTTGCAAAGAGTCAGATGAGAAGATGGATACCACGTCCAGGTCTGTCAGTTAAACAGGAATCTGGCTTAGTTTAGAATAAGAACTGGAAAATAGCGAGGTGGATTTTGTTATTTTTGGAACAAGCTAGGCCAGCCGTTTCCCCCCCACTAAACATAAGTAACAGCATTCACAAAACCAAATAAATAATTATAATCTAGATGGATTTAAGGGTTAAGATGCCGCCTATTAACTACAGACCTCTGTCTTCTATCTCCACCATCGTTACCTAATAAAAGCCATAAAATGGTCTTTAAAAACATGGCGAGCCTGTATATTAACATTATACAACACCGTGTGTACATGATGACGGTTTACATCATGCAGTAAACCAAAATGTAAACGTAAATCACATTTTATCGTCACTTATGCTCCCGGCGCAGCACCCCAGTGAAACGTATCCTCTGCATGTGACCCATCCGAGTACTGTGAGCAGCTACTACACAGCATCCAGGGAGCAGCTTCAGCCCGCCGCCTCAGTCAAAGACTATAACGGGCTGGGCCAAACCCAGACGACAAATCAATGCACTTTACAGTGCAACGTGTGGGAACGTTAGTCAGCTCGGTTAGAGCAGCTCATTTCATGCAGAAAGGTCCATAATGCTACGACTGGCACCGCTAGCCGACAGATATATGTCCCAAGAAGAATATTAGCATTTAGACTCATCGGTGCTCTGGCTGGCACAGTTATGACTAACGAATGCTACTATACTGGTGTCGCTTTATATTCATCTTTCACCCTCACAACCCCGGCCTGTTTGGGCATGCTGATCCAGATCCATTTACTCTTGGGGGGCGATTCCCATCAAAGCCTCGGCCACTCGAAACCTGCTGCGAGTCGTCATCGTCTAATGTGAGAAGCAGAGACGTCTGCAATCTGAATTAAAACATGCGGATCAAACGTTTGATCTTTAATCAAATGTGAATTCATATATAATCTCTTGCAGTAACCTCCTTCAGTCATATCTGTACCAATAATCAACTATATTTTGCAGTCATTGCTACTCTGCCATACCTCAAAACTACTGCATCATTGTTGTTGTTATTACTGCTACTGGTCACTCAGGCAGTGTTTCTATGGGAACATGAACGCATGATGGTCCAACTCAATAAATGGAAGGATGATAAAGTGAGAAAAATAAATGTGAAGGTGTAAAAGCTTTGACCCGTCACTAACCAAACCCTGTCAGAAAAAAAAGAGAAGTGGTGTTGTTTGTGTGTGGCTCCTGCAGCAACTGGCAAAGTGCTCATATTCTGTTGATATTAGTTAAACAAGTCCCACTAACAACAAGGTGGCATGGTAGCGGTACAACAGACTGCATGGTGGGAATTGTAGATAGCATGTTTAAATACTAAAATAGAATTAAGTTGGTGTAAACTGAAGTTACGATGACTCTGTAAATCTGACTATTTAAATACATAAGAACTCAAACCGGTCCATAAAAGCCACTGTTACAGGCTACAGGCTACAATACAAAATAAAAGCAGGTATCAACATGCACTTTTTGAAATGCCAATTTGCTCCACTACTCTCTGAGTTTCTCCCTCTAAAAAAAATAAAAAAATAGCATTCTATCCAGAAAATAATCAGCAGATTTATCAATACTGAAAATAATCAGTATTTTGAAACCACATAAAAAACGTATGTAGCCACTGGTATAAGAAATGCTGCTGGGAACCTTTGTTAAACCATGCTACATCTTTAGCATTAGCTCCTCAACCTGTTGGACCATAGACAACATCTCAGCTGGCTCAGAACCAGCTTTCAACGCCTCAATTCACATTGAGTATCTCTCTCTCTCTCTCTCTCTCTCTCTCTCTCTCTCTCACACACAGACTGACTCACACACACACACACACACACACACACACACACACACACACAGATTGACTCACACACATGTTGTACAATACCAATAGCCGGAGCAGCAAGACAGGACAACAAATCTGTTGTTTGAATAAAGAGAGAAGATCAGGTGACGATGTGCAGGCGATAAAACTAAACTAAACTTCAAAAAGGCCAACAAGAGCAAAAAGTGGATGATGAAAAGAGACAGTGTATAGCAAAGTGAACTTAGTATGAACTTTTCATTTGGGCCACAACCAAGTTCAAAGCATTTCCTACTACTCCACCTACAGACCCTGCACGCACGCACGCACACACACACACACACACACACACACACACACACACACACACACACACACACACACACACACACACACACACACACACACACACACATATAATACTGTGTTATTTTAGTATATGAATCCAACAAAAATAACACCAAAGCACAAATGCGCTTCCAAATCACAACTGGGGTCTTTGAATTTTGCTGGCATTGCACATCGGAGACAGAAGTGATAAAAGCGGGAAAGAAGGCTTTGAAGAACAGACTTGCAGCTGCAAGGCCAATAGATCAGTTCTCTGCTCAGCAAGCCATGCAGTTGCTCTCCGACATGTGTGTGATCTACTGCCGGAGACCTTCAACATCACGTTGAATTGTCACTTAGCATGTGATCCCTCACAGATGACGCGGAGACGAACGCGCCACACTGTTTTGTAATCTGTGAAAGAGGGAAAGCTCGTGACAAATTAAAAGATGACTGATCTAATGACCCGTAATAAAAGAAAGAATAAATAAATAACTGTCGAGGTGTCATCACTTGAGTGCATCGGTTTACACTGCCTCACATAATAGTAATTGTGGGGTTTCTTATTAAATGTACAGCTTGTGGTTCCAGGTTTTGCAAAAACAATTAAATGATTAAATCAACAATTCTGGCAATAACCTGATACAGTTTCATACGTCTGCTATTCTCGATCACCAATTAATAAGCTACAAACTTGGTCTAAACAAGACTAGCAGTCTAGATTTGCGAGGCTGTACTTCTATATAGATACATTTGTGCTTTGAGCTAAACACCAACATCCACATGCTAACAAGTTTACAATGACAAGGCTAACATGTTCATAATTATAGGCATTTACCTGGTTCACCATCTGAGTTTAGCCTGTGTATGCTAACATTTGCGAACCATCAACAAACACAAAGCCCAGCTGAGGCTGATGGGAATGACATTGACTGAAGCACTGGGCCGACTGATACTCTGACCTGATGTTGGCGTCAGAGGAAGAGTCAGGGGACTCAGTAGCATTGATCCTGTAAGGACCTTTACATTCTGATGCTCATTTCCTGACAATCCATCAAATTGTTTGTCAAGCTTTTTCACTTAAAGCCAAAAATGTCGAGCTGGCGCTTTAGGAAAAGTGAGGGGATCATTAAAGTCCATAGCGTTCATCCTCTGGGCACCATGAACGTCCATATTGAGATATTTCAGTCAGGACCAAAGCGTGGACCTATCGACAGAGCTCGTCCACTGATGTATAAAAAAACAGAATATCAAATTGAGCTCAATCCTCTAGGCATAGTATGTGATGCATCGAATATGGGCTAGCGAGCACGACCGCCCAAACAACTAAAATATCAAAACATCTTCAAAAAGAAAAGATGCTGCTGCAGCAGTAGCCACACTTTGTTTGAACAACGATAACTGATCTCTGGAAAGTTCAGAGCAAAAACATCACTTCTGTGACTTAGATCACAGTCCGTCTCTTAATGAAGAAAAAAGGAAAATCTGTATGAATACTTCTCATGTATATTTGGATCATAAAAGCTGTTTTACCAGATGAGGTCTCTTTGGGGTGTTGTGGTGTGCACACACTGCGATGTCAGTCAGTTCTGTTCCATCTACGCTGGTAAAACATACCGGTTCAAAGCATCGACCACGAATTGCGATGTCCCCGCTGTTGCAATAAATTCCACATCCCTCTTTCTTTCATCATTTCCGGTCATGTCTATATACTAATGGCTCTCGAATAAAAACGTACCATTTTGTTGCACCTGTTCCTTCTAATTAGTGCAAAGGGTTGTTAACCTCACATACGCCCCAGCATGACTCTGCCTTAGAGGACTTGCGGAGGAGAATGACTGAAAGCACATTTGTGGGTATGCTATGTGCTGCTGATAAAAGGACAACGGACCACAGCAAGATACCAGGATGTGTTCCTCTATACGCTATAGTTACATCTCTCTTCCACCCCTGTTGTCGGCCAGACTGAGCGAGATCAGGTTAGACTACACACAGTTAGAGGTTAAGGAGTCATAGTCTGGAATCCTTTGCTTGTGCCTGTACTTGTGTGCATGTTTGTCTGAATTCACGAGTTCAAACACGGGAAGTTCTATGAGCTAAAGATCAAAGTTGAGTGGCAACGCATTGACTGAGCCTGAGAACGCATTGCTCTGAATGGGAAGGTCTGTGGTGATTTGTGGTGGAAGTGTGTGTGTGTGTGTGTGTGTGTGTGTGTGTGTGTGTGTGTGTGTGTGTGTGTGTGTGTGTGTGTGTGAGACTGTGTATGGGTGTGTGTATATGTGTGTTTGTTGTGGTTTCTGAACACAAAGCCTTCCTCAGCTGTGTGAAGCACTTCAGTAGAGGCCAGGCATGACTCTGGATCAAAGCAGATCACAATCCTGAAGAAGGAACTTCTTTCTTTGAAAGTGAAAGTGAATATGTGTGTGTGTGTGTGTGTGTGTGTGTGTGTGTGTGTGTGTGAGAGAGAGAGAGAGAGATGCTACTGTGAGCCAGACCAGGATAAGCGTCTGCTTGATAATGAGCTTACATGACTACATGATTTGCTTGATTGTACAGCTGAGACAAATAGTCCATTGACAGAAAATTAAGCTGCATTTATTTTGATAATCAATTAACTGTTTAAATCATTCAACAAGCATAAAAAAAAACATCGTCTAGCTTCAGAAATGTGATAATTTGCGGCTTTTCCTTATTTTACAAAATGATAAATTGCACATTATTCAGACCAACTGACTGCATCACTACCAGCAGCCATATTGCATTTTGAATATCTTTAAAAAAACAAATCTCGAATCAGGAGTCATTTTATTTCTCATTTTCTGTCTGCTTAATCCTTATCCCTAGACTTAAGCCCTACTGTATATATCCCAGCATACACTGGGCGAAAGGCAACATCCAAAACATGTCACCCCCCCTCAGAGCAACCACTGGCTTTATGAATTGATATTGGGTTTTCTTTTACACACCATCTGTTTGCTGTAAATTCAATGTGCAGGCGTTTAGGAATTCCAGCAAATTCGAGCAGCAGACACCGAGCTGCCCCCTGGGGTGGCCGCGCCGTTGGTATCACCTAATTGATGCTGCCTTCTTTCGGCTGTCGGTGACGTCGCTCCAATAGCATCGTGCCATGAAGTAAGCCCCCGCTCTCCCCACTCCAATTCGCATGCACTTTACAGAGCCGCTGCGCTGCGCACACTCCAAGTGCGCTGCCACCGCTCACGCCGGGTTAAAATCACGCTGAAATACCCGTGCAAGACTGCCTAACAAAACCACAGACGCACAATCGCACAGCAGGAAACAATGCTCCAACAAATTCAAGAAAAGTTACGTAATCAAACACCGTGCGAGAGATTCTCAAATAGGCTGGGCGATAAAGGGAGGTGTTTTTTACTCCTTATCCCTGCTGCAGAGGGGCCAAGGAAATGAGCAGTCACATCTGTCACAGCTCTTTCTGCAAACCCCAGTCAGAAAGAAATCAATCAAGAGGCCATCAGTAGTGGACAAATGGGCAAAATTAGGTATGAATCTTCGGGATTATAGGCTACTGTGGGTGCAAATGTTGCAGGGAAACTGCCGTTAGGGAGTCAAGTGGGGTCCTCGTCGTCCAGATCTGAGTCCTCTTAACGTAAACGGCAACTTCCCACACTCCAGAGCAGCCCGTCCTGTGTGCTGAAAATACACGCCTTTTGCCATATGCGCGCACCGTCGACACCGCCGACGCACCGGTAGCAGCGCCGGCGTCACGCGGAGACGGACCCGCTGCCAACAAACCCGGGCAAACAAACACATCACTCTCTCACTACGTCGCACAGTCACCAAACAACCAGCCGCCGCCGCCCCTTGCTTACCTACGATGGTGACCCGTTCTGTCTTTCTTCCCCTTCGGCCTCCTTTTTCTGGCCTGGATGGCCATCACTGCCGGGGGATGGGTGGTGGGGGGGGGGTGAGGTAACGTTGAACCACGGGGAACGACCGACGTCCGAGTCCGGGGAAGGGTGTAGGATGGACGGGGAGGAAAGAGAGAGAAGAAACACACATCATTAGGCTCTGAAGCTGGCTGGCACGGGGCATTCAGCGTCGTTTACCATGCCCCCGGTAGGGATAGCTAACACGCGTAACTTTCGCCATCTTCCGTGTTAATTACAACCAGAAGTGTGGTCAAGTCAGAGGCTGAGGGATACGCACCTTTCCTGGAGCTCATGTTTCCTCCTCTTCCCCTCAGCAGGAGCGGGCAGCTCAGAGGCAGCAGCCGGATTCTCTCTCTCTCGCGCGCGCGCGCGCACACACAAAAACACGAGCGCACACTAACCTCTACCTATAGATGGCACGCGCTCCCTCTTGCGGTGGTCGCGTGCAGTCCTGCGTGGACCTGCACCACTATGCACGAATTTATTCTCATTCACATTTAGGTTGAACTGCAGACTATATTTAGTTAGGGCATTTTACTGAATATGCAGAATATTAGAGCATGCAATAATCATAAAATGTGTATTAAAACATGTATCTATATGTATATTAGGCTAAATCCCAAGTACTGTTGCCTACTTAAGAAAATGTTTGAGGTATATGGACTGAACTTGAGTATTCCCATTTAAAGCATATTTGTACTTCTTCTCTATTACTTTAGCTTTTAGAAAATATATGCATTGTTGTAGATTAAACTATCCAACGATATATAAAGTAGTTATGATTGGCTCCACATTGACCAAATATAACATTAAACATTATGCTGTTTACACTGTCAAAGGTACATTCTGCATCATGAGCTTTCTGCTTTGATACTTTAAGTGTATTTTGCAAATCAAATTTTCTATTTCCAGGAATTTTATTGTATAAAAAGTATTTTTCTAACACATTTGTGGTTGTTTTTGGATAAAGTCAAAGGATGGACAGGAAGTCATAGGCTAAGTAAGTCGAATGCAGGGATGCATAGTTGCAGGTTAAGTATGCATTCCTCATCTCTCTGCATCCTGTTATATTTCTACTGTTGAATCTCTCATAAGGGCTTCAGATGAAGACCTCACAATAGACATCTTGCATAACAAAGGTACTGTAGTCTAGCAGTGTATGTGAAATACTCCTCCTCAGCTATGTATTTATACACAGACTCTATACTATTAGTATAATAACTTGGTCACAAGCTCATGTTGCCTCTCTATACTATTTATAGTGTTAGCTGTGTTTTTTGTATTGCTGTCTGCAGCCCACTCTCTGCTTTGTGCAATTTCATCAAGATTTATTGGATTTTTGACCTATGATGCTGTTTGGATATTACAGTTTTATCTTGTCTTTCACTGAGCACAAAAAATATATGGAAAATATAGGGACATACATTTTGTGAAGTCTTCAGTCAAAGCAGCACTCTGTTCGACAGACAAGTCAGAATTGGACGATACATGAAAGTGTAAGTTTATCTATAATAATCACAAAGGTGCCCATTTGTTACTAGGACTACGGTAATTATAATCCCCAATCCCTTGCAAAAAGTAGTTCATGTCAGGTAAAAGATTGGGGCTTTGTCCCAATTATGTTTTATTCCCCATTTATTCCCCATTATGTGTTTGCAAAGATTGCATATTCTTTGAAATCCTCCCCAGACAATATCGTCTTACCTTATAATGATAGCCTTATTATTAGAGTGGTTGCTGATAAATTTTTAGTTGATGACTTATCAATTGTTACAGTTCCAATGCAATTTTTATAGTCAAGAACAGACAAAGGTGCTCAGCTTCACATGAGGTTAAACCCACAATGAGCTAGCAATGAGAAAGGAACGACAATATTGACATAGTTTGACAACTGGTTCTGGGTCAACTCTAATAAGCACCTTGTGTCTTTACTATTTGTCTGGTGAAATAGTAATGTTATATAGGGCTTCACAGTGAAAAGGCACCGCTGGGATTCGAACCCAGGATCTCCTGTTTACTAGACAGGCGCTTTAACCATCTAAGCCACGGCGCCGATGTAAACAAGTAATATTACGGTGATATCGTCTCGGAAGTAAAAAGTGAATTCTGCCATGCATTTTTTAAATTGAAATATTGCATGCTGTTTGGTCTGGTAATGTTATACATGTAATAAATCACCGGGTGGAGCCAGCTGCATGTGTCTATATACCCCAACACAAAACACATTAATATATAAAAACATGACTTCTACTTTTAGATCACTTATCTTAGGCTTCCGATAGATCACAGATTTGATTACAAAATATTGCTCACTGATTACAACTCACGCAATGGTCTATAGCTCCTGGACACATCTCTGACCTTCTTAATGCTTTCACACCAGAGCTCTCAGATCATCAGACACTGGTCTCCTAACTGTCCCAATGATCAGTAGTAAACGTGGTGAAGGTGCATTCAGTTACTACTGGCCCTCTCTGGATTTCATCTGTTGTGTGTGAAGCACATTGAGCTTACATCTTATAAAGAGTGCTATACAAAGCTAGACTTGACTTAAAACTTCTGTAGTTATATGCAAGTTAAGGATAAGTTATATGCAAGTTAAGGATAACGGTAGTATTGCAGAAGAAGAGTTATTAGTGGTTTCCAACGTTTAACATGTGAATATGATCATTGTTAGCTGTGGAGTTTTTCGTATTTATTGTATTTTTTGTATTACTCCTTTTTTTAATCATTATTTTGCCGTCGAGGTATCCAGTGAACCTTTAAGTCCGTGTTTTTTGGTTTTATTTTGTTTAATAATAAGAGGCGCTGCTTTGACTGGAGCTAACTCCATGATTGACAGGTCCCTTAACCAAACGTTTTGCAGGGGGGCGGGCTTTAGGCTGGGATCTGTTTCCGGAACCAAGCGCACACATACACACACA
This sequence comes from Cebidichthys violaceus, assembly GCF_023349555.1. NCBI lineage: Eukaryota > Metazoa > Chordata > Actinopteri > Perciformes > Stichaeidae > Cebidichthys > Cebidichthys violaceus. Next base: position 5,165,374 of record NW_027176483.1, read on the forward strand.
CGTGTGGGAAAAGGCTGCCATTCAACGCCGTTCGTACTCTTCTGAATATCTCCAAACGCAGGTAAGTTAAGACTTTTGGCTACAAAACAACAACGTTTCTCGCTTTTTTTACAGCTTTCCTGCTAGCAGCGCTAACTATAGCCAGCGGTGTTAGCTAACAGACGACAGTGCGAACGCGCTAGCAGGATTTGCTAACTTTGGAGATGTCAGCATTACGTTATGTTCATCGTGTCTTTCCAGTGCCTGTGTCAAACTCGGGTCCGCTAAGAAGTGTCTGCAAGTGTTTGGCAGCTGTGAGACCAGAAGTGTTTCACAGATCCACATCTGTTTCTCGCCTCCTCAGCTCCATAAACAGTAAGTCAGTAGCATCTTTGTTTCTAGGCCATTAACGTCGGTTCAGCTTGTTGTCATTACTCCAACTAACGCTGCGGTACAACACAGCTGTATTCTGAGTTGACGTCAGTGCAGCAGTTCAACTTTACTGCGTAGATGAGAGTAGAGTGGTTTTAATGTGTTACTAGTGATGGTGTACAAAACAAGATGCATCATACCAAAATTAATGTTAATTTCCTCAAAGTAGGCAGACTTGAAATTAGAGATGCAACATTCATTCATATTCCTATTCATTGCACCACAACATCTTTAAGTAGTGGGTTTAGTATTAAACCTGAGCAAGCACAATCTAATCTGGTGAGCATTAGTTCCCAGAAACCCACCAAAAGTGGTCTTTAAGATACAAGGGGCATCTGTCACAGATGGTCAGGGTCAAGCTCCAAAAAAAAACCCTGGGTCCTACATTTCCCATAATGCAACATAATAGCATATTTTGTTATACTCTTGCCCATGTTTTTGAATCTTTATGCCCCCAGTTTGTAATGCAGGCTTTTCTTTTAGATGTGTTTTGTGTCATGGCATCCTGATGAATGTGGGGTTTGAAATGTTTCAAAACTGTAATTTTAATGTCCCCAGTTTTGTGTCCAGCTGGGGACCTTTGCTCTCTGCTGACACCCAATAAAAGCAAGAATAACTTTTAAAATACTATAAAAAATAGAGTTATCTCTGTTGTCACAGCTTTGCTCCGATGGCTGAGTCTGAGCCCGTCCAAGTCGGGGAAAAGAGAGGCTGTCCAGAGGATGAAGAGGAAGACACGCCGTCAAAGAAACCAAAAGTTGAGAAGGATGAAAAGAATGGAGGCCCCCCCCGCCACGGTGAGGAGGAAGAGCCCGCGGGCGAAGCGAGCGATGGAGAGGAGGAGGTCGAGACCTTTGCCGATATGATGAAGCATGGCCTCACTGAGCTGGATGTGGGCATCCTGAAGTACGTCAGTGACCACGAGGGCTTCTCGGGAATCCTGAAGGAAAGGTTCGTCCTCCAGAGTCATTGAGAAGTTTGCCTAATTTCATTCAGTTTGGATTGTTTAACAGATGATTTGTTGCGGCTTGTTCTCAGATATTCAGATTTCGTGGTGAATGAAATCAGCAAACAAGGCAAGATCGTGCATTTAGATGACCTCTCTATCCCTCCAGAGGCTGAGGTAAGATGTTGGGTTGAATTTCAATCACCGGTGTCTCTTCTCTATAAGGATGTATGTAGGACTTCATTGTGGATCGCATTAACAAACACACAATTAGTTGATCGTGGTGAATTTCCATTATGTGGATAATCGCGAATATATCTTCCCAGGTGACTTGGAAAAAAAGCTGTCGAGCTCGTTGTTATGGTGGAGAAGTGGAAAAATAGAGCCTGATTATCATATCGGACAGAACCGACTCACACATTTTTTTTAATTTATCCTTTATAAATGCAGCGGGACCTTATGATTTATGATTACCTTCTTTAAGATTTTAACTAAAAACAGATGTTTCCTATCTGTGATGCTATAAAAATGTGTTTTAACTATATCTCATAATATCATAGATCCCAATAATTTTGGCGCGGATAATTGTTGCGACATGAAATTCCCACATATTCACTTAAATGGCCTAGATCTTTAAGCCGGCTGTAAGGGAGCACCAGTCAAAATGTATTATTTCTTGTTAAACCCAGAGATGAAACTTAGTCTCAAAATCATTATACACTTTGATTTGGTGATAGAAATAGCTGTAACTGCAATGATGCTGTTAGCGAAACAAATACTAAAGGAAACCTTTTGTAGAAAGCAAACGTCACATCAAGTTCCACATGTTTTGTGTTTCATCTAATTTAGGAAGTCCCAGAGGCTCCGTCGCAGCCGGAGGATTGTGACGTGCTGACTGAAGAGCAGAAGAAGCAGCTCGGGGAGCTGCAGCTCTTCAAGAATAAAGAGGACAACGTCTCCATTGAGGCGAGTCTACGCGAGTCTACGCTTCCCGGATCCCTTTTTAGGACGTCCCTTAAAGAGTTTTACGTAATGTCCTTACTCCTCTTTTCACGTCTGTAGGTGATGGATGACACTAAAGAGAAGCGGACGCTGGTCCACAAAGCCATCAAGACTCAGTATGCCGGTCTGGAGACGAAGACGGAGGAGAAGGAAGGGCGCAAGTTCATCGTGGCCTACCACGCTGCTGGGAAGAAAGCGTTAGCAGGTATGTGGAGACGAGACGGAACCAGATGTCAGCCTGTAACTGTCTGGACAGACGTCTTGACCAGTAAATCAGAGAAATGATCAGAGAACGGACTCATTGCACGTGTACCGTAAGCTTATGTGTTGCAGTGCATGTGGTCTCCAGAGCAGTAAAATATGTTGCATGCACTTGTGCATGTTCATGATCAAGACACCTGCATGGTTCTGCTCCAATACATCTCACTCATTGTTTTGGTTCTGACTGACTTAGTTGTTCAGTGGATTACTGATTGATGGTCCGAATGAACACTTTAACAACAGTAAGGAAAGAGGAGATTCAGTATCGTGGTGCTTTGACAAACCCTGCTCCCTTATTGCAAAAAAAAAACAAAACACCCATGTCAATGCCATTATTCCACTCTCAGGCCCATGCATGAGGTCTCACCCCTGACAACTCACCACACGATCCTTAAACATCTCGTTCTTAGTAACGTTATTTTATTTTTCTATTGCTCCTCTCTGGTGGATAGAGGTCAAAGCAGCTGCAGGTAAGAACCTATTCTCCACACAGCGCAGAGGAAACGGTTAAAACCCAGATGGAGTTAGGTGTCGGTTGCTAAAATGCTTTTTGGTTTTCTAAATAAAATATGTTATTTTTTTTTGCAATCACAAAGTAGTTTTCTTTACAGGTAAACATGTGGTAGTGCAAAATCTGTTACGCTTTAACTTGAATCTTTAATATTGATTTTGTATTTTGTTGTTTCGCTCAACCATTCCTAATCTGTATTTGAGTGCAACCTTTTCTTCTGTGTCCATGAAAAGCTCCGAGGAAACACTTCTGGCCCAAAAACCGTGGCAGTTTCTGCCACTTTGTCCTGTACAAGGAGAACAAGGACACTATGGACGCCATCAATGTTCTCTCCAAGTTCCTCAGGTCTGAATGTAGCACTTAAAAAAAAAAAAAAAAAAAAATGTATCATCACTGGCTAATAAGAGACAGGTTGACAGTTTATTTTCCCCATGACATATGATTGAAGCTAAGGACCATCATGTGTCTTTCTAGGCTCAGACCCAACATGTTTTCCTACATGGGAACCAAGGACAAGAGAGCCATCACTGTGCAGGAGATCGCAGTGCTCAAGTGAGTGTGTGTGTGATGCTTTAACATTCATGACTGTGATTTATAAATAGGTGGTAAACGCTGCATCTCGAGGTGTTTCCGCCGTTACTAGGCAGATGATCTCTGGTGGATTGGCTTGTTGTACAGTAGCTAAAGAAACCTGGTCCCTGTCCTCTCAGGATCACAGCAGAGAGGTTGTCTCACCTCAACAAGTGCCTCATGAACCTCAAGCTGGGAAACTTTTGCTACAAAAACCACCCTCTTAAGCTGGGAGAGCTGCAGGGAAACCACTTCACTGTGATCATCAGGTCAGCAGGTGTTGTTTATGTTTAACGAGTATTTTATCATACAAAAATGTAATCTTTGCCACTATCTCCTCTGTTGAAATAGTTCAGGCACACTGTGTTAACTTCACTGCTACATGACTGCTCTTCTGATTACCGTTTAATTTGTATCCCAGGAACATCTCAGGGACAGATGAGCAGGTCCGTCAGGCCATGACATCCCTCAGGCAGACGGGCTTCATCAACTACTACGGCATGCAGCGCTTTGGCACCACAGCTGTGCCTACACAACAAGTTGGCAGGTACGGTCATGACGTGAGGAGATACTGACATACATTTTAGATTATCATGTGACTGAAGGGCTGTTTCCTCCTTTTTGTTTGGGGGCAGGGCCATCTTGAAAAACAACTGGAAAGAGGTGGTGGATTTAATTCTGAAGCCTCGTCCTGGAGGTAATGAACCCTTTTTTTTCTGTTTTGTCCTCGCAGTCTTCTAAGTGGTTAAGAAGTATGTCAAACCTTCCTCCATCTTTCCTGCTTTCCCCCAGCGGAGAAGGAATTCCTGGTCCGCTGCAGGGAGGAGTGGGCAAAGACTCAGGACCCAGAGGCCGCCCTGAAGAAGCTGCCCAACAAGCGCTGCGTTGAGGGACAGCTGCTGCGAGGCCTGTCTATGTACGGCAAGAAGAACATCGTCACTGCTTTTGGACTGGTTGGTTTATTTCATTTTTTTTATTAATAGGCTGAAAATGTGAGCGATAGATACAGAATATAAAAGAAGTAGTAGAGCCAGTCGAAGTCTTCCTATCAAACTGACCAAAAGTGCCTAAATAGGTGTTGTATGCTGCTTCAAAAAGAACTCTTTCTGCTTATTTCTGATCACTGTTTGCTCTCTTTTTTTCAGATCCCTCGTAACAACCGCCTGATGTACATCCACAGCTACCAGAGCGTTGTGTGGAACACCATGGTGAGCCGGAGGATCGAGGCCTTCGGCCTGAAGGCTGTGGAGGGGGACCTCGTGCTCAAAGGAAGTAAGTAGCTCGCATGTTTTTCGGCAAGCTAATGTTAAATATTAAAGGAATAGCCCAAAAAAAAAAAAAACACACATTTTTAAACTAACAGTCTGCCGGCTGTAGTTTCGTATTTAACGTACAGACATGAGAGTGGTGTCAGCTAACTCTCGACACGAAAGCAAATGTAAAAGCAATGCTTCAACAATAGTGTCAAAGAACAGGAAGTAGTTTAAAGCAACAGATATCCAAAATAAGGTGGTTTCTTTTCTTCTTCTTTTTTTGCAATTTCTCTGTCACCAGAACTTAAAAGCGACCAAATCAAGTCAATGTGTTGTTCCCCAGATTAAGTCTACAGAAGAAAAACAAATCTACTTTCCAACCAATAGTGTGTATTATTTAAACGGACTAGAACTAATTCTGATGTTGCCTGTGCTCATGAAGCTACAGCACACGTGCTGTCTGCAGAGGAGGCCGAGAGCTGCTCCATCCACGACGTAGTGATGCCACTTCCTGGGTTTGACGTCATCTACCCCACTCATCCCGGTAAGAAGGCGCTCTGTGGGATTTTGAGTTATTTTTTCTTCTTCTGCATATTACATGAAAAGATAGCTGTGAAAAATGGCAGTGGGAGGTTTTAACACTAACAAGCTTGTATTGACTGTAATGCTTGTGTCTGTCATCTGTCAGTGGGTAAAGGATACAGAGAGCTGCTCACTGCAGACGGGTTGGACATCGACAACATGAGACACAGAGTGAAGGACTACTCTCTGGCTGGAGCCTACAGACGCATCCTCATCAGACCCAGTGATGTCAGCTGGTCAGCACCAAATAAATACTAGTATATTGTTTTTTTTTAACATGGTGTAACACTGTTGTACGAAGCCCTTTCTGCTGTAATACCAATCTTACTGTAATACGGAGGCTGTTGATGCGTAACTGCAGGTATTTGAATGCTTTACTTAATTACTCTGTCGTACTGCGATGCCTCTAACCTGGTGTTTTGTGGTATTTCTGTCTCTTTCATGCAGGGAGGTGATCCAGTACGACGACCCCAGGATCTCCCTGGTGCATAGTGATTTTGAGAAAATGGAGAACAAACCCGCTCCTGTCTTCAACAAAGGTAAAGGATTGGTGTGTGTGTGTGTGTGTGTGTGTGTGTGTGTGTGTGTGTGTGTGTGTGTGTGTGTGTGTGTGTGTGTGTGTGTGTGTGTGTGTGTGTGTGTGTGTGTGTGTGTGTGTGTGTACGTACGTACACACTGGACTACCAATCTGTGGCCAAAATAACTACTGAACAGTGGAAAAAAAAAATGGAGACACTGAAATTATTCAACTGCTGAGCAGAGCTCCTCAAAATAATTAAAAGAATAAAAATAAACAACAGGTGATTGTCTCACCTTGATGAATGGAGCATAAGCTCCAGGTGTGTGTATATAAGATGCATGAATGCTTATTTTTCGTTTTTTGACAGCCATCTCTTTGCACTCTCTGATCCATGTCTCTCCTTCCTCCCACAGAGGGGAAGTATCGGGCTCTGCGGATGGAGTTCTCTCTGCCTCCCTCAACCTACGCGACCATGGCCATCAGAGAGGTCCTCAAGTTGGACACGAGCATCAAGAAACAGACGCAGCTCAATACCACCTGGTTCAACTGAGACCAACACGCACTCTGGCACAAACTGCTGCAAGCCGCAACGCACCCGTCTACTGTGGCTACTTACTGTTGTGAGTGTTTTTAAGTGTATTATGCGCGTGTGTCTGTATGTGCGTGTGAAGGAGAGAATTGGGTTCTGTGCGAAGCCAAAAGGCTTTTTCTTTGAAGTACAAAGAGCAACAATGTATCATTAATCAACTTTTTTTCTTTTTTTTATGTTTTTACTTGCTCTTAAGTGTTTCTGTGCTGAGGTGACTCGGTTTATTTCGACAATGATTTAGGTAGACTGTGTGCTGCAGGGAGCTGTCTCCTACGTGAAGCCCTGCTGCTCAGGGGGCTCTCGGCCCCTTTTTGTACAGAGAATGTGGTTCTTTTTTGTTTTTTAACTTTGAGCTGAATGTGTGAATTGGAAAAAAAACTCTTGCAGAAAGAAATTAAAACTGTTGAGTTTATAGCGTGAAGTCTGTCTTTGACTGTTATTATGACACAAGTATTGCCAATATGCTGTTGATTTAGTTTCATCATGAGGCTCTTTTTCAATGTTGTTCAATGCACTATTGTTAAAGTCACATCTTTGCCACGGGAGAGTGTTTAGCTCCACACAGACTGTCTCCCTCTACTGGCCCTCAGTGTGCTTCCAGTTAAGGATGTGAAATGTATTTTAGGCTCCTTTCCGTCTGCTGCTGGTCAAATAGTGGAGCTGACCATCTGCCACTGTGGCACATGCCAGCTGGCAGAACACAGCTACCCTCTCAAACTAGATATGAATCATATCATTCACCCCGGGGCTCCGTCTGCCCTCCTGGTGTTGGATCATTTCACTGATTTTATGGTTTCATGCTGTTTGTATCATCTATGACCGGCTGTACCCAAGACATCTTACCGGATCCCGACCTAAACGACAATAATAATGAACAAAGCCACAAAAAACATCTTACTGGGAGTGATATTATCCTTTGTATTTCTACGCTCCACTTTAATTCAATTTAATTCAGCTTTTGTAGTTCACATTTTATGTCATGGTTGAGATCCTAATGTCAGCAAAAGGGGGTGCCACAAAAATTCAGAACAGAACTACAAGAGGCTGAACCCCTGAAAAGTTATTACTAGTAACTGTTACTGTATTACTCTATTCTGATAAGCAGGGAAACACAAAATCCTATTATTCCTCCTCAAAGAAAGTTAAACTCTTTAGTTGTATTTGTGAATATTCTTGTAAGGATAAAAAAAACTCAAATGAAAAATCAGAATCTGGATATTGCCTGAGTTTGTCTTGTTTTTGTCTGCGTGGCTTTTCATAAGAGAAGTGCTCAGTAGCTCAGGCTGTATGTGAAAATGTAAAACAGTTGGTCTAATCTGTCTGTGCAGCACAAAAGGCCCACAGAGGCAGGTGCGTGAGATAAAGTGAATGAAGAGTACAACCATGTAGGGTTTTCATGGTGACTTTATGCAACACAAAAGCTTGGAACTGCACCATCGGAGTCGACATAGTTGAAATATATTTATTGGAGAATTTGCAGAGTTTTGAGAATGTACCTTGGTTACAAATGAGGATGTTTTTATATTTTCTGACAGATGTTAACATGGAGGATCAGTCTTGGCCTCTGAGGACAGTATATATAACAAAATGTAAGCTCACAGGTCCACTTAGTAGCTCTTTAGAGCCTTCAATGACATCCTCTTCAGCCAACAGAGCTCAGAAAAGCTAGTAAGTGGACCTTTTAATTAAGAATATTTTGTTAAACTAAAGAATACAGAATAAATACTTCATAAAATAAGTGAAGATTAGTCCAATTATAACAACCAGAGTAATGGTGGTGTGACTAACATCAACAAGCTGCCACAAAGCAATTATATGCAAAACTGTAAATTAGATAATGGGAATCAAATTGAGACATGTGGGCGACAAGTTTAGTTTACTCAAGGAAACCAGAATTTAGAGTAGATTAATTAAACTAAATATGAAACGATTCACTCCTACTCAGCTGCTAAATATTGAATAGTATTGACACTGGTGGGAATGTCAAATCTACTAAATATGAGAGACCCGTCCCCATTTTCTCAAAGCAGGTGCCCGGCTCTGTTCCCACTATTAAGCGGCACACAGTTGTCGTAGAAGATCTGGAAAGAGCTGTCAACGTAAGTTACTTTCTTCAGGAAATCCTCCAGCTGCTGCACCGTCATCTCCTGAACCTTACTATCCTCCCTTTGGTTGAGCCCATAAGCTGCAAACGCAGGAAACTTTGAGCGCTCCGAGTACGGCGCATTGTGGTCAAAATCAACGCAGCAGTAGGCCGACCAGAAGTAGGTGGGGATGCCCAGGCGGTTGATGTTGTGGCGGCGGATTGTGTGGCCCGAGGTGGTGACCCCGGTGACCATGTAGGCGGTGCCGCGGCAGTAGTTGTTGAGCCGCTTGCGGACGGTGTGCTCGTGGTTCTTCCAGGGCCCAATGTTGAACTCCCTGACTCGGGGGACCACGTTCGTCAGGGTGTAGGTGGATGCTTTGTCATTTGGGTGGGCCTGGTGCTCGTCTGGATTCAGCTGGCCACGTTCAAAGATCACAGAGTTGGAGTAGTCGTCAAGCACGGCCTGAGCATCCTCAAAATTCTTGTGGACGTTTTCTGAAGGGAACTGCTGCATCTCACGAGAGTCAGACATTGTGGAGAGCTGTCAGGATAAACAGTGTCGTCACTACAAATGTTGTTAGGTAAGTAGATTAACAGATAACACTCATTGCCAAAGGATCTTTCCAAATTTTCCCATCCTGAACATTGGAAATGATGCTTTCCTAAAAGGTTAATCCAACACTGTGCCCCTACCTGTGGCTCGTACATCCAAGGCACATCAACCTTCTTGGAGCCGTCCGAGCGCTTGAAGGTGTACGCAGAATATACCGGGATGTGGTTGATGGTGTCGTACAGGGTGACAAATCGCGGGTTGCCCTCGTAGAACTGGCAAATCTTTTTAAAAGGCTGGTCCTCGAGCCCCCGAGGCAGCGTGCCCATGTACAGGAACTGTTTACACTCAGGTGAGAGCTTTTCCTGCACCTCTGCTGCCGCCATCACAGCGACGAGAAGGCAGATGAGCGTTTGATCCGTTCTCTTGTAGACGATCATGACGAACTGTGCAGTTTCCACAGAGCATTCAGTCACTTTGAAACTGTGTGGACTTTGCCTCTGCGCTTCATGCCGTCCCAGGCATATTATGCAAATTCTTATCTTTTTCACTTTACAAGTAATGAAAATCCAGCTCAGATAACCTAAAGGTCCTTGCGCAACCACAGGAGCTCCGAGTAATTCTGGCTGACAATTATATTATTATAAGGTAATTATGTGACAAATGTACCGAAAACACAACTGAACAGTGGGGGTAATATTAATCAAGGAGAGACAGAAGGCTGTTTTTCACAGCAGACATTTTACTAACAATATTAATAATGACTCTGTTCCATTTACACTAAGTATTCCTGTAAGTCATTAATAAATAACACGTGTAATTTCCCTGCAATGAGGCAAACATCAGCTGTGAAAAAGGCAATACTTAGCCCATTACCTTCGTTTAATATGTTTAATATTTCAAAGCTTTCAGCCTCATTGCACTAATGTCTGATGAACTTAGAGGTCACAGCTTTCCATCTGTGCCACAAGCTCTTTGTAGGCCTAGAAAAAGGTTGGCCAAACACATCCAAAATGGAAAATACACTTTGTGTTCTTAAGCCCCAGGACTCATCTGAACCGAAACTAATGTAATGAAGCCTTTCTTAAATGCGTTGTAATTCACTTTGTTGCACCAGGATAATCCACTGAGTACCAATACTGCTCTCCAGAGAGTCCTAGGTATAAACCGAGAGTCTACAGCCATGTTAGCATCTCTGTGTGCTTTTAGCTAAATGCTAAAGTCAGCATGCTAACATGCTAACAATGACAATGCTAACACACTGACCCTTCTCGATTTGTAGCAGGTTTTTTCTTCTCATGTTCACTATATGAAGAAAAAAACATTTACTAATTAGTGTTTAACAAAGTGCAGCTGAGGCTGAAGTCATTAGTATGACTAAAGTGTTGGACAAATTAAAAAATGCACTAAATTATGGTGCTAGTTAAGGTCAGGAGTTGTTTTTCCTTTCATTTCAAATGAAAAACAAAACATTTCACTCACAATTCAAAAGATTGTGAGTGAAATGTTTCCAACCCTGTAGTGACGCCAGAGGAAAAATCTCCAAAGTTATAAAACTGTCAATACAGTTACTGCAATTCAGGCTATCGATACCAGCAGTTTTCAGAAGATTTATCTGTACAAGGTCTTTGAAGTCTGTCCCTTCGTACATCTTGATGTGCTCTGTTGGTCTCCACCTGTTTTGTTACACTGCATCACTTCCTTCCCCCTGTTGTTCCCACTGTGATGCTCAGCATACAGTTTTCTTCTCAATGAAACAGTTGTATTTACTCTGCCTTTCTTTCCTTCTGTGTGTGTGTGTGTGTGTGTGTCTGTGTGTGTGTGTCCACCACCATGTTTCTGTGAGAGAAAAGACTGTGGAATGTTTTTAGAAACATCTGTTTCCATACCAACAGGTTGATGGCTGCGTGACCTCTGCCCCTGTGGTAACGAACACTTCCTGTTTACTATCGAGACGTCTTCACTGTTTACACTCTAACCCCATGCTGACCTGCAGCATCCATCCATCTAACATCCAAGCTAAGATATAACAGAAACAGAAGCTTACAAATTCTCACAAATAAAAGCCAAAATGTGATCAAAACTCCTTTTAGTATCATCTCTCGAGGTGAAGTTGAGTGGATGTCAACTACATCCACCTTGCAGAGGCCATTATATAAAAACTGATATTAAGTTTTGTATAGTAAAAACTATTATTATTTAATGCAGATACCTAACATCATAAGGCCTCCACCAACCATGAACTGAAATGTCTCCTGCTTGAATTTCCACCATTTGTATAAAAAATACATTATTTAATGAATGTATATGTTGTAAAACTCGTGTTTGCTTTTAAGGTTAAATACTTGAATATCTAGGAAATGTCTTAACTTAATCAAATTAGTTCAAAATCAAATTAGGATTTGCATATTGACATACAAAAGATACACAAGAGAAAAACGGAGAGATTGTCACAGTGTATAAAGAACATAAATTGGAAAAATTCAAGTGAAGTACCTCAAAATTGTACTGAAGTACAATACTTCACACAACTGAATGTCATTTAATAAATGGATGAACAGTGAATTGAAGGCCTCCTTTTGGCGAGAGACAACACAGCTGTGGGTCATCTGTAATCCGTCTCTATTGTTCTTTTTTTACACCAAGTATACAGAATAATGGTTTTAAATAAGGCCGCCTCACATACATTCACCTGTCTATTCTGATGCTGCGGTCACACTGTGAAAGTGAAGGCCGTTGTTTGTTTGTGCTCTGTTACATTTAACCGCTGTTCACACTGTGTGTTTGAACATGTGAGACACAACAAAAGAGTGTGTTTGTATTGACACACATTTGTGTACTGTGTGCATTTGGATGTGTGTGTGTGTGTGTGTGTGTGTGTGTGTGTGTGTGTGTGTGTGTGTGTGTGTGTGTGTCTGTGCATAGAGAATATGAGTTTGTGGGGGATCTGTTTGTGTGTCTCGGGTTTGTGTGTGTTTGCTGGGGGGGAGGATGGGTGATGTTATTGTGTCTCTCGGGAGGGTTTGTGTGTTTGTGCTATTGGGGGGGGGGCTATTTGCAGGTCTCGTAACTCTCTGCTAGGGTGGTCTAGTTTGAGAATGAGAGAAAGGAGGTGTGTGTGTGTGTGTGTGTGTGTGTGTGTGTGTGTGTGTGTGTGTGTGTGTGTGTGTGGAGGACTTGCGATGAAGACACACCTTCCTCAGCCGGCTCAGTACAGATATAGAGATGGAGAGCGAAGCAGGAGGAAATGTCACAGAGAGAAACTGGAATGAGGGAAGGCAGGATGAGAGGACAGCTGCTGAATTTTGCACCCCAATGATCATCATCACGCCATCATCTCAGTAGAGACTTCATCGTCCAAGCCTGAGGTAAGTGTGAGTTGTGAGGCTCATCATATCACAATGTTTAGATGCAAAACATGCAGTTTGATAAAGCCTGTAATCCAAATTTACTGTATGAATTGAAAAAAATGTTTTGAATAGGAAACCGTAAAAAATAAGTAATAACAGACAAAAGATTCACATGCTGCGTTATTAGCATCTAACATGTTTCTTAAATGATACATTGTCAATGCATGGGAAAGGCTCATTGCCTCTTTAAACTTATTGGGAGCTACTGAAGCCTATTTGTGCGATGAGAGACTCTGGTCTTTCTCGTAGCAAACTCTTTATCATAGAGGTCTAAAATGGTCGGCAAAAGCAGAATGTCTTTTTCAAGAGACGTCTGCACAAGAGAACATGTACAGTATGAGCATGGAGAAGAACACATTATTTACAGACTGATGATTCCAGTGTTGTTTGCAAAAGTCTGTTTACAGCATTCTTGGACAGATTAGTCTAAAATTCCTGGACTAAACTTCCAAAGTAAGATGTGCGTTGCTTACTTTTGCCTTGTTGTTACAAGCTGATCACATACAGTATTTACAGCATTTTAGCCTGTTGCAAAAGTTTTAAGAATAGAATTGTGTTTTGTTGTATTTTCAGACCGTCCGAGTCAACGGACTGAGGAAGAAGTGAGACTGAACACGGGGATAATCCACTACAGGAATGTGGGCCCAGAAACAATAATACCGCTGCAGGAGACTTTTTGCTTCGAGACATTATACTGACCAAACTTCAGCTCGCCAGGAAAGTATTGGGACCTCCAGTGATTTTAAAAAGTGGCAAATTATTTAATGGAGGATGGACGCACAGATGCCAGATGCAGACTTCCTCCCCTCCCCCTCTCCTTCTCCCCCTCCGCTCTTCCACTGCGACTACAGCGACTGGTCTCCCTCCTTCTCCATCGTCCCGTCCGTCTACCTGCTGGCCTTCCTGGTTGGATGCCTCGGCAATGGCCTGGTGCTGTGGGCCTACCTGGACCGGGCTGACGGGAGGGGGACTGCAAAACCCTGCTGCGCTGGCATTTTCAGAAGCAGCCTGCAGAACATGAACAGCGCCGGTAGATTTCACCCAAGGTCCTTTCCTCAGAGGAAGACAGAAAACGGTGGCTCTTCCTCCTCTCACTCCTCGGCCTCGTCCTCGTCTCCTCCCTCCATCCCTCGTCCCTCCCGCTCCCTGACGGACTCTCTCATAGCCAGCTTAGCGTTGGCTGACCTCTGCTTCCTTGTGACTCTCCCTCTGTGGGCGGTCTACACAGCGATGGGCTACCACTGGCCTTTCGGGCAACCGCTCTGCCAAATCAGCAGCTTCCTCACTGCGCTCAACATGTATGCCAGCGTGTTCAGCCTGAGCATGCTCAGTGTGGAGCGGTACTGGGTTCTGACCGGACGCCGGCACTCCAGCCACCATGCCCCGCAGAGGTGCCCCAGCAGGGCTTTGTGGATACTTGGAGGGGTGTGGGTGCTGGCGGGGGTGCTGGCACTTCCTGGTTTGCTACTGCGCTCTGTCAGGGAGGTGGAGGTAGACCCTGAATCTGATTATGATTGGCAGCTGGAGCCGGTTCATCCCACTACTGACTCTGGAACAATCTTCCTCTCCTGCCAAATGGATTACTCCATGCTGATTGGAGCAGAGCTGGAGGAGACGGATCGAGAGCAGGCGGAGATGTGGTGGGCGGCCGCTTTGAGTGTTAAATCAACTCTTATCGGCTTCCTGCTTCCTCTTGTCATCTTGCTGGTCTGCTACTGCTCATTGGCCCAGCTCCTGAGCAGACATTTTGGGCGGGGCCCTCGTCCTGACCGCAGGCGCCAGCGAAGACTCCTCAGGGTCATCGTCACTTTAGTGATGGCTTTCTTTCTGTGCTGGCTACCTCTGCATGTTAATAAGACTGTTTCCATGCTGCTGGAGTTTGGTTTTGTCACCCACTCCTGCTCTTTGGATCAGACTTTACTGGCTGCTCAGCCATACGTCACCTGTTTAGCTTATCTCAACTCCTGCCTTAACCCTCTCCTGTACGCTGCATGTGACCCGTCGTTCAGGAAGAGATGCAGAAGAGCTCTTCTCCTGCTGTGCAGGACGTGCAAGAGAGGAGCAGAAGGAGGAGGAGCAGAGGGAAGGGAGGGAAAGAAGGACGAAGAAGAGAAAGATGAAAGGAGTTCAGCTTTTCCCTCAAGAACACAGGAGGAAACAGCAGATAAGACAGAGGGAGGGGAGGTGATGGTGGGGGAGGTGGGTGCCATGATTGCTGAGATAACTGCTTGAAATGGAAGAATCATATCTAATTTCCCATCGTGGAACCAGGACATCAGGCCATTTTGTTTGCCACCAATAAAGCTAGTGTGTGATACACTTTTTCAGTGTTGTTAAAGACGAATGCCTAAGTGGCCTGAACTCAGACTCTGGAAGAAATTGTGTCAGAGGTCAATATTTTCAAAATAAACATCCTTATCAAATGAACATCCACGAATTCAGAGACAAAATTCCAATCCACAGATTTCCCACAGGAACTATCCACCACTTCCTAAAGATAGTCATGTTGCCAGACCAAAATGTTCTCATGTCATCTGATCTGTTTTTCATATTCTGTACTAGTAATATACTAGTAATATTTACTGACTTGTCTTGCACTGTTGTTTTTATTTGTATTAAAAAACAATCATGTAACTCCCATTTGTCTTTTGATTGTAAGAAAATATAATACATCCATAAATATGTAAACAAAACAAAAGAATCTGGTCACATCTGCAAAAATACAGAATACAAAATAAAACAATGTTACTTAAGGAGAATAAAACTGAGAAAACATCGGACAAAACTTAAAAGTATCAAGAAAAAAGCATAAAATATTTGAAGTGTAGGTGGGTTCAAATGACTGGTCTATCTAAGTAAATAGATAAACGTTCTTACCCTATGTACAAAGTAGGTGTTGTGTGTGTGTGTGTGTGTGTGTGTGTGTGTGTGTGTGTGTGTGTGTGAGAGAGAGAGTGTGTGTGTGTGTGTGTCAGTGTGAGTGAGTGTTTTGATATAAAAACTATTGTCTTTTTGCATTTGTGGCGACCATATCCGTCCAAACCAAAGCATCTTCTAATTAGTAAACTCAAAACATATGTACATCAAGCATTTTGCAATTTAAAAGTAAAGAAGAGAAGTACCAGACCCCACCCAGAGGGTGGCGCTGATGAACTATTAAACTGTTTAACAACTTCCATGAAACTCAAAGAAGACTTATATGGCTGCGGTCGAAAAGTCCAAAAATCACACACAGCTGTCCCTTTTGTATTTACACCAGTTCAGCCCCGTACAGTCTCTCACACCCAACCGTTGAACAGCGGTCTCTGAGGGTTCCGGCTTTAAAACAAAAGGTTTGTTAAGCTACACGACATATTCTCCGTCGTACTGACTTCGTGCAATGATTGCAGACGAAACTGTTGCATTGATGAAACTTTGTCCTATGCAGGTCGACAGGTTGACTGTGTGATGAAGATGGGAACAGCGTTGATATATGACGAGGAGATGACCAAATACAAATTGCTCTGGGTTGAGTAAGTAACTGTTGCATGAATCATAATTAATATATTATGTTTTATGATATATTTTAATTGCCACGACTGCGTCTTAACGCTCACGTTTACGCACGTTTCACCTGTTTTCATTCATCTATGCTCATTGGTAGTACGGGTGTAAAAAGAGAAGGTTGGTACACGTAACGCTGAACTGTAATTGTCCTCGTCACCTCGGTTAACGTTAGCTTACAGTGCGCTAATGTACGCGTCTTTCTGTAACTTTATCTTTATCGTGTCTTTAAATAAAGGTAGGAACTGAAGTTGCGGTTAATTGTGTTGCTGCTGGCCCGGGGGACAGTTAAAGAGGAGCACCCGCAGCGTTAGCTTCAAAGCTAACAGCTGTGGTCTTACAACGTTACCCTCTAATCACAGAGTTCATTTCCTCTCAAAGTGAAAGTGTTAAGTTATCACATTTAACTCGTTGAGTCTTTGTTTTGTCGATACTATCGGTTTCATCCAATGTAGTTGTTACTTTGCACTCTTTTCAGCACTTTATTTACTTTCATTCAAAGTTTGTATTTGTACCATATGGTTAGGGTGTACGCTTATCATACACCAAACAAGCACAGCCCTAAAAACACAAAACCTCTCCAATAAGATCACTTCTGTATGTCATGCACTGTATGTATTATCAGCACCAATTCATATTTTTAAACAATGTGTATTCTTGATTTAAGGGAAGGGCCACTGTCTGCTTCTTGACAGTTTCACATCTGTTTCTGATGTTTGTGCTCAAAAAGTGCACAAATGAAATTGCTAAACTACCAATGACAAAAAGATCAATCACAAAATCAGTAATGCTGAATAAATTCACGAGCTCATAATGTACAACTAACTTAATTATTAACGTAATGTCCTTAACTTAATTAAATTGTACGCACCATCATTTTACTATCTTTTTCTCCAGCCCTACATGTAAGATTGAGGTCCCTGAGCGCCTGACAGTGAGTCATGAAGCTCTGGTTAAGGCCGGTCTTGCTGATCGATGCGTCGCTGTACCTGTGCGCGAGGCGACCGACGCAGACATCCTGCTGGTTCACAGGTCGGTCCCGATGTCGACAAAGAGCCCCACCCAGTTCACTGTTCTCTCCTCTTCTTGAGGCTGAAATAAACGCCTGAAGCCACTCATCTCCCTGCACTCTGCTGATCTTAACAGTGAGGAGTACTTGGAGGCGGTGAAGAAGACCCCCTATATGACTCTGGAGGACCTGAAGGAGTTCACCCTGCAGTATGGCGACGTCTACTTCCACCCAGTTAGTCCCGTCCAGTGCTTGATATTCTTGACAGCGGAGTTGCAGCTGTTGCCGTTTATTCCTTTCTGTAGGTCAGCTTCACTCCTAACCCTTCATCTTCCTCATTTACTGCCCTAGAACATCTATCACTGTGCCAAGCTGGCTGCAGGCGCCGCACTGCAACTAGTGGACAGTGTTGTGACGGGGAAGGTGAGGAACGGCATGGCTCTGGTCAGGTGCGGCCGTTAACCCTTTAGACACAGCGGTCCTGATATGTACCCTGATGTCTCTCTTTTTTTAAGTATGGCCTCTTTTTCTACTTTTTACATCATTCCAAACTAAATACTAAGCATTTGTTTGTCAGTTGTCTTTTGTTCCCAGTATTGACTTAATGATTTATAAAATCCTGACATGTATATCGCTCCTCTGTCACTGTCGACAGACCACCAGGACACCACAGTATGCGCAGCGCTGCCAATGGGTTCTGTGTGTTCAACAATGTGGCCATAGCGGCTCAATACGCCAAACAGAAATATGGGATGAAAAGGTAACTTGAGATAGTTTTTGTTTATTCTTGATAGACGTACTGAATTAGTTCTGCCACGATGTATTCTGTTATCTCTTCACATATTTCCAGGGTGTTGATAGTTGACTGGGATGTACATCATGGTCAAGGGGTGCAGTACAGTTTTGAAGATGATCCAAGGTGAGTCCTTGCTGACTGACTAGTTAAGTTGTTTACGTTGCGGTTGTCTTCTAGCATAATGCCTTCTGAATACTGCATGTGATTTCCCAGCGTGCTCTATTTCTCATGGCACCGCTACGAGCATCAGAAATTCTGGCCTCAACTTAGAGACTCAGACTACGACTGTGTTGGCAAAGAGAAAGGGGCGGGATTCAATATCAACGTACCATGGAACAAAGTAAGGAACCATAGATATACTTGACGTTATTGTCAGGGATTTTTGAATTGACTTTATGGAATTTCTGCTTTGACAATAATATAAATTATCCTGAAAATGGCAAAAGTTTTACTTTTTGATAAATAACAATTAAGGCTGCAACTTAGGTTAACTATTCACAATCTTAATTGGTTATTTAAAGAATAATTTAATGTATCGAATGATCAAATTTAAATGAAATATGCTGTTTTATACAAAAGAACAAACGAGCAGCATTACAGATTTTTGAAGCTGAAATCAGAAAACGTTCTTGTATTATTTGCGTTCATGATGTAAAACATTTGCTTTGATGGTTGTGTGTATGAATGTTTTATTTTTATTTTTATTAATGAGGTCCCATTGTGATAATTCAGGTGGGAATGAAGAACAGTGACTATCTTTCGGTCTTCTGTCACGTCCTTCTGCCAATCGCATACGAGGTAACGCATTTAAGAATATTCACATCTCGCTAACAGACACTGATGTGTTTGATATTATTTATGTCAACTTATGACTGATCATGTGTTTCTTTGTCACAGTTTAGCCCAGACCTGGTCCTGGTGTGTGCAGGCTTTGACTCAGCCATCGGGGACCCAGAGGTACTGAATATAAATAGCCATGAAATATACATTTTGTTAATATTTTTAATATCAGGTCCTTCATATGCATCCTTGCACTTCTGTCCTGTTGCTCTCTTATCTCACGACTTGTGAGACCTGTAGAGCTCTGTGTCCAGTCTGTCTGCCACCGTTGGGGACATTTCTATGGTGAAGTGACTTCAGTGGGTCTTTTATTTTCAGGGTGAAATGTGTGCCAGCCCTGACATCTTTGCCCACCTCACTCACCTCCTGATGAACCTGGCAGGAGGGAAAGTGTGTGCCGTGCTGGAGGTCAGGCCACAGATACGTTACAGACACGCTACCATTCGGCCGGAGGAACGTCTGGTAGTAAAAGATTTTGATTGTGTTTTCCAGGGAGGATACAACTTGACTTCCCTCCACCAGTCTGTGTGTCAGACAGTTCAAACTTTGCTTGGAGATCCGGCACCGCGACCTGCGGACCTCGATGGTCCGTGCACAAGGTCGGTCTCACGTTATGTACATCATCATGTACGTCATCACATACGCGTGTGTCTTTATAACCGCAGTGAATTCATTTTTCCTTTTTTCAGTGCACTTGAGTCCCTTCACTGTGTCCGATCAGCTCACAGGCAGTACTGGTCCTGCCTCAAACATGCAGGTATAACATCCACGTTGTTCTTTCTGAGCTTTTTCATCGATTCCTTAAAAAGGTGTCACACCAATTTTAGGATAGCACTCTTTTAAACGGTGTGACTCATGGACAGTTTGATAGAACCAGATATACGGGCTCTGTTTGAAATTGCATATCAACATACTATTTATACTAAATATGACATCAAATTGTGCACGTTTTGCGTTCCAACTGCATTGTATGTGGATTTTGTGTATGCCAGAAATGCTCGGATGTACACTAGATCAGGAATTTGTGATTATTGGACATACTAAACCGAGTGAAAGATAGAATGTTGATTTACATTTGTGATACACAATTTTCTCTTAACGATAGCTCGGACCGGTAACATCGTGATCGATAGTCATGTGATGCGGAGAAGACATGTTTACGTTTACTCCAGTGTGAACACAATGCTGCTGATTGCAAAGTACTTAATCATCTATTTTGTGGGCAGTACGACTATCGTCTTTTTTAAATTTACACACGTTCTTCTTCCTCGTCAAAACCTGCCGCCTACATTGCCCACAATGCAACTCGGCCACTGACGGTTCGCTCTGAGATTCAGGCGTGTTGCGCTAACCGCGGCTAATGTAGCCTCGATCAGAGATGACTTTTCACTTCACTGCTTCATAAAATATATCATTTCTCCTTTCCCCAGCTGAGCTGCCCACCTCTGAAATCAGCACAAAGTCCATTAAATCAGCAGAAGAAGAAGAAAAGCAGAAGAAGGAAGAAGAGGAGAAAGGTGCAGAGAAAGAGGCGTGGCCAGAGCCTCTGGAACGTGTCCCTCCTCCAGTTCGCACTGCTGTAGTCCTCCCTGATGGTGTGGCTTGCCCAGACGGATGTGAACGCTTCAGCTCATCAGAGGACTCGGCCATAGTCAACAAAGTCAGGTAATATTTTTCATAATTTAACTTTTATGTCTTATTATTGACACAGGAAGAATATCACAGGAGGCGTTGCATTTAAAATAATATTTACAGTCACGATTTTGTCTTTATTATTATGCAAAACATGTGTTTTCCCCACAATAAGGGAGAATTTCCTCGAAGGTTCAGATGACAGCGACGCTCTCACAACCCTCTCCAGTCTCACTGCCCTCGTAGAGAAGATGGAGAAGAATGAGGTACCATCTGGATATTATTGTTGTTTGTGTCTCCTCTTTCCGAGTGCTGTGATATGATCTGCTTTTCACATGAGCTGCAAGCTGATCGTATTTATTCACCACATCTCAGATCTGCAATGGCTTGGCGCTGGTCCGCGACGTCTCCATGGCGAGGATGTGTGTTGTCCAGCATGCTGCAACGGCTCACCGCAACCGGTATAGCTAGTTAGCTTAGCATAAAGACTGTAGCCCAGAATATAGAACTATTTCTTTAAATACTGTTTGTTTGATGATTTGATACCTCTTCCTCTTCATGCAGGGTTCTGATCGTGTGTGTTGGAGACGCGGTGGTCCCGAGTCAAGGCACAGACGATGGGTGAATGTCGTTAGTGTGTCCCTAAATTAGACTTTGTGTTCAAATTTTCCCTTTTTGAGCTGATTGAAAAAAAAAAAAAGACATTTATCTGCAACAGTTTGAACAACACGATTTCTTTCCATCTTCAGGAAAACACTCCTGGTGCAGTTCAGCAACAAGGAGTCAGAGGAACAGAAAGGCAAATTTCACATTCCTGTGTGTCTGAAGGAGGTACTGTGTATTACAAGAGTAGAAATCACCATTCACAGGATTTGTGAAGTCATATCTTCTTTGTGCGAGCAGGACTGTAGTGAATTCAGTATTACCCTATTCTCTTTTTTTTGTCTTTCTTTATGATCACATCTCATATCAAGATATTGTGGCCAAAAAGATGCAAATCTTATATATCTCTAATATGAATATATATTTTATTTTAGGCCACTATATTGAGTTAATTTATTTAGATCTGGCCCCTCTTAGTCAATTAGTCAACCAAGAATTTCTTTGGTCAACGACAGCCCTACTTTTGTTGATTAAACGTATTGAAAACAATCTTGGGTTTTTACAGTGTACTGTGGAATATTTCAGTAAATGTTGAAACAGAATGATATTGAAACATTTGTCATGATTGTGCCCCTCTTTGCATGATGTGAAGTGCATCTGTTTGTCTTCTCACAGGGCTGCAGTGACGTGTCAGGGTTCACTCTAGCTGTGTTGGGCCTCCTCCTGCCTCTGGGATACGCGTATGACCCCAGTCTGGTTCTGTTGGTTCGGGCTCCGGGTAGCCGGCTGTGTGACGCTGCGTGGCAACAGCTGACAGGCCTGCTGCAGGGCCTCGCACAAGGACACACTCTGGTGCTCATGCAGGTAAGAAGAAGAGGTATACGTGTTCATCTCTGCCCTCATTTTTGGGGCGTTTTATATAGCAGGTGTTCTACTTTAGTGGTCGCTCATTTTTTTTTTTTTTTTTTATCTCAGGAAGGTGAGAAGGCTTGTGTCGGCCCCACGGCCTCCTCTCTCCTCGGGGTCGCCGCCCCCTCTCTGGGGAAGCTTCCTGCTCCTCAGCCGGACGACGTGGAGGCGCTGGAGAGACTGAGACACAGACTGCAGGCGGACTGGAAGCTACTGCAGACTACAGGTGACTTCACAACAGCAGCGTCGCATAGCAACATGATGTGTGACATCCAGAGTTTGAAACAACCCGTACTAACTCAAGTGGAACTTCTGTCTCCTAAAAACAGCACCAGAAACTGCAGGAGGTGATGAGAAGTGAAGCCGGTCCTGATCCTTTTTTATTATTCAGAAATCAGTTGAAGCACATCAATCAAATGTCTTGATAAAATTTACTATTTTTTAATAAATAAAGTGTATTTCTTAAAAGACACATTTGGAATTAATAAAGCTCTTGTGAACCCCACGATTGATGTGCTTTACAGAGCTTTTGATGGATGGATTATCAAATCAAAGTTGCCTTGATTTACATCTGTAATGTTTAAATACAGGCCTGTGCTATGAATTATATTTTTTTCACCCAAACGATAAATCAAACTCTTATTTCTGTGTGAATTTACCCCAAATCTATGTTGTCAAAAGTTAATATTTTGTCATTTGTTTGTTACCCCATGATGTTTACTGTGGGCAAATTTGTGATAGTAAATATTATAGAAGGCTTCGCAAACATTTTTTTTTTTTTTTTTTTTTTTAAATTAATCTCAAATGTTTATACATGAATAGCGAGTAATAAATCTGAAATAACTTCTGTGTTGATCCTGTTACAAACATATTAATATGTGATTTGCAAGTGTTTGCATCCAACAAGGTTTGAGTATGTTTGCAAAATGAAAATGATTTTGTGTGAATGTTCTAGTTCTGCAATTGAGGATTATTTTGAGCTTTGTATGTAACTTCAGTATTTCCATTTAATGCTACGTTGTCCTTCTACTGCACTACATTTCAGGGGGACCTCTTTATTTATTCCACAGCTGAAGTTACTAATAAAGTTTTGCACACAAAACATCTGATCGGTTTATAAATGTAGTTGCACCGTAAACAAAATGAACGTAATAAAAGTGAACTCCTCGACCAACTACAGCTGTAAAGTCTTGCTTGTGTGTAAATGCATCATTAATAATGATTCATTAAAACATTTTTACACAGACATAATGAATACTTGCAATACTTGACTTTTTCTTTCGTAAATGTTTGAATGCAGGACTTTTACTTGTAATTGAGTATTTTTATAGTGTAGTACTGCTATGTTTACATGATCGCAATACTTCCTCTTAGAGAATCTGAGCTCTTACAAGCTTTTGGAGGATTTTCAACTGCATTTCATGGTCTTCATTGATTGAAACGCTCTGAATGTTAAGATTGAACTCCACTATTTATTTATGTATTGTCATATTTTACATTAAATAGATCATAATGCTTTTTTTT
The DNA here is from genome assembly GCF_023349555.1 of Cebidichthys violaceus. NCBI lineage: Eukaryota > Metazoa > Chordata > Actinopteri > Perciformes > Stichaeidae > Cebidichthys > Cebidichthys violaceus. The sequence goes on from NW_027176483.1 coordinate 5,188,921, forward strand.
TTTAAGCCCAGACTTTGTAGACTGTTCCTCATCCTGCCGTTAAGAGGCGCTGTGGATGACCCGTCGGTAAACATTGAAGCAGATGAAGCTGTGGACACATGTGATTCATTCGTCTTGTGTTGATGCACGGACAGGCGCCGCTTCCTCCAGTCTGCTGTCTGCCGGTGAATCTGGTGGCTTTTGGATCGCGCACCGGTGCCTCGAACGCATCACAGGGAGGACTGACAATTACTAACAGACATAAAAGAGAGAGAGAGAGAGAGAGAGAGAGAGCGAGAGAGAGAGAGCACCCAAACGCATCACACTGAAAGATGTCTGCGAACACTAGTGCGACCACGCAGTCCGCGAAAATGAAAAAGGACGAATCTTTCCTCGGGAAATTAGGAGGAACCCTGGTGCGGAGGAAAAAGTCTAAAGAAGGTAAGTCATTTTTTATATGATATTCTAATATGAAAGGCCTCTTTTTGTTTCCCTTGTTGGGGTTTCTGTCCATGGTGCTGCAATCACATGACGCGCTATTAGAATATTCTCCTCTGGGACATCACCGGCACTTTAATCTACTGCACGCACGATTTACAACACAAGGACACATTTAGCCTTCTGCGGTTCTCTGCTGTGGTTATCTTGGTCGATGTTTCATTTACATCCTCTCGATGAGTGTCCTATAATTTAATAAGAGGTTCAGTCATTAACACATTTTTGGTTTTATAGTTCAAGTGAACACAGGAGAGGCGAGACAAAGTCCTCTTAGCAACTCCGCAGTCATTTAACATGAGGCAATGCATATAAATAGATCATATAGGCACTTGTGAGGGGAATGCAAGGTTATGAAGATAAAGGTGTGAGAGGAAGACTGCTCTCACTGTGTTTTATAAACACTCTCAAACTTATTGTCCTACTTTTACCAGGTGTTGGCCAAACTATTTTCTGCCCTCCTAAAGGCCAGACACTGTGGTAAAACAGACAGCTGCAAGGTTTAACGCCTCAGTGTGTCTGTCTGTGTTTGTCTGTGTGTGTGTGTGTGTGTGTGTGTGTGTGTGTGTGTTTGTGTGTTTGTGTCTGTCTGTCTTCACTGTGTGTGTGTGTGTGTGCTCACAGCCATGTGTTTGTAATCTCCATTAAAGGAGGTCCACCAGCAGGAGGACGTAGACATACAGTATTAATTGTTTAGGGGCCTTAGGAGCCTCATTAGATTCCATACATCTCATCTAAAAAACAAAAAACAAAAACAAGAGGTTTCCACTCGTTTGAAAGTGTAGATTTAACAGTTTGAATTCTCTTAAATCAAACTGTACAAATAGTTTGGCCTCTGAAGTTTGGCAGGATGATCGTTTTTGCAGTCAAACATTGTCAAAACAAGAATATGTGAGGATGAATAGATACAGGACATGTATCAAATCTGAAACATTCTGATTGACGTCAGTCCATTTGTTAAGAAAGAATGCCAAAAACTCTGGTTCCAGCTTCTTTGAATGTGGATTTGTCGCTTTATGTTTTCATATAATTGTAAATTAAACATTTTTGCATTTTAGACCCGTGGTCGGGCATTAAAAAAGCAGTTTGGCACCTTCGTCTCTGGGCCACATACCCTTTCTGTTTCTAGACTATATTCAGCCCTAACATATATATATATATATATATATATATATATATATATATATATATATATATATATATATATATATATATATATATATATATATGTAATAATACTGTCATGCCAGAGTGGAATATGGTGTGTTTTCTAACCTTAAAGCAGCTTCAGGAGTTCAACAGAGAAAAGCGCAGACGGCTCGGCTCAGTGAGTTAATCAGATGATAACTGGGGGTTGTTGTATCCCTGGTTTAATGAGGAAATGACAATAATTGTCTTCCTGCTGAAGCCTGTGCTTACAGCTTCACTGAAACCAGTTGTATAGATTTGCTCTTGGTTAAGATAACTTGGTACAATTAACATAGACCAGCATTCCTAAGAATGATTTGAGTATAATGATAATCCAAATAATCGTTAGTTACAGCCCAAATTCAACATTCATATATTGGTCTTGAAATTGTATATATTCATATGTCAGTATTAATATAGGAATGACTTGTTAAAGCTAGGCTAGCAGTTTCTATCTGCATCTAGTCTTTGAGCTAAGATAGGCTAACCTCATCATGGACCTTTAACGCACAGATATTAAACCTTCTCATCTGGCTCTGGGGAGCACAATTTCCCCAAAATTATATATATATATATATATATATATATATATATATATATATATATATATATATAAATATAATATAAAGAATCCTCCACATATCTTTATTTTTTGCCCAAATGTGGGTGTTTATTTATGTTGTGTAAGGAGTCACAGGTTTGTCAGGACACCTCTCATAGTAACTCTGGGGCGGACTTTAGTGTCGGGTTAGGAGATGTAAAAGTGGAGAAAGGGAAACTTGTGATCGGAGAAGCCTTAAGCATTTTCCCTTTGTGCTAATATGTAATGAATGATACAACAACAACCTATAACTGTTCCTTTTATTTTTCAACCTCCTGCTTATCTTCAAAAAACCCCTCGGTGGTCCCCAGCCCTTCGTTTTGCCAACATAAGTCAGTGCTGAAGGTGATACAGTCTGCAGTGAGGACAGAGGGAAAGCACATAGCCTCTGTTGTGTTGGAGTGCAGCTTGTGAGGATGCAGTGCCCCTGTGTGGTCAAAGTGGATTAAAGCCCAGCTGTCAAACAAGTTATTTTAAAGGTGTAGTTGATCTCGGTGATGTTGGAATTAGAAATCAGTCTAACGGGAGAAAAGCATGCGAGGTTTAGTCTTTGGTAATGGAGCACAGCTTGTGGCCTCAAATGCTGCTGCTGCTGTTGTCGTGGTTTCTGTTAATTTTGGGTGTGGTGCTTTATATTCGTCAAGAGGAACACCCAAGAGAGACCAGTCGCCACTGGAAAAGTTGCTTCACGTTTGGTGAATAATTATTATTAGTGTAATGGGAGTGTGCCTTCAAGAAAGGGACTCATTTCTGTTACCGTGTTTACACTTCTTAGCAACCACATGTGCACGGTTTAGTTCAGCACTGACTTCAACCCTCCTCTTCTTGTTGTATGTGATGGGATGGAAAGTGTTGCTTCAGGCTATACAATACGACATAAAGGAACTTTTTTTCTTTTCTTTTTTTTTTTACGCAGCCCAGATGTCTGCATGTTCATGTCTCTTTGTCTATCCTGATAAACTGAAAGGAAGTCTGCATTTCTCTGACAAGGCTCAACTCCCTTTGTCAGCAACAGGCAGCGCTGCAACTGTGATAGTTTAGTGAAGACAAAAAAAACAACGACATGTTTTTACTTTATAAGGACGGGGATGATGAACGTCAGGTCACATCCTCGCTGTATTATCTCAGGGTGAAGAGTATTTACTCTGTGACAATACAAAGTAGAACTAAGATATACAGGATGGATGCTGATAATAGTAAGTCATCTGTTTATTGTTTTACTCAATTCATATACTCATTTTATTGTTGCTACTTTTACATAACTATCAAAAAGAGATGAAGGATTGAGTACATCATGCATTTATTAATGTAATAAACATCCAAAAATGGTACAAATTAAACCAACATTATTATAAATATATTAGAATATATGTTTTTACTGTTGTTTATACTGTTGGGAAGAATTTAGCATCTTCAGGCAAATACATTACAAATAATGAAAACATCCAAATTGAAGGTAAATTTCATCATTATGTTAGCAGCCATTTTACAGGAGATTCACTGATATTTAAAATTTAGAAGAGTAAAGTTATTACAAAAAACGAAAGAAGTTATTTGCTGTTTCAAGCTGTTATTCAACTAAAATGTCAAATAAAATAATTATACAATATTAGAGCTGATATAGTGATTGCTGATATTAGCTTATGGCCTACTGCCGTATATCGGCCGATATCGTAACAAGGAAGTTCGGTACAGAAATGCTACATTTGACATTCATTTTACAGTTTCTTCATCAGAGAACCCTGACATGTTTATTTTTCAACCCTGAAGTCCCACTCAGTAAGTATTTTGGTCACAATTCTTAAAACCTAAATTTAATGTTAAAAACTAAACTAACTAAAGCCTCAAACATCAATATCTGTATCTAATAATACAACATTTGACAAAAGAATAGCAGAAAACCAGTAGAAATACAATAAGGAGAAAAGTACATAACAAATACTAATAAGTAAATATCAGGCAGAAATAGTGAATATGTCTGTTGAAGGCGACCTGTGGAACAAACTGAGTGACTCTGTCATCTCCTGTCTGCTGTTACTCACGGGTGCCTGTGTTGGTGTAAATAACCGGGGCTATATTTAAGGTCCGGCCTGTCTTCTCCATACTGCTGCCTTATTTATATCTCCCCCCTGTGCCACGGTGAACCCCCCCTTCCCTCCCTCGGGAGCAGTGGAACCAAACAGACGAGGTCGATTTCAATCTGCTTTACGCTGTTGTTTATGATGCATTCTGATTACGCTGACAACATTTTTTTATCTCTGAAGCAAAAACACATCTGACAAGATGCTGTCGCTGTTCTCTTGCGTCCTTTCCCATAACGGTTTGTAAAAACCACTGGCATTAATTTGTGCAATGAAGCCGGCATTAGACAAATGTGCTTGACTGTAGCCTTTGATTTGTATTGAATTAGAGTAATTCTGTTAACAGGAATACAGCCGCTGCCTGATTGATTATCCGCTGCAGCAAAACATATCAAAGGCTCCATACACGTGCTCAGAAACATCCTCGGAAACAACCCCACTCTCTTGTGTTGCTGTTAAATTACTAGACTACAATTTAAACAGTCAGTTAGAACAACAACAACCTGAACAGGTGTTCTTTTTACACCACGCCGCATGCATTTATATTGAGATTGAAATGAAAGGATACCTGTCACAGGTCAGTGAAGTTTGTCCTGTGTCCCCTGCTAAACAGCCCAGAGGTGACCGGTGTTGAGTTGATTTTGTGCGTTTATGTCCAGCGTGGACCTTCCTGTCCCACACACACACACACACACACACACACACACACACACACACACACACACACACACACACACACACACAGAGTCTCCTGTAACTGGACCGCAGACGTGGGGTGGAGGGTTGTGACAGAAATAAACACGTGATGACGCCCATGCCACTGCTCAGTCCCACCGACTACGATTCACACACACACACACACACACACACACACACACAAACGCACACACGTATATACATACACTCCGGCATATTCGACCAAAGCTCGCTGCCATCGTAGGAAACCCGGCGGCTTATAGTGTGGACATGGCGGGGCTGCTGTGTGGGACCAAGAGGAAGAAACAAGGTAAATTTGGTTTTGATTTTGGGCTTTTGAGGATCTTGGAAGTGGAAATGGGGAAGCAGGACCTGATGTTACCTTAGTGCAACTGCAGGTTAACGTCCAGCAATGTGTTGTTTCCATTGTTGTGAGAGATAATCAAGTTGTAAGTAGTCACCACTTAAAATTACAGAATCGGCTGTGTGTGTCTGTGTGAGGGTTGCTGTTATATTTCTGGACCAGCGGGTGAAAGTATTTTTACATCCATAAATCACTCTGCAGAAAAATCTGTCGTAGTAAATTAATTATGTTGTGTGATTTGACCATTTTCACCCTCGTTTTACTTGACTGTGTGAAGCGCCGGCAGCAGTAATGCATTCGGATGGACTCGGAGGGAAAAAGCAGCACAATTATGATGAAATGCAGTCAGTTTGCTCTGTAATTACAAAGCAAATTGCTGATCTGTAGAGAGATAGTTGATATTCTGCCCTTTGTGAAAAGGCTGAATCTGATAGGAAATCTGTGGGGGCCCCTCCTTCCGGGGTAATTATGTCTCTGTACATGCTTTGAAGTTCAGATTTTATCCAGATTGTGTCATAAACACACAGCTCCAGACTTTCTGTTATTATATTATCAATTAGAAACATCTATTTTACATACTTTTAATTTGAGAAAGAGCTCAAAGTGCAGCCATTGGTTCTCCTCGCAGGTTTTTATAAATAGCAAAATCAATGAAATGACAGATTTGAGGCCATTGATTGTAGTTCAGCCTGTTGCAGGTCGTACAAATTGAAATGCGGGGTAATAAAAGCAGTGTGTCCATTAGGGGAAGAAAGGTTTTGAATCCCTGCAGTGTCTCTCCAGTCAGAAGTAAAAGCATCTCAGTGGAAATTGATGTTATGCCTGACTCAAAGTGTGCTAAAGTGTTAGTTACTTTATGTGTTTGGTCACCTTAAATCCACTTAAACTTTCCCAATTTTATGCTAAATTCTCATTCTAATCATATCTTGCGTATGTTGTATGTTTACACCAGGAAAATAGAGCCAAGATTCATGCTTAGATTCCTTTCTTTTTGAATCGATAGACAACGCTGCTCTTTAATGTAATCTGTGATGGAAAAGAATGAGTGGGGGGGGACATGTCGGAAGTGACAGACGTGTGACGGCTCACGCTGCAGCTCACAGCTTGACAGTGCACTTCTTGCAGAATTCCCTATCGGCACAATATGGTACATTACGAGGAGTGAACGGGTGGAATATAAATTATAATATGCATTTACTTTATAATGAAGGATTGGGAGTTTAATTATTCTATCTGCCAACTGTCTTACCCGGGTTGGAGTACGAAGTATGAGTTAGTCATGCATACAATGAAAGACATAGTGCTTTACATAAAAGCAAATACTCATGACTTATATGTGTGTTAAAGAGGCACTTATTATAATAAAACAAGGATTGATACAGTGAAACAGAATATGTACTTTTTAAACATTTTCATGAGAAGTCAGTGTTAAAAATATGTCTTAAAAGAGAACCACTCCGACTTAGTGTTGCACATATATAACATTGTCTGACTCATGATGGACATTTAAAAAAAAAAAAAAGGAAACATGAATGCAGCAGAACCAGAAATATCATCTTTTTTTATTTCCACGCATTCTTCATCCTTTCATACATGCTGCCTACATTACCCACAATGCAAGTCGACCCCTAGCAGTTTGATTGGTAATTCATGTGTGTTATGCTATAGCGCCTAATGTAAATCTAATCTAAAGCTGCTATAGCCTCAAGCAGAGATGAGGAGCGGGCTAAAGAGGTCTGATAAGCTCACTTCTTTCTAACTTCTTCTTGAGGACATTTATCAGACTTCACAGAGCTCCCTCTGGAGCCCAAAAACACTTTATGCAACAGCAACAGCAACACATGAACGTGGAAAATCGGTGGAGTTCCCCTCTAAGCGTCTGCTTAAAGTGTCTACAGATGTAGAGAAACCTTTATAAATGCCATTTTGTTCACACTGAATAGAGAAACGTGGTGGTGGAGTGACTGATGAAGTGTCTGCAGAGGAGAAGCAGGTGCCACAAATTGTCATCAAATCGATACCACGCTCTCTCCACAAGGGGAATTTGTGGTGATTGTGCAGTAATACTGTCACCAGTGACTGTGACAAACTTTCTCTTTGTCGTCTTCTGCTTTTATCTCTGTCCCACAGTCTCTGCCTGCCTATCTTTCTTGCTGTACTCAGAGGATGCAAATACAATAAATGCTCTTTTCAGACACAATTTGTTTCCTTCCAGTTACTTATAAGCAGAACTAACAATCAAGTCTTTTTTTTTCCTGTTGATTTGTTTGATTGAATTTGTCTTGCCTGGTCTTCTTCATGCTTTTTTGTGTGTGTGTATTGTTGTCTTACCAGTGAGTGATCTCCATGAGGAGGGGAAGAATGCCATCAACGCTCCCATGCTCCCCACAGGGACAGACATCCATCCAGAGGACACGCTGCTGGGTACAAACACACACACACACACACACACACACACACACACACACACACACACACACACACACACACATCATGCACATGTGAAGAACATCATATTTAGAATTTTATCTTTTATGCTTAAAATGTGTAAAATGTGTTACTTTTTACAGTGTTGTTGATACTGCAGTTGCATTTCATATCACTGTCAGAGGTCACTGAGGATAATATGAATATGTTGACACATGTTGACTAATGGAGACTATGACAGTGGAGGAGCAGGAAATGAAAGTGGTTGCAAGGGGAGACGCCTTTGTACTCACTATGAGAGTCACTGTTGACATGGCGATAAGAACATTGTGTGTGTGTGTGTGTGTGTGTGTGTGTGTTTGTGTTTGTGGCTGTAGTTCTGTATTTATGCGAGACAAAAAAATGTGTCTGCATCCAAAGTGGGAGGTAAGTGTTTAGGAAATGAAAGGGGATTTTTGAGTGTCACCAGAAACTAAATTGAGCGTCTTAATTTCTCTTCACCAGAGGAAAACGCTGAGAGGATCATGTTGGACCCAACGTCGCGGGAAAATCTTAAATTTAAAGATCTGCTGAAGGTAGTCTAGGATCAGATGTAGTGCTGAAGCATCTCACCTCTTCAGCACAATCAGAGCAGTACAATATATGAAGAAACAGTACAGAGAAGACGTTTGGCTGTAGTTTTTTTTTATTTTGTTGTGATTTGTGTCCAGGTCCTGATTGACTGGATCAACAGTGAGTTGGAGGAAGATAGGATCATAGTCAAAGACCTGGAGGAGGACTGTTATGATGGACAGGTGCTCCAGAAGTTATTTGGTGAGAAATTGGCTTCTTTGGCAACACAACTCTCACAGCGTAATTATCCACATTGCTTCTTGTGGCCTTCAGCTTGCAACTACCAATATGAAAAGCAGCAGTATTAGTTGTAGTAGAGAGTATATAATTCCTGCACTCTGTCAGCACTAAGTTTAGTGAATATTAAATGTGAAACGACTAAATTTATATTAGAGCAACATACTGCACCATCCAACTGGAAAAAAAGAGTCAATTAACAGCAATTTATAAATTTTTATTCACAGCTTGTGGCTTTGATATAAAGATATCTTTGTTTCATATTATGAGTTTAATGTTTGACAAAGGTCAATGACCAAAACTTACCATTTTCAGTACACTCAGTGCTGACAGTGAGCAGATATTCAATACTTTATTTTGCATGATTTTATTAATTTATGTTTCTGTGTATCAGCTGTGCAGTTGGCAATACTAATACTAATACAAAATGCACTCACAACCTTTCTTTTTTTTTCGCAGCACATTACCCACCTCATTTAATAACATGCTGATATTGGCACGCTCCAGTTTCCTCTGTGATAAATGTGTATTCAGTGTCTTTGGTCTGTTGGGGGCTTCCCCCTTGTGTCTGTCATTTGTTACAGCAGGCTGACAACATTTTTAGATTCCACCTACAAGCAGACACTGAATGTTAACAACTACTAAACATTAAGTCCTCCCCACCTCGCCAAATTCAAACTAAACATTAAAACGAAAAGCCCTCCAAGCAAATTAATATAATGTGATGTCATTGCAACAGCAACAGTAATAAACACATTATCTTTGTGATACAATTTGCAGTTATTGATATTGTTTATAGTGGTTATATGTCACACCACCTCATTATTGCAGCCTGGCAAAATGTCTCATCCGCTGTGTGAAAATAAAACATCAAGAACTAGCATGTTCAATTACAAAAGCCAGGTAGTACAACACAGGACTGACATTTAGTTGCAGAAGTGTTAGAACAACAACTAAAACACAGCAGGAAACATGTTGTTCAGTGATGTGTGATTTGCCTTATTTCTGTTAAAGCCATTTTTAGTTTTTAGTATCACGGTTGAACCTTCTGTTCTCTCAGTCTTTTATTGCATCAGTGCCTGTTTTAGATTTCCTTTCTTTATCAGTGTATTTATATCTATCTATCTATCTATCTATCTATCTATCTATATATATATATATATATATATATATATATATATATATATATATATATATATATATATATATATATATATATCTATATATATATATATATATATATAGATATATATTTGAACATGCACGCTTGAGATAAGCTTCCTAAATCCTCCGTCTTACTGTTGCTTAGAGTAGAGAATCTTTGTTGTCTGCAGCCGCCGCATTTGTACATTTTCAAGATCATCGTGTCCTTGTTTTCAAACGAACTAAATCCAAACTAAACTAATACAGGCATGAATTAGTTTGTATTTTTGGTTTGAAGCACATCTGTAACCTTTCTTTTATGTAAATGAAAGCCTCTTTTCACCTGGATTTCTTTCCTTTTTTAATCTGTTTACGAGTTCCTCTCATTTTTATTCAAACATTGCATGCTTGCTAAAGTTTACCTGTTCAGCACAACACAATACTACCGCTGGATGGAAACAATTCTTCATGATTTTCATCTGTGTATGGAAAGTCTTTCCCTGTGTGTTTGAGCTGATATCTCATCTCCCCTGTTGTTGACAGAAAAGTTGTCCGGCAGGAAGCTGAACGTGGCCGAGGTGACCCAGTCCGAGATCGGCCAAAAGCAGAAGCTTCAGACGGTTTTGGAGGCCGTCAACGAACTGCTGCGGCCTCACGGCTGGACTATTGAGTGGAGTGTGGACTGTGAGTTTTACATCGTCTTCAGCGCTTCGCTGCTTGAACTGGTACTCCAGCGATTACGTTTTTCACTTCCATAACATTTGGGGAACTCACAAGAGACAGATTAAAAAAGAATGGTTAAAATTGAAGCCACAGATATATCTTGATATGGGTCACGCTTAAAAAAATGCTGCCTACTTTTCCCATAATGCAACTCAATTGCATCTTTCTAAATTCACGCATCTGTCAAACTCTACACATCTATTTTGTAATGCAGGGTTTCAGTTGAAATGCCAAGATAACCCCGATGACATCTCTATGAAATCATTGGGGTTATTTTGGCACACATTGGAGAGCTCCACAGCCACAGTTTTACAGGTTTTATCCTTCTGACAAGCAAACTGAACTTCATGTGCAACATTGGCGAAATGCCTCTTTAACACATAATCTTTTACTTGCATAACAAATGGAAAGTATTTAATCTAGTACTGAGTTTTGAGGAGCTTGCAGCTTTTTCATTTTTAGTTTTGTCTCAAAATCACGGACCTTTTAATCTTAAGAAAATTGCTTGCATCGTTTTGTTAGCTTGCAGTGAGCAAACAGCTGACTGTCCTCTCTCATGATTTACTCTCACAGCGATCCATTCAAAGAACCTGGTGGCTATTGTCTATCTGCTGGTGGCTCTCGCGATGCACTTCCAGGTGCCCATCAGGCTGCCGGAGCATGTCTCTGTGAAGGTGGTGGTCGTCAAGGTAAAGTGGCTCCTCAGCCTTATCATTATGTGCAGTGATGCAGGGATAGATACGGAGGTGTAGTTATTTTTATTAATTTATTTTAACTTTCATTTAACCCTCACTGAGATTGAGAATGTCTGGCAGTGAGAAATGTGACAAACAACACAAGACAGACGACGCAAAATATACCTCAAAATCTAAATTTAACATAAATGTGTTGATAAAATCACAAATAACATTTCTAATAAAATAATGTCATCTTAGAAACTACCTAAATGTAACCTTAAAAAACCCAAGAACATGTTTCACTCATCTATCAGTATTTGTCTTTGTCTTGTCCGTACGTGTCATTTTAATAAGATGCATCAGTTGTAGTTATTCTCTCACAAGCATTTTGATTTTGTTTGAGCAGAAACGAGAGGGAATCCTGCAGACTGCTCTTGTGACCAAGGAGCTGACGAGCACCACAGAGTAAGAGTCTCCACAACCGTCCTCCTTTTATATTCATGCTCTAATGTAAAGTATTAATAATGTTCATTGTAGTATTATTGAATAGTTTTCTCAAATTTTTTTGTTTTTCAGAATGATGATGGGAAGGTTTGGTGAGTCCCAGTCACATTTTATCTAACAGTATTATGGATTATATTATGTCTTTATTAATCTGCTTTAAAGAATAGTTCAGCATTTTGGGAACTGGGTTGTTCGCTTCCTTGCTGAACATCAGATGAGTAGATCAGTCACTCTAATATCTGTTTGTTAAATATGATGTTACAGCTAGTCTAGCTCCGTCTAAAGGTCACAACATATGTCTTCTCACACCTCTGAAGCTCACTAATAAACATGTTGAATCTTTTTTGTTTAATTCATAGAAAAACTAAAGTGTAAAAGCAACAATCGGGGGACTATTTCTTGGCCGGGTGCAGTGACTTCCTGTCTACTGCCTCGCAACCCCAGCTGAATAACATCTGTAAAATGACAACTTGCCAGGCTAGCTGTTCCCCCCTGTTCCCACTCATTATGCTAAGCTAAGCGAACCATCTGCTAGCTGTAGACGTATATTTACAGGATAGATATGAGAGGGTTATTGATCTTCTTATCTCAACATTTTCCAAATTGTCAAACTGTTCCTTTAAGTGTTCCTTACTTTTGATTTTCTTTTCTTTTTTACAAAGAGAGGGACGCGTTTGACACTTTGTTGGATCACGCACCAGACAAGCTCAACGTGGTGAAAACGGTATTCAAGACCTTTCATTTGCGTGATAATATAACAATAATATACATAATAGATAGCATAATGATAATAATATGATTATGCTGTAAAACAATTAATAGTTAACTGATCCTGTTACCAGTCTCTCATCACCTTCGTGAACAAACACCTGAACAAGCTGAACCTGGAAGTTACTGAGCTGGAATCTCAGGTAAGAGATTTGATCGTTTATCCAGTCAGTTATTAAAATGATCATAAGTTTGCGTTATGCAACATATTTCCATCCTCTCATCATCCCTCTATTTGCATGCACAATTTTATTTTTCAAATACATATAATCCAATCCGATTTGCTTATGCGTTTTAATATTGTACGTGCTGTGAATTGTTATGCAGTCTGCATGTACGTATATACTGCATATGTATATATTTACGTCTGTGTGTGTCCAGTTTGCTGATGGCGTGTACCTGATATTGCTGATGGGGCTGCTAGAGGACTACTTTGTCCCTCTGTACAACTTCTTCCTCACCCCTGAGAACTTCGAACAGAAGGTGATCACGCCCTCAAATAGTGACATTTGTCGGTTAAATGGGAAGATTTTTAGCAACTGATCAGTACATTGTGTCCCCTCAGGTCCACAATGTGGCGTTTGCCTTTGAGCTGATGCAGGATGGAGGCCTGAAGAAACCCAAAGCCAGACCAGAAGGTATTTTATAGACATTGGGGGCCATTTGAAAAGGGTGTTTAATGGTTGGTGTCTTACAGTAGCAGTAATATTAACGGTTGTCCAGTAGATGGAGACTTTGTCTCACCCTTAAACTTTAATACTGGATGGATGGTGCTGAGCTTGTTCTGCCCTGAGCTACACGTTTGAATGAACCGTCCTGTTCTTTTTAAAGAGAGCTTATACTTAAAGAATCAAACTATGACTTACTGGCTTCACGTAGTTATTACGTTGACTATTAGTTAATAAGTAAGTATTTCCCCTGTTTTTCACAGACACATTTCATTAACCCATTTTGCTCTACAAACCCCCTGTAGAGTTAGAAACGCTATTACAGGAATAGCTTTCAGATATCTAATACAGTTGACTGATAGCGTACTTTAACTGTAATCAGCATTTGACTCCACTGAAGCCTTCAAATTGATATCACGTACTCTTACTCATTTTAATCCACAGAATGTGATATTGAAAGAATAATGCGTTCGTTGTTTTGCTGTGTGACTTTAAATTAAACTGTTTACAGTCAGTACAGTCATGTCAGCTCAATATATTTAAGAACACGTGTTTAATTATAAAGTACACTTCTCTTGAATGTAATTATATAATTCTCAGAGCTACTTTAAATATTCACGTTTTGCTCCACATTCCCGTCCCATATTTGTCCATATTTCATGTCCCACATTCCAGTTTTCATCCACTTACTTATGTTCTACTAAGTAATGCTCTGTACATATTGATGCTATTGCGCTCTTATTTTCTTTGGCATTAATTGCTCTTTAAATGTTGATTTTATTTTCATCTGTTGTATTATAAGTGCACTATGCACAGTCCTTGAAGATATATTATACTGCTCAGTTGTGAATTTGATTATAACTATTTGAATCTATCTAACTTTCAAAATGTGTAAATATTGTTTTCCTCCACACTGTATTAATGCAAATGCTTTTCCCTTATTCAAACATTTTTTGGACGAAGCCAAAAAGGAAATATTTCTTCCCAGCAAAAAAATATTTTCTTTGCAGTAATTGGACATTATAACTATCATTTTCATACTAATATTATCTTCCAACTGCGCTGCTCCGACAGTTATGTGTTCTGATTAGTATTCAGTTTGCTGAGGTTTGTGCACATCTGCAGGTTCATTATAAACTCAATTTATGATATCAACAGTGTCACCCGAGCTAACAGGGATATGCAGACGATAAGGAGCTAAAGGCGTCCTAGTTTAAATGGTCATGCAATATGACACCGCTGTAACAAAATGATGTCTGGCTTGAATCACTTAACAAAGACCTCGTTGTGATGATAAAGTACAACAAACAAATAGGCACTGATGTAGTACATCATGTTACTGATGAAGAGAACAGAAAGTGTTTTTGTGCTCTCCTGGTAAGAAGTAGTACATCAAATGATCTATGATGAGCTATTTTAAGCTCCAATTCGTTTTCAAAATGTCAAATAACCTTTTAAGGAAAGTAGTCCAACAGCAATCACAGAACAAGCTCGTTCGCATTGTGAACATGCTTTTATGGTGGCACAGCTCATTTATTTTGTGCTTCAGTGTCCAAGGATCCAATTTTTTATCGTATAAGATTAGTTTTTGTGCATGTCAAAGGTCTAATTCTTTCTTCCTGCAGCACTGCACACTACAGATCTCTGCTGTGTCCATTTTGTTTTCCAGATGTCGTCAACCTGAACCTAAAATCCACCCTCAGAGTCCTCTACAACCTGTTCACCAACTACAAAAACTCTGAGTGAACTTTTCCAGTTCCACCCCCTGATATTACTTTTTAATGCTACCCTGTTCCTGTGCTGATATTATGTGTGACAGTCTGGACACTGGAGGAGACCAACTGGGACTGAAAGTCATCATTATGTGGGACTTATAAAGATCCATAGGGAGTAGCCTGAAAAAGGCTCTGAATGTTAGTATTTTATCTTCTCCAAATGTCAGCATTTATTTATTCCTTCCTTGAATGTTAAATTCAACCCAGGAAACTGCGACCTTTAGCCTGCATTTGAATACTCAGCCGTCACAGGAATAATGAATGAGGGCAGGATGTTAAAACTGGAAAACATTTCTCTGTTAACTCCAGAATATTTAAGAAAGTTGAAAATTATGTTACATATTATATAGTATCAAAAATGTATTTGTGTAACTATTAAGAGAATAGTTTTGGGAATGACACATATTTGCTTTCTTGCCAAGAGTTTGATGAGAAGATTGACACCAAGCTCATGTTTGTATGCTAAATATTACACTAACTTTAGAGCCAGCAGCCGGTTAGCTTAGCTTAGCATAAAGGCCGGAAATGGGGAAACTGCTCGTCTGATCCTGATGAAAGATAACACAATCTGCGTAAAGCTCATGCAACACATTATATCTATAAACTTCTACATTGCTTTGTTTAATCCGTTTAAAAAGAAAAGTGTAAAAACGGCAATAACTGTGCACCAGATAAAAAGGTGCACAGTTTTTAGGAAATCAGTGCCATTAAACCTATAGATCATGGGAGTCATTTGTAATGTTTAGGTTTATAACTGAAATGGTCTATATCTATTTAAAAATGCAAATGTTTTGCTGTAGCTCAATAAGCACATCTAATTGCACCATACTTGTCCAATAGAATCAAGAGCTGAGATGGCAGTTACTGCTAGCCTGCTAAGCATCGTTAGCAAGAGTTCATCTTGCTCCAGGACTGGAATTAGCTAATTTACTTATGATTAAAAAATATGTTAATTGAAATAGATTTTTCTTTATTTGCAAATAACATCCAGGGTGAAAACAATGAGTAAATTTAGTTTTAGCTTTAGCTAAAGCTAGCTGTGACTATCTCACTAGCTAGCCTTGAGATGGTTTTTATTTATTTATTTTCTGTTAGCTGTGAGATGATATCACTCTCTATCTTTAGCTGTGTAGTTGGCAAACATGTTAAAAACTGATCCTAACCCGTGACCAAATATAATATATAATATATGGATTCATAATATTAATTAAATAATGCATTTTTCCTTCATTTCCCCCTGCTTCCATCTTAATGCTAAGCTAACTTAGCTTAGCAGCTGGCTGTAGCTTCATATTTGTGGACTCATTTTTGGGTGTTATCGATCTTCTCCCGCAGACTAACTCTTGACAAGAAAGCAAATGCACATTTTCCCCCAAACTATTCCTTTAAGAAACTTGAAAATGCTATGTATTCTATAATATCTGAAAATGCTTTATATATTCTTACTACATACTTGACAGCTGAAGGAACTGTGAATGGTCCTTGTTTACTCTGAACTATGCAGACCACATCACAAGCCATATTTAAAAGCCAATGCTGTTGCCTTAAGTGCAGCGGGCTCTCTGCGTCCTGGGAGAGCCCCAGTCAGAGTATCTTCGTATTCACCGGCCTTTCAGACGAGTCTCCGAGGAGGCCTGGACCACACGGTGCCCTCCTGATGCAGAGCATTTGCCCGCCGTGCCACCTGGAGACCTGCTAAGATGTACAGTGCACGACTTGTGCATTTTAGAGCCGAGTCTGAATTATTAAGAAAGTGGATGAGTCAATCTAAACCGTGCTTGCGCTGGATGTCTCGCCCCTGTGTGTGCTTTTTTATTTTTATCTTGCCTATCAAGAAATAAACGCCTGAAATCAAACAGAATGAGAATTTCATTATGTCTCTTACTTGTGAGATGGGTTAGATTTGCTTCAGCTTTTGAGCGAGATTGGCTTTGGAACAGCCAATTCCTGCAATTTGGGTTTCGCTAAAGGAATTATGGGGTTTATTTTAGACCTTTATTTTCTTGTCTCATTCCTTTGTTGCTATGGTAACCTTCCACATCCCCCAAATTGCCCCTTCGTCTGGCTGATGGGTGGTCCTTCTTCTATTCTTCATCTAGGCCGGTGCGCATGCAGAGCTTTTTGTTGTGTTGTCTCTATCTCTTTCTTTCTTTTTGTTGTTGTTCTTTGCTGGAGACCAGACGACAGTGAATTGATCCGGTCACAGATGGAGATGTGTGAGTCGAGCCTGAGTGGTTCAGGCCTCTGAGTGTCACGTTTCTCCCGGCCCTCCTGAAGTGTGGTTTTCCAAACAATTCATTTGCGCCCAAGAGCCTTTCTTGTTTTCTTTTTCTCTCGACACATACTTATTATTAAAGCTTCATACAGTTCGTGACACAGAATATAGACGCCCTTATCTAAAAAAAAAAAAAAACACTGCACAAAGGCAGTATCAAAAAGAGGAAGTGCGCTACCTTCTTCTCTGCCACATCCTCTCATTTGTGCGTATCTTCCCTTTCGGCCCTGTGACATGTTATTTTCTTTTAAAGCAACGGTTTGAAATGCAGTACAGTTAGACCTTTTGCTCAGATAGAGTGCAGCCCTTCCCTTCTTATATTGCTGTTATGACAGTCCGTGAAAACATCAGTTAAGGAACTCAATTCAGCTGAAGTCATCCGATTCTGTCGAGTCGCTCTCAAGAGTGTCGAAGGTAAGCTCATTCAAAAAGGCTTTTTGTTTGTGACCTTGTTTGAAAGTCTCTGTCAAAGTCAGGAAAAGGAAGCCCCACACACTTAAAACACACAGGAAAAGTAAAGTTTCTCACCGGTAGCTTTTCTCTTCTTCACATCCAGGAAACAACAGTTTGACACACTCCAGGTCACGTCTGTTTTGTCAGGGTTACTTTATGTGTTTGCTGTGCTTTGTCTCAAGACCGTGTGATTCAAAAAAAAAAAATGTTCAGAGGGAGAGGTGCAGCCCTGCAAATCTGTGGGGGGGCTACAGTACTTGAACTGCTGAGCGTACTGCTGTAAAAGAGAAAAGGAAGTGAGGAAACTAAACATCTTCCTCTTCAGTAGTGTTTTTAGAAACTTCTTAACATCCTCAATGATAAAACAAACCCTTTCAAAACACAACTCTGGAAATCCACTGAGCACAAATTGTTTTCCTTTGTACCCAAGAAGCTGAATTTTGGATTTTCATGCAACAGTAAGCTGCCTGGCAGTGCAATCAGCCTCCCCCACTGCTGGCCAGCGAGTAACTCCGCTGCAGCAGTTGGAAGTTGAGCAAATTATGGTCAAGGACACTTACTGAGCTCCTGTTGAGAGAGAGAGAGTTTCTGGCAAACATGGTGACGGAGAAAGTGTTTCTTCATTCTTCTGTGGTTTGTATTCAAGCTCTTCTTCTCTGCAGGTTCTGCTGACGGATGTTGAATATCTCGTCTTGAGGAGAAGCGATGGAGGCTGCTATCTTTGAGTATCACAAAGAGGAAGACACTGTGGACATCGAGGATTTTCAGGGTCAGTCAATCAGGGTTCCTGCAATACATTTAGTTTGTCTTGATGCAATACTCACACCTATGTACATTGAAAAAGTTAGTAGGGGCTGTAATAATTCATCTTGTCCATACTGGAAGAAATGAGAGAATTTTATATTGAAAAGACTGTAATTTTGGAATTGACCACTTGCTTTGGTTAATTCAGACTGCTGAAGTTTCAAATCAGCTATTATCTAAAAAGACCACAGCAGGAGTTTTGTATGTTTTAGGTAATTTACCATAAATTCCTTTTTTCAACACTGTTTATCCTCCAATGCTGAGCAACCATCAGCATTATGACATTATCATAACGAGTTAATGTGCAGACATTTCAAGTCAGTCTGTATTGTTTAAGTTGTATTGTTTGAAAGTGTCGGCAAGCTGTTGCCTATTTACAAATCCAGCAGACACGGAGTAACATTATCACTTATTTAGAGTCCCTATTTTGAGCTATAGTTTGGTCTCCACCACCTCCTTAGAGAAATATCTGTCTCTTTAGCTGCTAAATGTTTCACTAAGTTCACCAGATATTGCTAACATGGCCCGTCTGATGTTTGATGGGTTAATCAAAACTTTTCCTTCTGAAAAATGGCTGAATGCATCAAAATGTGGGACACAAAACCAAAACAATGAGCTCAAACCGCTAAAACAAAAAAAAAGACCTTGAATAGAGCAGCTTTAAACTGCATTATTACGCCACAATAATGTAAGATTAATAGAAAATAATGCAGATTACATGTTCAATGTGATTTATCGCACAGCTTATGCACGTTTCAGGCTAATTGATTTCCATGCCATATGGAAATTAATTGAAAGCATTGGCTGTCAGGAACAGTCGGAAAAAAAACATCAAGAAATGCATGTCAGGGAGGCTTTTGAAAAAAAGAAAAAGCATGTGTGTATATTGTTAAGGACCGTGTTGTTGCCTTTTAATAAATAAAATACTTAAAATGCTACAAGTGATAATATAACTGATAGCATGTAAAAGGCTGTAAAATAAGAAACAATACAATTTGACCAATGCAGTTTGTAAATATATTCACACAGGACAGAAGCAGAAGCTCATTCAGCCAACGTCTTTAAAAGACCCCAAACTAGAAAAACTAAAGGAGGTAAGAGATGAATTCCTGTTATCTACATATAGAGTTTTGTCTGAATCTATGTCTTCGATTAAACATTTACTGCAGCATCAAAGCTCATCCTGGGCTACAAAGGGAGTGTTTCCTGAGTGGGCTGGAGATGAATGCTACACAGGAAATACATTACAGAGCCTGCATGTATATGTGAGCAGTGAAGAGCATGAATAATATCTGATGCCGGGAGAGAGGTGGAAGGATTGGTGAAATTTTAATGAACATAATTATCAGAGGTGATGGGAGACAGTTATGTGAGTCACGTCCAGGAGTCGTCGGCAGAGTCTGCTGGATTTGACTTTAAAACAAGGTTTTGATTGGAAAAGATGGCAGCACAAGTGCTTCATGCAAGCGGCAGTGAATGAGTAAATAACTCAATAAGCCGGGCATGTCTCATATATGGAGTCGGGAGGGCAAACAAATAAAATCCAGTTATTTTGGGGGGAGTATTTTGTATTTGTCATCATTTCCATCTACTTCAGGATCGTATAATCTTTGAAAATCAATTAAGATAATTGCAAAAAAACAAGGTTTCATGCTGCTTTTCATTTGACGCATTGGAAACAGAAGAATGTATGCAAGAAGATGAAAGCGTCTGCTGTTTGTATCTGACTGTGTGATGAATTGTGTTTTGGTAGGCACTGGTTTATTGGATCAATAGCACTTTGAAATCGGAGCACATCGTGGTTCAGAGTCTGGAGGAGGATCTGTACGATGGACTGGTGCTTCATCACCTGCTGTGTGAGTTAATACACATTTGTATGAAAGGCTAGTGTGGTCATTCATCATCGCTGTACTTCCAGTTAATCATTATCTAAATTTGAAGATTAACACATGTTTCCCCTTGTAGTTCACTTAAAAGCTTGTCATTTATAATTTACAAAACAAAGCCCTTGCCAATAAAATATTATTATTATTATTATTACATTTTGTAAAACTCAATTAAGAAATAAAATAAATTAATAAAAATAATGATGATAATTCTAATAATTATGATTGTGCTAATAACAATAATAATAATAATACTAATCCTCATAATCTTTATCATCATATAATTATAATAACAATGTATATATAATATAATCATTAAAATGTCCTGATTTCCACAGCCAGGTTGACCGGTGTGCACGTGTCTGTGGAGGAGATGGCACTGACCAGCGTTGCTCAGATCCGCAAGCTGGGAGTGATCCTGGAGGAGTTGGACAAGAGACTGGGCCTGCAGGACAGCAGTCGGATCAAGTGGAACGTCAAACGTGAGTCATGCAGCTGACTCGGCTCGAAGCAAGAGAACAAATGTTCCCTTCTGGCAACGTCTTCAAATTACATCGGGATTTGGTGCTAGCTCAAGGATGCCATGTTTGCTCACACCAACTGTGAGGGATTTTGGTGGAGATAAACACGATGGGGTTCTGTTTGAATCACCTGTCAGTGGATTTTGTTTTTTTGCCCTGCTGTTGGCGAATTTTAGAAACAACTGAACACCTAAGTGTGAATTGCATCATCTGAACTTTTACTTCATGAATTATAAGACTGAAAGGATGTAAACTGATCCACCAAAAAAAAAAAAAAAAAAAGAGCCAAAAATGACCATTGTCTTGACAATTGTGGTGAGCTCTTACCTCTGACAAATACATTGCATTTCCTGCAACCCCATGTTTTACCAGTTGCATGCGTTTAATGTGAAGCAGCAGTCGTAGGAAATGTTTGATAGAGCAGCGTGAACAGTGAACAATGAGGTTAATAAAGAAAGAGGATATTTACATTACATGTGTGTAGGAATTGCAAAGGCAATTGAATCCAGGACGGGATTGGCGGACTCCGCCATTAAGCATAGTGGGCATTTCTGGCACCACTTCACCTTCTTCTAAAAGACATGCAGTAGGGGAAAAAAGTCTGAAGTGGTTAAAACTCCAGCAACACTTCTCTTCAGACCACTAACAATGAAAACTACATAGAGAGGTGCTGTTGTACAGATTGTTTACATACATGAATTGACAATTGCTGAAAAAAATAAATAATATAAATAGTATACAAATTTGATTTCATGATTATAACGTAAAGTTTTCGGTATTAAATTTCCATTTGTGTTCATTTTGTGTGTGTGTTTTGTTCCCTGCTCTTCGCCTGTCAGTCATCCACAACAAAGACCTTCTGGCCACGATTCATCTGCTGGTTGCCATGGTGAGAGCGTTCCAGCCTGAACTGGATTTGCCTCCGAACGTAACGATTGAAGTTGTAGTTGTGGAAGTGAGTTTCAACTTAAGTCACTTTTTTTTCTCTCCAAATCTTAAACACACACCTTGTGTAATTGCTTCTGAGTTTTGGTTCATTTTCATGCAGGTGAGCAGAAGTGGCATCAAATCAGATGCACAGACGGAGGTCCTGACAGAGGAGAGGTGAGCCGTTTTATGTCCTGTGTGATTCTGTGAATGTGAGAAAAACATCTCATGTTTTTTTGTGTGTCTTTTTCAACAGGGACGCAGGCTCAGACTCCCGAAGCAAGACTGAAAGTGAGTACAAAGCTGTCGCAGGTTGAGCCGATTTGACATTTTGAATGTCACTGAAGCAGCATTTCAGCCCACGATGACTTTAACACAGTTTTCTGTCTGACTGGTCACTCAGGGGAAGATCCCATCGAGCAACTGCTAAAGCTTGAGGCTCACAAGGTCAACACGGTGAAGAAGGTAGAACAAGGAGAGGAGAGGTTAACTGTTGCATCTCTACCTGAGTGAGAGAGCAAATGTCGTTGTGTAAAGACAGGATATAAATAACCATAATTTGTTTGTGGAATTAACTCATAAACCTGAGAACAAACACGATGAATGATGCCTGAAATTATCAAATGGGAAAGCAATGTGTTTCATTTATATTGTATTTGCGAATGGATCAAAGTATTCAAACCAATTAGCAACTTCAAATAAGGCTTGAGGTGACTATTTTTAGTATTGACTAATCTGCTAATTCTTTTTTTGATTAACTGATTAATCATTTGCATTATAAAATGTTATGAAATTGTGAAAAATGTTTTAAAGCTCAATGGGATGCCATCATGTCGCTCTCTTCAAAAACCCGAAGACCTTTTTAGTGACTTCAACGATTAAATTGATTATCAAAATAGTTGCCAATTATTTGATAAATCAACTAATTGAAAAAGGGCTGATCATAATGATTATTATGAATGATTTCATTATTATTTGAATATTTGATTCATAATTTAGTCTATACAATTTTAGGAAATAGTGACAATACCTAATATGTCAACAAAATAAGACTTGTATTTCAAACTGCCAAACTTTGTCCATTTTCAGGCCATTTTACACTTTGTGAACCAGAATATGTCGTCCATGGGTCTGCAGGTGGCTGATATGGACAAACAGGTAAAAAAAAAAAAAAAGAACACCTTTGGAGCATTCCTGTAAAAAAAAGAAGAAAGAAAAAAGCCTCATTGATCTCTTCCTCTGAGATTGCATCACCTTCCCTGGATGGGTTCCGATCTGCGGTGTGTTTTCTGTCTAGTTCGCTGACGGTGTGATTCTGCTGCTGCTGATCGGACAGCTGGAAGGCTTCTGCGTCCCGCTGTATCACTTCAACCTGACTCCCGTCAATCACTCTGAGATGGTACAGTATGGATTCCTGACACAGTAGTAAAGGAAGTGCATCGTCAAACACACACAGACAATACTTACCTCATTTGGTATTTGTAGATGCTCACAGGTGATGTGAGTTTAATTTGCAACATATTTATTTATTAAAATCAACCGGTCAGAAGAGACATTACCAATTTCAATTAGGATTCATTTCATTTTTGAGTGATATTTTTTGAAAGTGAAGATATGCACAGACTCATCTTCAGCTAATCTAATTTTGCACCAGAGCATGGCGGATAATGAGCTTCAGTACTGAAACCTGACCCGAAATTATACCTATTACAATATTAGATATGATCAAATGAATATTTTACTATTCCCATGATAAAAGTAGATGCATAATTACTTCTGTGTCACTTATAATGATATCTTTCATCTCACTTTACCTGAAGCAATAGGACTTGTCTATAAAAAAGTTATGACTCTTTATATCACAGATATGAGCAGTTTATGAATAACTTAATCTATAAAACACACAGTGACACAGTCCAAACACATTATTTATCAGCCTCATCCATAATACCTCATGGTGTATTATGTTTCACATAGTTTTATAATGTTTTATAATGCCATAATATATTAAATTATTATATAATATATTAGATTTGACTATCATAAAATCATTGAAATGCAACAAATATGCTAAATATAATTTAAGTGAGATTGTATTCCAATAATATAATTTCCTTAAATCTGAACTTTACTTAATTGGTATTTTAAACTAATACTGTTGTACTATTACATCATAACATTTTTAATGCAGGACTTTTACCTGTAACTGAGTATTTCTACGCAATGATATTGATACTTTTAAATAAGTAAAAGACCAGAATACTTCCTCCACCGCTAAAGAGAAAAGTTTTACAAAACTATGCTAATATATCAGTGGGTAAATTAAACAGAATCTAATATCTTTTTATAACTATTTTTGATGTAAATGTGGCGTTTGATGTAAATTTTGTGTTTTCTTTTTTAAATCTCTTTTACCTCCAGCTTCACAACGTGACTTTGGCCTTGGATCTCCTTAATGACACAGGCCTTCAGGTGTCCAGTGTTGATCCACAAGGTGATGAAATAACACACACTGCTCACACAACATACACACTCGGCCTTGTTGACAACAGAATAAACTCAAATTAAAATGCCAGGCACTGAGGATGGACAATAAACAACAACAGTGAAATGATTGCAACAGAACAACACCAGAGCTCCTAGACAGCAATGTCAAACGAATCTGGATGATATCAACTATGGAGAGCATTTATCTGTGTGACAGGGAAACGCCCAAATCTGTTTGTATATCAGGTATCAGGCGAAGGAGGAGGCGGATTGCCCGGGTAGTTTGATTTAATCTCCGCTGCTCTGTGGAGTGCGGGTTTGACAGTGTTTTGGAGGGAAAGATGAAATTGCTTGCGGAATATGTGACTAGTGTCTCGATCGCTGCGGATGATTGTCTCAGTCCGAGGTCATCATCATTCATTTAGAGAGACGCGGCGAGGGAGACAATCTCAAGGGGACGATGCCACTCTGGTGCCCGGTGACAGACACGGGGATTTAACCTCAACGCTATGGCTACATCTTCTGTGTGTGTGTGTGTGTGTGTGTGTGTGTGTGTGTGTGTGTGTGTGTGTGTGTGTGTGTGTGTGTGTGTGTGTGTGTGTGTGTGTGTGTATATATGTGTGTGTGTATGTGGAGGAAGATATGGTATCTGTATTCATGAGCACTGTGTACCACCCAGTTATCAGACACATCCCAGAAATATTATGATTCTATCTGTGGACTGTAAAAAGTCCTCGTTAGTTTTTGTGTTTGTCAGTTTCAACTTGCAAATGCCAGTTATCAGATTTCCCACCGTAAAACCACGATTTCATGATTTGTAGCCTGAAGAGTGTGAGCATTCATCTAAATGATCATACACCAGTGAAAGCATTGCATTGCGTTCTGCTTGGTTTAATAATGTGAGCGTCGGTTCATGGTAAACTCACTGTTTTGGTAAATTTACAATTAGTTAAGCTATTTGACATGAACAACTACCAATACAACACAAGAATTCAGGTCCTAATTCAGATTATACGGCCGATAAATGTTTCACCATGGAAGATATTTGTTGATTTAACATTAAATCCACTCATGTAATTCATTTAAAACGCAATCAAATAACTAAAATAAGAGAAGAGCAAAATAGAGCAACTGACTTATCTAAGTGTGTGAATCAATCAATAGCAAATGGATCTCCCTCCCTTCCCTGCAGATCCGTTATTGACGAGCCGCTCTGTATTCTCTCTGAGCTCGAATCACACCCACTAGAGCTTCTCCACAATATTGCCTGCCAGCCTGTAATTGTGAAGCAAATCCTCAACACGATAACTGTTAATTTTAGGACCGGCACAATTAATCTAAGCCAGGAGCAAGTGGCTAATTTAATTCACTTTTAGTGTCTTTTTAATTACTGGCATAATTACAGTGATGGAATGAGGAATCCCAGCACCGACGGTCTAAAAGCGGGACCGCGCCTCGTGCATTAATTGAGTTAGCCAGTGGTGGAGTGAAACTTAATGTCACATTCATTCAGTTAGTGTATCTTACAAACAGAGTGCAATTTTGTTGGGATCTCGTCTCACCAAGGACGTATTGATTAAATGTCCATTTAATGTTTGTTTTATGTCCACCTGACCTGTTAGCATAGATTGTAAGAATAGCTATTAGCTAATGCTGCTAATGTTGATAAAAGCATCGGCATGTCCTGGCTTGGTAGATGCTGAAGGTGCATTATACATACGCACTAAATGTCTCCTGGTTGTGTGACAGATATCGTTTCTCAGGACGACACCGCCACCTTGAAGGTCCTGTACGCCCTGTTCAAGAAGCACAAAGGGAAATGAGAAGAGGAAGAGGAACTCAACAAACAGGAACACAAACAGAGCCGAAGAAAAGTTGAGGCATTCGACCAGCTTGTGGTTTCTTCTGTCTCTAAACTGTTACGAATGCTGTACATCATGAAAAGGGTGAAGTGGACTGTTCATAGACGTTTTGCCGATGCTCTCAGGATAATTTAAAAAATAGAGTACATGAAGCTTGATTAACGAGCCATGCATAATAAACAATATCGGTGTCTATAATGGCACAGTCGGACCAGCATCAAAACTTTGGATCAAAATCAATTATTTTCGCCACAGTCCATTCCTGTGATACCTCAGGAGGGAATTCCTTCAAATTTGGCACAAATGTCCACTTTGACTCAAGGATGAATTGATTCGTTTTTGTCCATAACTCAAGAATTCATACGCCAATTATGATAATTTTACACAAACGTCTGATAGGATAAAACGATGAAGTGGTAACATTTTGAACAGATGTTAACTGTTGATGGAGGCATACAACCACCAGGCTATAATTCTAGTTTTTCCTTTATTTTTTCATACACGTTTCTAATATGTGGTGTGGATGTGTAACCCAGTGTTATTTCCCTTTTTCCTCTATCTCTTGTTCTCTTTCCTTCACTGTGTGACACTGCTGGAACATGGCGCTTTTAATTCTTGCTATAGAAAAGCATCGTCCTTAACTGCCACTTCTCAATAAACAGTGTGATTTTAGTCCTCTGCTTCCTCCATGCGTTCCTGCTGACAGTCTGTGACCTCCTCTTATTCTAGTCTGTGAATGCTATTGTCAGTTCTGTCATTTTTTTTTTTTTGCCATTGAATTGTTCACAACTCAATGTCACACACATGTAGAGAGTCAGGCAGCGATGGAGGCAGGCTCAGAGAATGGGAGACAGACAATAGATGTGATACCATCAAAGCATTTTTTGCAAATTTAAAAACTGGAAAAATCCAAATTGTTATCCTTTGTGTTGGATAGACGTGTAATTCCTTTGTTTGAAAGAAATGTATTCTAACCATTAGTGACTTGTTAAAAATATAAATATCTTTTCACTGCCACTCTGGTTTAGCTTTTGTTGATTTAGTTTGTGTATTAGCAAATTGCAGCATGAATTTCATTGTTTCTTTGTCGAGGTTAAATGAACTATAAACAGTAAAAACAACGACTTTCACACCTCCTATTCAGCTCTACCAGTTTTCATGCAGATGTGTTTGTTGACATTCAGGAAGCCAATTTATTCGTTTCCACCACTGTGATGGAAAATACTCTAAATTCACATTTTATTTCCCCTGACATTTCAAAAGGTTTGCATAAAATTGTCTTGGCAGTCAGATGGAAACACAGCTACTGTATAGAGAGAGACAGACAGATATACAAAGAGACACTTAGGTGTGTGTTGCTCTTGTTCAACATGTAAATTGGCACATTTCAGCGGACAGTTAAAGTATTATGAAATCAAAATGGCTTATCTTCTGTTTTCCAATTTACAGCCCTTGAACTCCACATCCCGAGTGATAGTAAACAAGATTTATTTGTTGAAAATTAAATTGCAGATTGCTTTATGAAAAGCAAAACCCATTGTAGTACCTGACCAAACCATGAATGAACAATAAAGTGATTCTATTTGCATTTTACGGCCTCTCAAGTACAAATTGTAATTATATTTCATAGTCGGGTGTTACATATTCAATCTAATCACACATGTTTGCTTGTCATCTCTAACATTAGGTGGTCCATCTAAATATTCATCATTAAATCTTTCTGCATGTTGCCTTTTATGTAGCTTCCTTCACCTCATCTGACTCTTCCTATATTCATATTGTTTTGTATGTGAATGTTAAATGAAATGTATGTTCTTTTTCATCAAATGTTGGGTATTTCAGCGTCAGTTAAAGGGGTTTTGAGCTCAGGGACAGTCTGTATGAAGCTTGCTAATATATTTTTCAAAGAATAAAATGTGTTATTGTTGCAATAAATGGCTAAATCCTTGGTGCAAAAGGGACATGAATGGGCTGTTTGTACTGAGCCTTCTAACAGAATCTGTAAATGAGATGGATTGAACAATATTCATTGAAATGTACTAAATTATTTATCTCTTTCTTTATCTATGGTGACAGTCTTCTTTCAGACATTCTTGTCAGCAACAGCAATTATCTGGTTTCCTGATATGATAAATGTCTTTTTAAAAATAATTTATACCGTTATTGCCAATTCTAATTTATCTTGTATGTTTTGTTTCAGAGTTAATAGTGTGTCTAAGATACCTACCCTGCATCAATTCGAGGCACGGATGTGAACATTTTTAAAATATTAAAACAAGCTTGATAAATCACAATGTGTTTGCAGTTTGTGCAAACATTTGTGGCTTTGACACGCAATTGCGATGATCTTAAAGACAAAGTGAAAGTCAAGGGAGATTAATGTCTTTTAGCCACTGTATACGTGTCAGGAAAAAGGTCACAGCTTAGCCTGTCATCAGGTTCTAAACCATCAGAACAAACAAGGATAAATTTCAAGATAAACGTCTCAGGGATTAAACCTGTTCTACTCCAGCAACAACACCTTCTTCTGCCTTCATTAGGACTCCACATCACCGCTTCTCAACATTGTAAAACAGTCACTGTAAATAGATAACTAACTTATATTGCCTGTTAAGCTATAGGGCTGAGAATGTTATAGAAATCATTACATCATGTTTGATGCTACTGTGAGTGTATTTTACAGCCTGGGGTGGCCACACCGGAGGATTTCTCAAACTGACTGGCAGTTTTGGAGAAAACAAATGATGTCCCTCTGCAAAGCCACTGGAGTCCATCCAAAATGTTCACAGGAAACATGAGTAATGTCTGCCTAACTTGTCACACTGAACAGATGCATCTCTCTGTGGATTGAGAGGGGAGCAGAGCTAACAAAGCAGCATCGCTCTCATCACTCAGCTGCTGTATAAGTGGGTGTATATAAGTTATCACAGAGGTGACAGTATCATGGGAGTGTTAAACCTAAAGAATTAAGAGAGATGGAATTTAGTCAAATAACTTGAGATGTGTTCAAGGCAGTTAAATGTATTTGTACAGCACATTTCATGCACTGTACATTATTCAACATAAAAATGACGATAGACACAAGATGACTGAAAATGAAAAAGGATAGACGAAGACATGTGGACCGGTCACAACTCTAAGAGGGTGGAAACAATGCTAACAATGACAACAGTGCTGCAACATAAAGAAGACAAGCCGAGTGATAAAAGTAATAAATTGACATTTATTTAAGGAATTAAAAAAAAACAACTAAACAACCAAACAAAGCAGCAGTCTTGTCAGCCAAGAAGCAGAGCAGCCAAAGAAGAGAAGCTCCAGCCAAAGAAGACGGGCGGCCTTTATCGCCTGGACCAAACCACGCTCAGGTGTGGTTCATTAGTGGCCCATTAACATCCTGAAAGAGAAACAGACAGCAAACAGGACACAGACCCCTAGTGGGTGTTCTGTGTGTGTTCTGTGTTCTGTGTGTGTTCTGTGTTCTGTGTGTTCTGTGTGTGTTCTGTGTGTGTTCTGTGTTCTGTGTGTTCTGTGTGTGTTCCGTGCTCTGTTCCGTGTTCTTGGGTCTGCTCAGTTCCGTGTTCTGTGCCGTGTTCTGTTCAAGATGGATCCATGATGGACAGAGAGTCACATAGTTGCACACAAAATCCACCCAGAAAAGAACTGGTAATACAATTACCATAAAGCTATTTGCTCAAATATAATTTCTTTAACCTGTGAAATAACACAATCAGTTTTTACAAGTTTGTCCTCATTTCAACCCTCGCAGGCTGTGTTGGAGTCGGAAAGTAATGGCAGCAGACAGAAAGGGGGCATTGTGAAATGAATAACGAGAAGCAGTTTTAAAAAATGTAGTGGCTTGGGTCATAATTGCATGGTTTTATTAAATATTTTTGACGTAAATGAATCCCCTCCCTCAAGCTCCCATAGAAAAGCTAATGGAGGTGAGGTGGTTAAACAGATGTTTATTTGTCAAGCTGCAATCTATAATATATCAAACGAGACATTAGTGCCCCGTCCACTCGTTAGCTAACTTTTTACTGTAATTGTGCAGCCATGCGCTGAACACCTTTATAGCTAATGTTGCATTTCACAATATACGAAGGCTTTGTGGACCCCAAAAATAGTTCTGAGCTCCCAACTGCTGTAGGACAACAGCATTGATCTACTTCCTCTCCTTCTCAATGACAACTTCAACCGGAAGTTGTCGTTATCGTGTGCTGCATCTTGACGCCTACTCTTCCCACTTTGACACTGCTTCACTACCATGAATATATAAAGAGGACTTCCCAAAGGTAAGGTTTTTTTTGTTTGTAATAACTACTGGCTGCTTGTGCTGACATGAATATTGTAAATGAATGTGTTGGCTCTGTTGAGTTGGTGTTTGTGTGCTTGGGATTATCAATCAGTTATGAGACCGGCTGTTTAATTTTTCTCTCAGATCTAATGTTATCTTTGCGACTGTTTTCTACTTTCATGGTGCGGTAATTAAATTAGCTGACAGTGTTGGAATCAGCATTAATTGTAAATTACCTTCTTGAGGTGACAGACAGTGACATTATTTTTATTTTGGTTGGTGTTGGCACTTGCATTGGGATGCTTTCATGCTGTCTATTTACATAGTGGGGAAATACACATGTTTGAGTGTTATGAATCCTGGAGGCTGAGTTGGTTTTGTGTATATTTCCCTGTTGGTGGCTTGTTGCTGTTGTTTTGAGGACTCATTGCAAGCCAGATCTGTTGTAGAAAAAATAATTTTGTGGCTTCAGGGCTGTAAGCATGACTTCACACAGCTCATTCACATAATTATAATCCGGTAATATTGGCTTCATGGGGAGCTCAGTATGGCTTTTGTTTCATTTTCTCCACACATTTCATATTCATCTAAGCATTAGAGAAATGTTTAAACTGGTCGTTTGTGTGACAGCTTGCTTTACTATTTTTCTTACCAACATATCAATTACATCTTAACTGCTGAGCCCTTGTTTCCTTGTGTCATTAATCCTACATTCATCTGCACTCATGGATACAACATTGCATTTTTTTGCGATTTTAACATGCATAATAATTATCTGCTGCACAGATGACGTGTTTTAGCTTGCTGCTACAAATCATGTGGGCCGTGGTGATTGTGGTACTCCCTACAGTTTTGGGGAATTAACTTTTATTATTTACTCTCGAGCTCTCAGTTTTGTTGAGCTTGGTGTGGGATCAAATATTAGCTATTTACATAATAAATCTGTTTCCATGTGAGATAGCTGACTTGGCTCTAATGAAAACTACAAAACCAATTTGCATAAAAATAGCATCAATCACTACAGCCTGTGAACATGTTAACTAATACAATACCAAGAAATATGAAGTGAATGAAGTTTACTGACTCAAAAACTGAAACAAAAAAAATTTCTTTTATACAAATTGTCATTATTTTTTCTGACTTACATTTTATAAAAACATGTAAAATAGTAGGGGGACCTTCAGACGTCTAAAAAACTGCTATAATTACTCAATCAGTCTAAAAGACTAATCACTCTTGGGTTAAACTGCTCACATCTCATAGATACTTGCAACCTGTGACAAAAGGTTGCAAGTAAACACTGCTTGACTTCAAATGGCCACGTGCCAAAAAAGGCTGGGAACTACTATATTAAGATTATACACAGGTTCAGGTTTTTTTGGTCACGTAGAATTGTAGACTTGCTATTATTCTCCCGTCTGGCGCCCAACTCCTATGGATATTTGAGAGAAAAACCTACGCTACACTATACAAGTAATATATGAAACTTTGTCGTTGTAATTTTGCTTGAAAGGGACAGTGGAGAACATTGGTCATGGATAAATTCTATTTATATTTTACATCCTTTTAAATATATTTTTTTACTTTTCACTATTTACCTGTATTTATTTCTGCCTTTGTGCTGCTGCAACACCCTCGACTAGTGTGAAAGTTTTTAAAGATTCAAAATAATGATATTTGATAAAGTAAAATGTAAAATGTCACAAATGCAAGTATGCGATGTACATTGTAATTAGCTGAAAACAATGTGTAAGTGGACAAGGCCGAAGACATATAGTTAACCATCCTGGTGGCCTGTTGAAAGAAGCTTATTCATATTTTCTCTTTGATGACAATAACATCCCTTTAATGTACAACAAATTGGCCAAAACCATACTTTGGTCTGGCACTATCCTTTCTTTGTATCGGCTGGGTGTGGTCCACCAAGGCAGTATTACTTGAGCACTCAAAACGGCTTGTTTAAATGGACGTCATGAAACGGAAACATTAATATCGGCTTCTTCAGATGGATCTTAATGTGGTGTCACTGCCACAGAAGATCCGGCCTGAGCAGACGGGGCATCAGAGAGACGAGGCCTAATGGAGATTTAATAGATAAATGTTTGCAGGATGTATCTCGGGCTCCTCAATAACAGCAGGATGTGGAAATCTAGACAACGATTTTTAAATGGAGACGGATGGCAGCAATTGTATTCATATACGTATTTGTGCAGATGGGAAGAGCGTTGGTTACTGGCATACTGGAAGAAGGAGGACACAGATGGAGGAGTAAGTAGAGAGTGAGGAAGCAGTTTGATGAGCAGAACCTTGACGGAATGATCGACAGAGGTGGATGAAGGTGGGGTGAAAGTAGAAGTCGGAGCTTATTAGGAAAGCTCAAAGGGACCTAGACAACGTGGTAACAAACTTCTAGGTTGCCGCGGACCTTTGACGCAAGCGAGCAGCAGCAGGTGTCTGATTTGAAGCAATCTGGAGGTCTGACACGACCCGTCTGTCTCACCATCACCTCGTTGCTTTAATGATGATCCTGTGTGAGCCAGTTTTGGATGTGGCTCTGTCAGCCTGGGAAGGGTCACTGCTTTGAGGGCAGCATGAATCATCTCATGGTGTATTGATTGGCCATAGAAAAGCAAACACAGTTCATTCAGAGGCTTGTATAGCCCCGGAACTCATAAAAGACTGGAAAAGGTTATCAGTCGAGTCAAAAGTACTACTGAAAACATCAAGAACATAGAAGTTTTTGCTAATCAAAAATGTTCTGAGTCATTGTTTTTCTTTACTTCACAACAGTTAAAAAATTGCACATAACACTGCAACATTTGACAAGTGAAATAAAACGTTACATGAAGCTCAACACTTACAAAACACAAACTGCAGAGTGCAGAGGCATGAATATGAGCATGACGGGACGCTGAGTCATTAACGGACAATATTGTCCAAATCAATTTAATTAACACAATGACAATCTCACAAGAGCAGTCACATATATTTATATGACAACAAAGCGTGACAAATCAATCCAGCAAACCTGCAGCGGATCCACGCATTCCACCACACAAGAGCACAAGCCATTCAAATATTATGCATAAAAACGCCACGATAGACAAATGAACAGTAGTAACATCGTTTCAGTTCCAGTAAGAAGTCCTTCTCGATTCATGGACGCCAGTGATGACAGTCGAGTCTCCCCACTTGTATTTCGCTGCTCGGTCGTCCGTCGTCCGGCGTTGTCAGTAACTCCAGCATTAAATCCGATTGTCCTCCTTATTCATCCATTGAGTGTTAAAAAAAAAATCTAGGTAAAAAAATAAATAAACTACACCAAGCAAAACCCTAAAAATGTCATAATTTCTTCCATATCTGTCAATTTGAACTCTTACTCCTCCAAATAAGCTCCTTGAGTTTTGTTTCACAATAGTCACATGCTCGCCCACTGACCAATCACAGCACAGCTGCACCTCACTGCATAGCTGCTCAGTCTGCCAGTTAATGCTGACGTAGTTGTGGGCCAGCTAGCAGGCTCTGGCACGTCAAAGAATACGCCCAACATGTCAAACTAAAGATCTGATTGGTTGAAGACTAGGACAATCAACAATTTGGTCTCCATTCACTTGAAGTGCAAAGAGATTCACTTGTGAGTCTGAAGGCCCTGGGCCTCTCTCCTTACCTAGAGACACAGAGGTGAAATCTGATTGGATAAAAGCTCTACTTAAAACAAGCTGTGCTGGAAGCAGAGCAACAGAGGAAAACAGTAGCTGTGCAATGAGAAAATAATTATTATAATTATAAATTATAATACTTGTAGTGTATTTGAGAAGACATATTAAATTATAAAATAGCTATAACTTTGTGATTCTGTTTAGGCCAGCAGATAAGGCCTTGAAGGCCCTGATCGGCTTTCCGACTAACAAAGTAAATAATCAACATGATGCTGTTGCTGACATTTTAACATTAAACTTTGTGGTTTCCTGATTAAAGTTGCGGCGATAGTTTGCAGTAGGGATGTTATTGATTTAACAGTTAGATAATTCAGGAAACCCTGACAGAGCATGTCAGGCTGACAAACTCACAGCTAGCTCTTTATTGGATTTGGGAAATTTGCACTTCAGGACCCCAGCCAACCATTTCCCCAAAAATATTACGTGAGCATTACGTTTCCCAAAAACATCTGTTGCCCCACATTCTCAAAGCCTTTTCTCTGGTAACTGTTCAACTGGAAACATCCCGTTTGAAATGATTAACAATGCAACATATATCTAACATGTCCAAGAATGTAATAAGCATCCAAACAAGGTTACGCTATATATATATAAATCAGTTTGCTCACATTTTTCCTGATCATATGATCAATACTATAGGGCTGCTGTGGCTCTGGAGGTAGAAAGCAGGTCGTCCATTAATCACAAGGTTGGTAAATCGAACCACGGCTCCTCCGGTCTGCATGTTGAAGTGTTTGTGAGCAAAACACTGAACTCCACGTTTGGAGTGTGTGTGAATGACGGACTCTTTGGTAGAAAAGCACTAATATAAACACAGTCCATTTACTGGGGCTGATTAGCTTTACACTGCACTACAAAAACAGTATGCTGTTTTTAGATTGTGATTTTAAATTGTGTGCCAATACCCCAAAAAAGCAGAACTTAAGTGCTGAAAAATAAAATTAGCTGGTGGAAGTTTATCAAATCATTTGCGGTAAAGGACGAAAATATAATTTATATTTCTAACCAAAGTTTTCAACTCCATTGGCATTAAAAATGAACAGTATGATTCATTGATGTATTCAGTTATATTTTAGACTCTGATAACCTTTTACTAAGTTCTGTCTGTTTCTGGCCTCCATAGGGGCTTGGCTTTAAAGGTTTAATGAAATAAAGCACTTTTTTCTTTTCAAAGAGCACCTGACGCAGAGGGATTTAAACACACTGGAAAAGATAAAACTTTATTTCTCCCTGTCGTGACAATACAAAGTCAACAAGTGCAATAACAATCCAACTGAAAACGGTACTGATCATTCTATCTAGTAGTAAATACATAGACAGAACGTGGTGCACATTATCATCACCGCCACACCCAAAAAGTGAGGTATCAACCACTACAAAGCTTCTGTGTACAGGTGGCTATTCAACTGTAAGGCAACTGTTACCATGACCGCCTGACGGACTGAAACAGATGTGTGCTCTCTTCTTCCCTTTTTCTTTTTTTTTTCTTCCTTTTTTTTAATGATTATTTGTTTGGGTAGAGGGTTGAGCTGATACGATTTACAGTACCACATCACACATCAGGCCAGAGTCACGACTGTCTTCAAACAAAACAGAAAACATCACAAAACCAACTTGTAACATTTTAATGAAATGAGGGAAATAATCCAAATTGTGACGCGCTGCTACTGCTTGTCGGAGGCAAAATGAAGTTTTTCTTTACTGGCCTCCTTTGCTTTATTACAGGTCAGAACACACAGCAAAACCCCTGAAAAATGACATATCCTTAAACACATCAGATTTTTCCCACTTATTCAGCATTAGGGACTAATTAAATCCCCTTTGTGCTGCTGTATCTGTTTAAAAAAACCCCTCCCTGTTGGGTGCTCCTGTTCACGCTCTGGGAATAAGGAGGCAGCTACGGAAAGAGAGCAGGAGAGTGTGTAATTTGACAACTGCAGATCCTTGGGCCAATTATTTTACTTGGACACATCCTATTTCTCTGCCCCTGAAAGCACAAAAGCCTGCACACGCAATTAAACTGTAGCCACTGAAATGGGAATTAACTTGCTCTAACAACTCAGCAAATGTGAATATTATTGCCGATAACCGAGGAAGAAGCCCAGCACACGACCAGAGTTTTATTCGGAGGATCCACTTAAATTTCATGAAACGGAGAGGACAGATATGACGGCAACACCCCAGGTCTCATGACTGGCTCAAAGCCAACTCTGAGCGATTAACGGAATCTCTTGTTAGCGTTCAGCGAGGGCGTTGCGACGTTTGCACGGACCAGAGATTCTGCACGCGTACGGGCTCAGCAGCTGCCAGAGTACCAGTTGCAGATGCAAGATTGGGGCCGACGCCTCTTTTGTGATGTACCTACCGTCTGCCCACCTGGTCTTCACGTGCTATCGCTCATACGCAGTCTGGCACCAACAGTTGCTTTGTCTGTTGTAGTATTTAATGGATTACAGAGAATTTATCTCAGTAGTTTATTCAGATTTGGGCATAAAGTCACTACTTTATCTTGAAACGTGATGATCGTAGAGTTGAAACGATTAGTTGTTGTATCTATTAGTCCAACTCACTTTTTGGTTGATTCATTTCTTGTTTAGGTCATTTTTCAAGCAAAAATGCCAAATCATTCCTTAGTTTCAGCTTCTCAAATATGAGGAGTTGCTGCTTTTACTTTTCTGCTGTAATAGTGTCACACTTTATAGAACAAACAATTTAATGATTAATTGAGAAAATGATTGGCTGAATCATTGGCAAGTTTACACTGATTTCACACGTGAATATTTGATCATATGTCATCACATATGTTAGAATAACTGAATGTCCTGGGTTTTGGCCTGTTGGTTGAATAAAACAAGCAATTTCAATACCTGGCCTCTGGCTTTGTACCTATATTCACTATATTCTGACATGTTATGGACAAAATGATTCATAAACAAATTGGGAAAATAATTGTCAGATCAATCGATAATGAAAGTCATCATTAGTTGCAGCTATAATGTAAAAGTTTGTCTTTTAAAAAGTGAATTGCTTTTTTTCTTCCTACAACGCTGACCCAGAAATTGTTGGAGACCTTTTTCAACATGAGTTCATTTTCCAGAAATGCTGTATGTCCATTTTAGTAACCTCACCTTATTAAATGTAAACTGAACTGAAAGCTCTGCGATTCCACCTCAATGATTACCCGATGCTCATTTGGCTGGTGCCTCTGACTTTTACATACCATGTCATCCGTCTGATTAAGCTACTGTACATTATTGCTGACAGTGAAAGGGGTTTTAATGTGTTTTTTTTAAAAACATTTTGTATTATGGCTAATCACTTACAATTGTCTATTACCAATGTGGGATATAGAGCGCTCCTTATAAAGGAACCAAATGGATATTCATTTGCATCATATTGCTAATGGAGCTGTTTTTCAGGCAGCTCCGGTAATGAGGAAGGGCAAACAAGTCAATGGATGAGGTTACAGAGGCAACTGTCTCACACTAACTTTGTAAGTAATGGTCTCAAATGGGCTTGTAGGCTCGACGCCAAGGACTACGCTTATGTTTAACTTAGCATGAAGCTCTTCGCTGTTGTGAAGGCGTCCCTGATCCTCATTATGTGTTGACATTACGAGCGACAAAGCCACAGGCTACAATTCATTTTCAATGGAAGCCGGTTTTTTCTTGCCGTTAGCCGGTTCTCAGTGCAATTAACGGCGTAACGACGTCAACGAGCGCTTGAGCAACACTTCCCCGGCGACACGTAGACAATGTAGCGTGACCGTTTTGTAGCTCTGTCGCTAGTTCTGTGAACATAGCATTAATGTTTTGGTTGAATGACTTGAAAGCCAAGATCCCTTTCCTCAGCATCACTAAACCAAAAGAAAAATCTTGATGACCTAATGTAAAGCCTTTAGCAGATTATCCGTATGGCGTTGTGTTACAATATAGATAAAATCACTTGTTTTGCAGAGAGGAGATCTAAAACATTTCATACGAGATACTGTTTTCTCAACATGGCTGCTGCAGAGACATTTCCGGTCTGGTATCAGTAAGTAACAAAAACATTCTACTCTAAGCGAGATGCTCAGCATCAACCTAAGCTGTTACATGTTCCGAATGTTAACCACTCATATATATTCTCTGACTAATTCACATAAATAAATCACAAAATAGATAACCCACCAACTGTGTCTAACTGCTACTGAACACAAACCGACACAGCAGAGTAATAAACATTTTATATCTAGAAAGATGAGCTTCTTTTTTTAAAAACGGGTACAGTTTATCCAGTTCAGCTCGGATCTTTTTGGGATACTCCAGGTCTTGGCAGTCTCTTCAGAGGATCACTGAACACCTGTGAGCTGCTGAATGTGTGTCGCTCCTCTGCAGTACAGTCCTCCGTGTCTCCTGGCAGCCTTTGTCCAGCGGGGTTTCTAAATGCCACGTCGGCCTGCTTCTGTCGGTCCATGGGTGTTTTGTGCTCATTAGGAAAGGGCAGTAGTCTCTTCTAACTACTACAGTATGGCTAGCCCACCACTGGTGTCTGTGTCTGTGGTCCAGAGAGGGGGCATATGTGGGACCTCTCCTCTGTACCACGTAAGGAAACAAGGTGTTGCTACTCTTCGGTTTGTCCACTTGCAGAATCATTCTGTCAAGAGAGAGAGAAATGCAGAAATTGAGCATTCTTGACAAAAAAATCACAAGGTTCAGCTTCTTAGTTTCTCCACAGCTTACATCCACATCTCTCAGTTGTGGGAGTTGCCCAGTTCTCATGGAGATGGTTTGGATATTATCATGTGACAGAATTTCTGTTTCTTAAAGGGGTGGTCTCTGGGGTCGGATGCTGGGACCAGTTCCGGTTCTGTTTTTAATCTTGTTTCTGGTTTTCATTACCGGACCAGTTGTGTGGACAACACACTGAATCTATACCGGAAACGTACCACACCCGCGTATCTGTGAACTAGAGGTCCTCTCAATTCTAAAAATGTTGGACCCATGAAGAAGCTGCGGTCGGGTAATAGATATACATAAAGATGGTTTTCTAACCAATTTAATATGAGTGCAATTTCAAAAAGTAATTGTCATTTAATAGCATGTGTCAAATAGAACCACGGTTCAAGAAAACCAAGCAAATGAAGAACAAACATTTTAGGATCACATACATACACATTTCAAAGATATCATACAAATTGATCAAACGGAATGAAAACTTTTAAGAAATTGAAGAAAAGAAACGGAGGAGGTGTCATTGCCATATCCTCTCCAACTGCCATTTCAAAACCCGACTGCACGTCTACGTCATCAAATTCCACTGAGTTGCCACATGAGTTCTTTGGAAAGAATATCCTGTATCCTATTGAACAGCGAGGACGTGGCTTTTAGCTGCATGGCTGAAACTGTCTCAGATCGTGATGTGCCTGCTTAATGATCCACATTGATCTTTATACAGGCCTAATATTGGCTTGAGAATCAGCTCAAGGCCCGAAATCACAAAGACCAATAAAACCGGAGCTCTGCTTTTCAAAAAGCAATTAGATTTACAGAACAATTTTACAAGTCTGTAATTCTTGTAAATACTTTCAGCCTACCCCACCTCTATGAGTCACATCCCGGCCATTTCTGCCACCCAAAAATAATGCAACTACATTGCTGATGGTGAAATAAAAGTTTCCACTTGAAGGTTATTATAATGCACTCTTGAGAAAATGACTCCAATGCAGTTTGCAGAAGTTGACGTATGACAGCAGATCTAATAAAAGATCACAAACACAGTCCAAAAATAACATCGCTGCTGCCTCACTTGCTCATGGCAATGCCAAAAGTCATTCTACAGCTCTCAAGGAGTCAAACCTATTCTCCTGCTCGTTCCCTTTAGCCCACAGCAGAACTCTGTGCCTGGCTGCCTTCGTAGCATCTATGATGTTAATTAACTCACACCACATGGAGAGTGTTGCTTTAATTGGACAAGGTCTTGGCATGCTGCTCTGTGGACAGACAAGCCAGGAATAATTTCATAATGTCCAATTCTATTATTACCACAGAAAGCCAACCAGTGAGTTCAAAGTTGGACGTGAATATGCAGGAGACACAGATAGGCTTTGATCATACTCTTGACAGAAAAAAAAAAAAAAGTTGTGAAATGCTGTTTCAGCTTCCCGAGTGGAGCCGACTGTGGACGACTGTGGCGGAGTGGTAGAGTGTGTCGTCCTTCAATCAGAAGATCGATCAGTTTGATCCCCGGCTCCGCTAGTCCATGTCGATGTGTCCTTGGGAAAGACACTCAGCCCCAAACTGCTTCTGAATATTGTGCCTCAGTGTATGAATGTTAGTTAGTCCTAATGGGCAGGTGGAACCTTGCTTAGAAACCCCTGCCATCAGTGTATGAATGGGTGTGAATGGGTGAATGAAGACAAAAACAAAAAAGCTCTATACAAGTCCCTTTACCATTTACCAAGTGTCATTTCCTCGGCAGACAGACCTGCAGGCCTTTGAGTGTTGCTGTTAGTGGTGACCTACGACCAAAGCGATGTTACTCACAGACTTAGCGGAGTGACGGAAACTCTGACTGTGTGATAACGCCGAGTCACTGTAAGACGCAGTGTTACGATGGCCGGTGAGTCAGGTGAATGTGGTGACAGATGCCACCTCACACGGACGGCTCCATCCGTGGCTACGCTCAGCTGGCCCAGGGAAGCTGCCGAGTTAGAGTGAGTGGGTTGTTACTGGCACAAGGTGCCGCTGTAACTTGGTGCCAAGTGATTTATGAATCACCAAGTGACTCTTTGACGTGTTCTGTTGATGTGCAATGGTACCATTTGATGTCGCCCAACATCTCATTTCTCCCACTTTTATTTATGCCACTCCTGGCTGACGCTACGCACACATTAAACCAAGGTTGAATCATCCATCCATCCATCCAATAGTTATACCCACTAATCCTTAAGGGTCACGGGAGGAGGCTAATTGGATGAGAGGCGGGGTGCTCTGGACAAAGCATATTTTGAATTTTGACACCAAGCATGAGCAAAGAAGTGAATTTAATCTTGATCGCAGTTATTTTTGCACGGCAAGTCTTGATCAGCACTGACTAAAGACAAACTCAATTTATGTAAATGATATGCAATATAGCCAGACTGAAATGACAGCAGCAGATCAGATAGTTCTTGCAGTTCTGAGAGAGGAGAGTGTCAGGCACACTAAGGATGTAAAATACATAATAATATAGGAGATGCTCACTGCCAGCTCCTTTTACATTTTTTCTTCTGGTGTCAAGATATCCAGATGCTGCTGCTGCTCCCCACTACCCATAATTGCTAGAGGTGAACTACTGGGCAAAGAGGGCACAAAC
The DNA here is from genome assembly GCF_023349555.1 of Cebidichthys violaceus. Lineage (NCBI taxonomy): Eukaryota > Metazoa > Chordata > Actinopteri > Perciformes > Stichaeidae > Cebidichthys > Cebidichthys violaceus. The sequence continues at coordinate 5,230,422 of NW_027176483.1, forward strand.
TGGGATGCTGGCCAAAGTTTTAATGTCCTTTAATGTGCTATGTACGAGTGGACGTCCAATCAGGGCTTTAATGCTGCTGAGCAATTTATAGCGATAGAGCAGGAGCTTCCAATTTAAAGGTGCATTGTGTAACGTCTAGCCACATGCAGGCCACAAAGAAACAGAAATAGATCAATATTTCAGAGTTTTTTTTTCCAAATTAGCTGAGCTTTACTTCATAATCTTTCAACTGCAGACATAACCCCTGTGGTACAAATACCTCTTATCAGTCATTGAGTGGGTTGTTGCTGCCATTACGTGCCACATTGCCCTGTGACTAAAGTCCCATCTGTAAAAAAAACCAATGCATTCTTCACATCAAGGAACAATTAACTATAAAGTGTGGCTTGGCAGACCTGTTGTTTTTCTCTCACCTGGATTGCACATGCAACGAATAGATTTCCAATAAAGGGTATTCACAGAGAGAAAGTAACAACAGCTTCCCAGGCCGCCCACACTTAACCCCCAGCAGATCTGCAGCATACCAGCCTGCTCCCGTGGCGACATGATAAACAATATTACCACACGCTTGAATGCCAAGCTGCACTTTTTCCTGAAGAAAAAGATCTCTGCATGTGGAGAAATAATTTGATACTTTGACTTGCTGTGAAGATCGCTCCGATGCACTGGTGACCATTTGTGCTGGATTCCTGAGTTGCTGTGCGACTGGGTTGTTTTTAGATGCTGCTGCACCAGTTGCGGGGACTTGACCCCATCTCTGTTTGTTTACATTAGTCGAACAGATGTTCAACTAACTGGACCCAGTTTTCTGAGAATTTTACCCTGTAAACTTCTCTGGGGATAAAGATCTGTCTTCCCGCAAATAAACCACGGGCCATCCGATGACGCACTGTGTGGGCAACATCAGCTGTGGTGTACATACAGTATTGGTTACTTCACACATTTAGCAAAATGTGTAAGCATTGTCTAGATTGTGAGAAGTGCTTCACTGTGTTAAACTGCAAACAAGCTATTCTAATCTTGCCCAGAAACTTTGTGTGACTGAATTTAGTTCTTACTAGTCTAGTCTAGTTTTAACTGATTTGATTGATTATCAAACAATAATAGCTCCTTTTAAAAATGTACCTGTTTCTTAAAAAGCGACTACATTTTTTGAAGAAAAAAGATGCAGTTCCACGTCACTTTCCATTCTGAAGCTTTTCCCATCAGTCATCGTCAGCATGAATTACCATGAACTTAGTATGCTCTTGTTTTTTAGGCCCACTTGCTCAATGAGCACTTTGCTGCGGTTTTAAACACCTTTTTATAGATCTCCTCTGGCTTAAAGCCCGAGAGCTTCCACTGTAGGCCAACAAGTAAGTCTAGGATAGGATAGGATTGATGAGTCCGATCATATTGAACTGACTTCATGTCTAATGAGGAGGCTCCATGGGTATGTCCGCTGTAACTTAACCATGTTTCCACCAGCAAAGCAGCCCCAGGATCCTTCTGCAGCATCCCAGCTCCCCTATCTATGGCTCGCACAGTCGACGCTGCTTCTCAGAGCCATTTGTCAAACCTCTGCCCACATTAAATTATCATGACCCGAGAGAGATATCTACCTCTAGCGAGAGGCTCTGAGCAGCAGTCAGACAGAGACGAAGAACTGCATGAAAAATGGACTGCACAGAAATGTAGGTTTGTTCAGACTGTGCTCTCTGATTGTGGAGCTTTATTATGAAAGTCTGAGCACTGGCTGCCAAAAGAAGAATAAGTTCCTCGCGGTGTGTTTTAACAACAGTCACACACATGCAGCCCAGCACACCTTGAGACTCCTGTGACTGCTCTCAAAGGTGAGAAAAAGATAAACCAAAAGGACAGCAGATGGTGGGGTTTTTTTCCACAGGAACTCCATGAAAGGTATTTTATGTGACTCAGAGTCGAATCATTCAGGTTAAATAAGAGTTAGGGGCCTGGGGCAGCTTTCACATTATTCTGTTCTTTTCTATTCATTAATAATGACAGCTCCTTAATGAGCTGGTCAGACTTAAAACCCAAATAGTGATTCTGACAGGGACATAGTTCCTGTAGTAGCAATACCATTGGTAGGCAGTAATCATGTGTGTTTGTGTCCTGTGTGTATCTTTGTGTGTGCACTGCACTCTTAATAAGGAATGCAAGTAAACAGGGAGCTTGATGTTTGAGCTTCCTCTATGTTGGCTTGGGAAAAGTATGCTGGAAATGCTCTAATTTGTCCTGTTAGTGTTTCCCTGCCATGTTGCTCTCTCTACGTGACAAAACACTGAGTACAAAGAAAAACCGACAAGGAAATGAGACACAGACAGAACCTGTGTTAAAAAAAAGAAATCAGTAAAAGAACATTTCTTAAAGAGACATTTGAATTTCTTTCTTAGCATCTGTTACAGTATTCCAAACCACAGCAATAGTCTGCTCTATAATATGCTCATCAGAGTAGAACAAATCATATTGTCCTTTTGGAGGTCTTCAGTTTTTCTAATTTTCTTACTTTGAGCTCTAAAAGAACTTCAACAGATAACCTTATTGGCTAATCTAATCAGATATCTATTCGGCCACCTATATTTCTTTAAAGTTTCTTTAAGTATATCTTATATTCTCAAATTTTCAGATTTCTCAAAATCCACAAGATCTACCACACAGCACAAGCAAAATTGCCTCCTAAGTTACCATATGGTTGCAGACAAGCAATGTAGCCTTTAAATAGACTATTTTTTAAATGGAGTCTGGCGCTTAATCAAAACACATAACATAACTTCCGTCAGTTTAGCTAAAGACACAAAAACACAGAATCCGTCAGCAGGTTAGCGTGTCGGTCACTATAACCAATACCGACAACTTTATCTTTAGTTCACCTGTCTTTCCTTTGCTTTGTGAGTGTGAGTGTGAGTGTGTGTGTGTGTGTGTGTGTGTGTGTGTGTGTGTGTGGAGAGACATCATTGCTTACCACTTGGGGAAACTGATTTACTTTATTTACTTAATTTTGTAATTCTTTTTTAATGTTTGTCTATACTGTATCTGAATTAAGGATCTAAGGTTAGAGGGTGTCCTATTGGGCTTTCTAAATAAAATGGATTTGACTATAATTACTTAAAATGAATCTACATCATCAGATGGTCCAATGAACTGATCTACAATCCCAATAGTCTTTTCCAGCTTCCTGTCTGTGATGTATAAAGCATTATTTGCACACTGCCAGCGCTCCCATTGAGATATTTCCGTTAAGACACCAGCTGTAATTACCCAGGTGATTTGTGACGTAAATCTTAGTTCACATTTTGCTGATTTTTGCAGCTTTACGTGCCAAACTGCCGGTTGGCGGCCGCCATGTGACAGACAGTGACTCACCATGCGGTGGACGTGTTGTAGGGCAGGAGTGTGGGACTGTGGCTCTCCCCTCTGAGGCTGTGTCTGGGCTGGTAGTGGCTCGCGACCATGGGCTGGGCTGGAGCCTGGGCTTCGCTCTCCTCTGGCATGGACCTATGCCACTGACTGCGAGCCTTTTTCAGCCAGCGTCCTCCCAGACCCCATTTCTCCAGGTAGACCCGGCACAGCTCGTAGTTTATGGCTGAGTAGTAGAGAAAGTCCAGCGCCAGCAGCACCATGACGAAGAAGCCGTAGATCCACACGCCGACCAGGGCTGTGTAATTACTGCGTGAGAGACAGACTATGAGTATTAGCACAGTGTAATCTGGGAGAGATGAGTAACACTCTCGCATGCTCATAGCTAACATCCAGATACCCCTCAGGCTGGGCCCTTAAATCCCAGCTATGATGCCAGGTGTGAATGTTTTCTGTTCATGTGGTAAGGCCAAGACGTTCATCAAATCCTCCCTAGATAAAAACTAGTTAAATAAACAAAACCAAAAAAAATGATTAAGAAGCCCTCCATCTGTTCCACTTGCTGCTTCTTCAATTCTACAACACATTTCAGTTGCACAATACACATTTTAATCCATTTGCTCCTCCGTGCCTCCGAAAATCTGTGCTCCTACTTTTTACTCATACATTTTTCGTCATGTATTACATGATCCAGCTGGATTTAATGTGGCACTTTTGAACTTTTGTTTAGCCCACCCACATCCATAAAGTACAGCAAGGTAAATGCGCCAAAAAAGGGACACTAAATATCTGGGTGCGATGGCGCTGAGGACATTTAGTTGGGGAATATCACACAAATTGAAAGTGATTCGGTCCTATTAGGGTGATTCTATCGTACGGAATGAAAAAAGTATTATGACTCTGAGAGACGAAGCAGGATAGTATTCAAAATACAGATTTATTTGAGGGAAACCCATCTATTATGTCATTTTGGGCACACTTTGCAGTTTGTTTGACTGCATTGATTGAAGCCCTCACAAAAAAAAGTGATGCCCAAGAGCTTCCAGTTCAGTTGATCAAGTGAATCCCCTTCTTTCTGAAAACGATGTGGCCTTGGGATATTTATCTGAATAAATGGCTTTAAAACGAACATCTGTTAGACAGGCGAATGCCACTACTGCACTCAAATCTAATTGTATCCTTAACCGCAATTGCCTTTCTTCACCTCAGCGTTTGAGACATTTACCTACAATTTAGTTTGTGCGTCTACTCGGGTAATTTGTGGGGGCAACAGGCAATACTTGAGTCAATCTGGAAGTAAGCAAACAACATGTGCACAGTCCTCGGAGGGATCGATCATGACCACACAACTAAAACAAATGTTATTCAATATTCAACACAGCAAGAAACCTTTGACAGATAATCAATTGCTTCTGCTTCCCTTGCTGCTGCTTTTCTGAAATTGAATTCTAAGATCTTCTTCTCTGAATCTATTCTGACTCTGCATCATTCCAGCTACTCTGTAACTACATGGTGAGCTATATAGTACAGAGCATTGACTCATGAAACCCTCAGAGGACAAACGCCTTTAGCTTTACCTTGAGCTGCAGTAAATCTCAAACTATATTCTCATTTCTCTCCGTGCAGTGTGAGTAGAGAGCAGAATTATGGCCAGTTTAACTCGCTTGGATTGTGGTAAATATCAGACCCCGCAGCCCTATCGCCCAGTGAGCCAGGATGAAAGAGCGGCCAAAGAGGCCATCTGACACTAAAAGGAAATATCAGGACCTGCTGCAGTGCAGCGTGAACCACCCGGGGCCGAGGCATGCTGGGAGGGCATTAGCACAGAGAGCTGAGAGCGCCCACTGATCAAGAGGCTCGTTCTTCTGTGTCCCTCACTCGGCTGAAATCTGTTTATGCTGCGACGAATAAATGTGCATGTATTCTCTCTGTCACAAATCGGTGCGTGTGATGTAGTTCGCTATTAATACTACTAAAAAGTACAATAAGTCGTGCATCTGTTCTACTGTAGGGTATGATACCATGGTGGAACTTGATATCATAGCCAGCACTTAACACCTGCCTTTGTGAGCTATCGTGTGGAGGCGTCGCTCTCACAACACAACAACTGCTTTCAGCATCTGCTCTTCTTCTCTGTGGTGGTTTTGAATGCCTCCGTAGGTGTGGATCAATGTCAACAAACCCTCTGAGTGAGAGGCAAGCGGTGTCAATGAGTGCGATGCTGTCGAGGGAGCGAAGCGTTTGTGAGCAAGCAGACTACAACCAGCTGTTTTCATCTGATCTGAGGAAATGTCATCTCTGAAACTGTTTGTTTCACCAAAGCTGTTCCCATAAACCTCAACTCAAGATTCAGCACAACCTATTTTCTCCCTAATTACCTCCACTGAGCCACGGAGGTTATGCATCGGTCCCGTTTGTTTGTGTTTTGCAGCATAACTCAAGAACTATTAAACAGATTCCAATGTAGTGAAGTTCCATCATGGCCCAAAGAAGAACCGTTTGATGTGGAGAGCTCAGCAATGTGGCCGTCAATAAAGCGCTCAATATTTCGGCTCAGCGCTCCTGAACCATGAGGCGTATAAGTAGATATCCTTTTCCTGTTTTTGGATTGCTTTACAGCTGTAACAATTAGTCGATTGACAGAAAAATAACTATTTTGCTAAAGGATTCATCATTTTTTCAAGCAAAATTTTTGCAAGAATGACAAATATTCTCTTCCCCTTGGTCTCATAGATCTGTGCCTGCTAGACCCGATTTAATTATTCTCCAACATCAACATAACTGACTGTCCATCATCATGTATTTTGATCTGGATCCAGATGCTGACGGACATTTCCAAACATTTTTTTCTGTTATTACAGTGACGAATTTAGAGTAGCAGCCTTAGCGGAGGTATGCACTCTATGAGGGGTTTCTAGGTCACAATGAAAAAGTTCAAATTTGAACTTATTAGTAATTAATTAACTTAACGTGTGTGAATTCCAGTGTTTACTTATTGACAGTGTTTACCTTTTTGAACCACTAGGTAAACTACTTCAAACTGTCTGTTGCCCTTATAGTCTTATCTTCAATATTAAAAAAAAGGAAACAGATGTCAAATTAAACCAAAAAAAGAAATGGGACCAATTACTGGTACAGATTCAGGTTTGTAAAGAGGTCAAATAGGGTCATATGGTAGTGTAATTCTTTTCTTTTTACTTACTTGTGTGCATAACCATCTGAGGTGGTAGTGAGGTTGATCTGCATGACTATCTGGAACTCTGTTTCGTTGCAGCAGTATTTGAAGGCGGTGTTGTTGTGGTGGCAGCAGAACATGTAGGTCTTGTTGTCCGAGAGGCGAGGGCAGTGAAAGCCGAAGTGGTAACCCCCTTTGTGGTCCGAGTAGGGCTCACACACTCGGTAATGAGCGGAGAGGGCTGCAGTTTTGTGGAAGACAAACAGAAATGTCAGACGGGAAGTATTATAGTAAAGCGGGAGACAAACACTCAGTGGAATGTGACTCATGACCTTTTGAGATAGTATGTATTTGTCTTCCCACTCTGGAAAATGACAACCTCTTATTGATGACAAATAGCTGTGAAGGAAACACCTTCCAAACTTCAGCAGCCGAACTACAAAACAAACATCAGGCCCATCACAAATAGCTGGATTGGGTATTGTGACAATGGGGCCGATCTATTCAATTTAATTGTATGTTTACTTTATATAAATGTTATGCTGGAACTATAATTCATGTTTAACTTTTGACAAAGTGTTTGCTGCACAGTGAGGCCCAGTTAACGGTAACAGTATCGAGAGTAAAAGAAGTTGGATCGGCGCATCTAAACTTCAAAACAAAGTACTGAATATTTTTTGTTTTCTTTAGACGCCTCAAAACAGACATGACTGGAGACGCATGTATTAATAATGGTGTAGGACGAGGAACAGAAAACAAACGGATAGAAGACGCCACCCATACAGACGTTGATGGCAGAAGCTCATCAACCCAAAAAACACTGAGTGCGTCTGATCTATTAGGTCATTACGTAAACATACGAGTGTGAGTGCTTCTGGATGGAAACACCAAATATGCTCCTCAGACCGGTTACATAATTTGTTATGTCAGTCCTACTTCTTTTTGGCAGCTGGAGTGATACGAGCTGATAAGAGTACCGAGTTTATTATTGAATAATGCAAAGGTAATGTGGTACGAATATCACTCTGGCTCATTTGCATCCATCATCCATCTGTAGCTGTGCATTGGAGTCCATGCTGCTTTAGGAGACGATAAATCTCTGCATACTTGCTGCCACAAAAGGGGAAAAAAGCAATCTTGTTTTTGTTATAGAATCTGGCGATTCACTTCAGCAGCAGCTGAGACGCCATCTGATAATAATAAATCACCAATTTGTCAGAGAAATGAACTAGATATGATTACTGTCAGTTTATGGGGACTCAATGCTTTGATAACTCATCAGTATCACATATGAAGCATCTTCACTTTATATTACTGGTAAAAAGACCAAGCATGAATGCTCTAGTTTGCCTGGGGACAGACTGTGTAAACTGAATAGTAATTATATAGAAACTGTCCAAAATAATTTGTTTTTTCATTTTATTTACCCATCATTTAAGAAGGAACGTCTCCTTGAAATTATAAATCTGGCAAAGATTGTCAACAATAGCAGTAAGTTACAGAGAAACCACATAAGAATAAGACAGATAACACAAAACATGCCACATATCACAGTAATGTGATCTATTTTTGGTTGTTTCACCATAGAAACAACTTAAATAGCACCTTTTAAAACAACCCAAGAGTTGTCTAACAACCTAAATATAAATAAGACCAATCTAAAACGAGAACTTCTAAAATACTATCATTTTCAGCTACCAAAACATGCTGATAAATCAGTCTGGCTCTATTTACGTACATCATTTGGTGATTTTGTAATAAATTAGCCTCTTTGATTTAATTTGCTTCATCATCCTCTCTCTAAGCGTGAATTAAATTAAGCAGTTTCATGTGAAGTTCATCCAGATTAGTTCTATTGTAACTGATTTGTCTTTATCTTGTATGTTTCCTTTCATCAGCGCAGCCTACAAATCTGGGAGTAAAAGTGTTGTCGCTGTGATTTAGTTCAATGTCCACTTATGCTGCGGGGTGATAGAAGTCTTTCAGTAATCTCAGGCAGGGATGGATCAGCATTTGAAAGGCTCTTTCAGGTTATAATGAGCTCGGCGTGGCCAGCCATCTTCCCTTTGACAGCCCAAAGCAGAACAGGGGGTGCAGTGAAGCGCTGCCGGATTAGAAGTGAAAGGTTGTTTGTCCACAGTTCTTCATTTGACCTTTGCATTGACTGTACTGTGGTTCTGCAATCAACTCATGATGTCCCATAAGGCCTTGCACGTAAAGGAGGGGTCAGCAGTTTGAAGGTGCACGAACTGGCAATAAGGAAACGGAACAACGGAAGTGGACCATAAAGTCCTTTTAACGACGCAAGGCTTAAAGGTTTGGAAAGAGAAGAGTAGGAATGAGCAACAGCTGGTTCTGGAAACCATACAGTTGTAAACACGCCCACCTGCTTAATTTCATTAACACCTCTTGAAATTTAGGATACAGTTAACAGCTTGGCTCCAGCGTTGCAGTATGTTTACAATCTGCGGTCTGAAAACATGCCACGGCTCTCTCTCCCGTTCCCTAACCACCAGCAACATGCTCTAACATCATACTTATTTATTGATGGCGACACTCAGGCTCACAGTTTGCCATCTTTCTTCTGAAACAGCATAATACATGCCATCAGCTTATCAATAGAACAAAAAAACAATCAATCATTTATCAGGCAAAAATGCCAAATATTCACTGGTGCTAGCTTTTCATTCCTGCTATTTTTCATCATTGTAAATTTAATATCATTTGGCTTTGACCGTTGGTCGAACAAAACAAACTTGATTATGTAACTTTAGGACACTTTAATGGTGATTTGTTTTGCTACTTTTGTTGACAAAAAGATAGATTTTTTTTTTTTGAAATGGCTTGTTTATTTATTAAATTGATGTTAAATCGTTGTTAGTTGCAGCCCTATCAATATGCTATATGTACAATCCGATTACATTTAAACTAATTTAGGAATAAGATTAACAATGTAACAATATAATTATTCTTTATAAAAAAATAATTGACTTCTTTAAGTTAATGGTTAGATGTAAACTCACTTTGTTGTATCAGTTGACTCTGGTTTAAATCTACAGCGTTCATTGCAATGGATTTTAAGTGTTTGAGTTAAAAAGTCGTTAGCATCGTTCACACTCACTCTGCTGATTATTATGGGTTTTCCATTCATTCCAACCTGCTCCTGTTACTGCGCCAGCGGATTTCCGCCTCCACCCTCCTCTTGCCCTATTTTGTCATTTTAAAACTTGAGTTGGCATCTTTTCCCTTGTGCATAATGTATATGCCGTATCTCAGAGACACGCGTTGGCTGGGTTCTTCTCTTTGTATCTTTCGGGGTTATAATGTGCTCTCTTCCCAGTTTTACGCTGTATGTCCTCATTTAGAGAGCGCCCTGAGGTTCAGAGCTTTTTCCTGCCAAGTGCACTTTGGCAAGAAGTGTTTTTAAAGTCTCTTGATGTTGAATGTCTTTGACGTAACTTCTGGCCATCAGACGTCAACATCTATCCCCTTCTATCCATATAAACTGTGTCTTTTGGGGTTGTTTCCTGCATTTAGTTCATGGCACTATAGCGGCTCTCTCAGTAAAGGAATGAGACACACATTTCGAAGCATCCAACGTTTATCAAACCACTCTGAGCACATAACATGAGAACACCCTGAGTGTCTGGAGGCTCCTCTAGTAACATAAATATGAACTTCTGAGGGCCACACAGGCAGACTCGCTGATAAACACCACACACTAGACTTTACAGACCTGCAGTGGACAGCAAGAGGAAGATGACCGTCAGGACATTGAAGGACTGCCGGCTGGTGATAGTCATCTTCTCGTCCTCATGCGGGAAGAAGGGAGGGAGTGAGAGGTAGGGAGGGATGGAGGGAAGGGGGTGGCTCTCCTTTAGCTGGGCGTGGGCATCCTCTGCTTGATGACAGCTCCTCTCACATGGCTGCTGCTGGGCTTCAGGACTCCTGATGGGAACAAGACGAGCAGAGAGGGGAAAGATTAAGAGATTTGATTTGTATTTCTGGTAAGTTCCACCCTACTGTGTGGACAGCTTGTCTGGCAGCGAGCTCCCATGATGCCTTCCCAAATCTGTCCTCAGGTTTATATAATAGGATGGCTTGGGCATCAATTATAATTGAAATAGGCACTCTGGGAGAAATCCCGATTGTGACAACAGTTTTTATGCTTTTGACAGGAGAAATGTTTGCACTTGATGCTGGCATTTCAGAAGTTTGGAGCACATAAATAACCATAAATAATATAAATTATTGAGGAAGAACTTAATCAATTTAGTGGTTACCTGCAATGTATTGGCAACTACTTGATAATCGATTCATTAATTATGTTGTTTTACAAACATTTGATAACGCAAAAAATTTAAATCTGCCTTCAAACAAGCTTGCAAATCAACATAAGGAGAGTTAAGTTTCCAATAATACATTATTAAATAACATTTACTGGTTCAAATTCTGGAAATTCCAGACCCATAAAGTTAAACATTGCGATTAGTTGCAGTACTAAATATGCACTACTTTTCCTTTTGACCCCATTTCCCTTCACCACACATAATGTTTACTGATGCATTATATCAGCAACCCAAAACAAGACTGAACTAATACATATATTTATCTTATGAATGTTTAATGAAAATGTTTCTAATGTATCAATTTCTCCCATTAGGAAATGAGATTAAAGAAATAAAAAAAACACCAGCCAGCAGATATTTGATTACATAACTATGCTTTGCAGTTAAGAAAAGGGCCACAAGTGCACTAAATGATGGTGTTCTTTGACTAAGTAATGTTTTTATCAAATATTTAATGAGTTACAGGGAACTTGCTCCTTCAGCACAGTTTACAGAGTTTTGATTGCAGAACTGCTGAAGAGCAGTTTACTTGAAAATGGTGCGTCGTGGAAGTTCATGAACTCTTCTTCTTCTTCTGTCGCTGTACAGTTACCATTCAAACTCCTGTCATTTGTCCACTGATGCTAAATAAGATTAATGGGGTGGCCGCACATTGTGCTTAGCCATGCTTGTTCCTCCTGTTCTTTGGCTAATTTATTCCTTTAAAAGTACCTGAGGAAATTGCATATAAATGGGCCATGAATAAGTTAAAGGTGATGTTTATGGTAATTTTTCACAAACTCTGTCAATGAATAATTTGCATTTAGCAGTGGTTTTACAGAGGTAATGCAAGAAACCCCTTTGTGGTTTAATGTGACTTTAAAGCGCTGATCCAGTGGCAGCCACATGCAACCGAGGAACCCAGCATGAGCTGAGAACATGGATGATAATGGGTTGTTTGTCTCAATTTAAGGGTGGCTGAAATTAAAGTCAGCAAAGCTAGCTATCTGCACAAGTGTTTTCAAGTAATTTGCTCCTCAAACCATAAAATCTACACCGTTATAAATAGATTTTCAAGTAAAGTACCAGAATATAGCTTTGAAAAAGACCCCAAGACCGCCGAGGGCTTTAGCTGCAAGCTTGTGCAAAAAAAAAGTTCTTCTCTGTAGAATCTACATGGAAAGTGTAACAAAACTCAAGTCCTGAATAATTGAGAAGCTGACAGCGGAATAGAAACCGCATATAAGAAGCAACAACAACAAGTGTAAAACAGCATGAATGTTCTACTTCTTCTCGTGATGAAAAAGAATGTAATGGTGGATCACATCCAGTTTAATGTTGCATCATCACTGTCTTTTTACTGAACGTTTTTGCAAGCTGTTTTGGTGAAACACAAACATCTCGGTGGAAATTTTTTGTTTTGTTTTGAGGCTTCTCTTTGTTTCACGTGAACACGCGATCTTCATTCACCAAGGTCAGAAATGCAAAGTCACACTTTTTTAGAAGTTAGCGAGGAGGAGACTGCCGTATTTGAAAGCAGAGCTTTTCCGATATCAATCACAGTTTGGGAAATGCCTACGACACAGCCTAAAATACTAGACGGGGTATCAGCTAGTATTTGAGTCTATGCACTGATCTGATATCACATTATCAGCTCATGTTTGCTGCACAAGAACAACACGTGTCACTTGCTACCAGATCCTTATATCCTGCCTGATCGGTACTGCGCATGTGCAACTCTCAACATGCATGTATATTTATATATATTTATATTTGTTCATTATGGAATCGGCTTCAGGACAGGATGCAATGGTATAAGAACGTCTCTCTTTGAAAGAACACAGCCTTTATAGCTGCCAATACAGAATTGACCATTGCACTCCTGGCTGATCCATGCAGCAAACAGGCTTGGCTGACCGCTTGTCAGTTTCGGAAAACACTGGGTAATGCAGACTTCCAAATTAGAGACTGACCTTAGTAGGCCGGAGAATAATTACTGTAGACCTTAGGGTGCAACACCAGTTAACAAAAAGCTTTGAAAAGATTTTGAATCACGACGTGATCAAATCTGATAACGTGTCCGCTTGAGTATTGCACATACTGACACACAGACCTGAGAGCCTGAAGCAAAACAATAGGATCCTACATGACCATGAGATGAAATCTAATTTGAACCTGTAAGGACCTGCACTCCCTTTTCAGACTGCCTGGACTACACCCTTAAGAGAATATAAATATATATATATATATATATACACATACACAATGCAGCCTCTAGCTATAAATATATTGTGAAGTCAAGCATTACTGAAAAGAATATGTGCCTGTTCAATTGAGCCTCTGTGGAGGAAACTAAAGTTGCTTAAACACATTGGTGAATCCCGTTCCCTGTCAGTTGCTGTGTTAGTTACTGTCGCTCTACCTGTTCCAGCTCCTACTTGTTGCCATGTTTCTTACGTAATCCAAACAGCACGGGCCGATGGCTGCACACGTGACCAAACCGATGCACAAAGCCGTTGCTATGGACCGTATGGACAGACTATGTGTACACGTGGAGCACAGCAGCCTGTTTCTGCTGGAGTCTTTTAAAACATTTTGATCAGACAAGCTGTTCCCTGTTCAGAAAGCCAGGCAGCTAAGGGTCCCAGGAGGCTTGTTAGAGTGGCATTTTTTTATGTTTCTTTCCTCTCTTTATACTTCGAGGGAGAGCTTCGGTGTACTGTCAGACGACTGTGCAGCACAACGAGGGATTCCCATCCCATCAAGTCCCCCAGCGAACCGCCTCCTATTCCTCTCTGCTGCTGTTGTCTTTTACAATGGCGTTATAGACATTCTGTCTTCGTCACATAGAGCCGCATCACTGTCACATCGCTACCTGTGCTGTGCGGGCTGTAAAAGGGCAAGGTTCACTTCGTCAAGACGCAAGGCTTGTTGGCAAAGAAAGAAGTGAATGTGAAGGGTTTGCGTAAGGAGCCTGATGGTAGCGAAGCAGAACATGTACTGTAAATACATGACGTAGTATACAGTGCATAGTAATGAGCCTGATGGTAGCGAAGCAGAACATGTACTGTAAATACATGACGTAGTATACAGTGCATAGTAATGAGCCTGATGGTAGCGAAGCAGAACATGTACTGTAAATACACAATGTAGTACACAGTGCATAGCTCCCTGGGAATGAAAAGAGAACATACTGCTCAGCTGAGCAGGGCGTGCAACACAGATGGAGCCACTCGCTGTTTATGTCTGAGATCAAACTAAAATATACATAAAGACCATGACAACCCAGTGTTACCGCTCTCAGACAAACTGTATAAGAGGAAATACGTATATAAAAGATTAACACACTTCTGGGGTAACCAAAAGTACAACGAGCTTGTTGATTTGTCTACATGGTACTCAATGTTGTTGACCGAGAGAAGAAGGAAGTATTATAAGTGACCAATTACTGCAGCGGGGTAACGGCACACTTTCCATCACAGCGCAGCAGGAGACCCGGATCTGTCAGAGGTTTGATGAGGGAAAGTGCAGTGGAAGATTTTGGACTATTTGGAGATTACAGTGATATGCAGCTCCCCATTTCATGAACAGAACTTCTTTTTTTTGTTCTAACATTAACTTCAAAGTCTGTGACACTATATTATGCTTTCTAAAAATCATCATTTATTTATTTTTGGCCTGCTGTATCTTTTATCTGAGAGGCTTTCAGGTTTGTAAAGGCACAAACTCGACATTACATTTTTTTTCTCTCTTTCTCGACAGCTTAACTTTATTTTTAGGTGAAACATTTAGGCTTGTCATTTTGAGTATAACCTTCTCTTCTTTTTTTGCCTGTGGATGATAGTAGGTGGTGATTTATGCACACTCTGTGCCTCTTTTATTAGGTTTGCCTAAGAGCGCACACTCTCTGTGGGTACGTCGGGTTTTAATCAGTGTTAAAGTGCGTTGACAATCGCCCTAAATCACACAAGTTTGTGAGCATCCGGAGTGAAGTACAGTTCAGAGATGAGACTCTCACTTCACATGGGGGAATGAGTCTGCGTTAGCTAAGTGACTGCAACTCATATCTGGGTCTGCTGATGGGCTCGCATCCAAATACCGATCAGTATTCTGCTGCAACGAGCCCCGCTCCTAATTGATGCTCCCTTTGACTGTCATCATAATAAATTGGGTTTCATTCACATTTGATGACATTAGAGCTTCACTCAGAGGCCCCACAGCGCTCCATTAGGACATGACTCCAAGTCGGGAGATTTAGAGCCAAGATCTAATGATCGTCGCTGGCACAGAGACGTGAATTGTGTGCAGCACAATTGTCAATGAGTTAAGAGCGGCGGCCTGAGGCAGCGGACTGGATGGCTGGTAAATGGGATGTACAGTAAGCGCCGCCAATGGCTTTCACCGCAACATAAATACAATGTCCAACTGTTTGAAATATAAATATATGAATTTTAAGACCTTTCCAGTCATTTTATATACCTTTCCTGCTCAGCACAGCTGGGTCTGAAACATATTCCAGCAAACACTGGGTTAGAAACTGGTAGAGATGTACCAAGCTTCAACAATGTTTCCCTCCTGATGCGCTTAAGCTACTTAAACTCAGGTCCCACATCCAGGAGGACTGACCCGATACCTGAGGTCTCTTTTCACAAACTCCTTGAGATCATTTTTATAAAAGGTTACATGAGGCCGGGGATTTTTTGTAACGTAGAGCTAAAAACACCAAAATGATCACTGTCCAAGAACCTTATCGACTTAATAAGGTTTGTACTGGCCATAATACCAGTCTATCCTCATAACAAATATTCAAACATAAACCATGCACACATGTGGAAAAAAGAATCCTTTAACATAAACCTGCAACATGTTTTTCCTGACACAACCATTGACCAACTCTTGACAGGAAAATCTTTTTCTGCAGCTGGAACTGATACGAATTCACCAAAGAAGTAGACTGTATGTCAACAGCAATTTAACTTACTGTAAATATCTGTGGGATATTATTTAAGAGTCACTGTTCACAGTTTATACCTTGTTGTAAAGAACATGGGTTGCGTGTTCTGTGCCAGCTCTGATGGCTCTGAGCAAATTTAATGCTGGGCTTCATGATGCATGATTTCAATTTGATTTCTTGTATGTAATACAAGTAAGAAGGAAATGCAATACCATGAACTTTATATTTAGTTGTATTGCCCTGAAACCTAGTGAATGAAGATAGAAGGACAGGCCGATAGGTCTTGTTTTCCATTATTTATTAGGAAGATAAAAGCAACAAGAGAAATACTGATTGATTCAAGTGACATATACTACACTTTTATTTTATTTTTTTTATCTATTTGCTCCAAACAGGCACAGCCCAGGTATCTTTCCATGAAACTGATGCTGTCAGGTTAACAACTGCTCATTCATTTGCGCCGTATCACTGAGAGCTAAGAGCTGCAGCGCTACAGATAAATATGACTGATGAACAGAGGTTCTTCTTTGGTTTATATAATCATCCGCCTGAATAAATATTCCAGATCAAATAGTCTAAATAAAGCCCAGAGGCAGCAGCTGTTTTGGTCTGGTGGCTTGATGTTGCTTGGGAGACGTTTACTCACAGAAGATATGATGAGGAATGTAACGTCTGGTAATTAGCAGCCACAATGTGGCGTACAGGAAATTAATACGGTCAATCTAAGAGTACATCCACATTACTCCGTTTTCGTTTGGAAACGCATATGTTTTGCTCCGTTTACACTGAGCGTCCACACTACGCCGGGGTTTTCGGGCACCGTAAACGGATAAGTTTAGAAAGATCCCGAAGCCGGATAACTTTGGAAACTCCGGGTAGCATATTCGTGTGGACGGACGGAAACGCATAAGTTTGGAAACGATGACGTAGACACCCGCGATCGACTACCAGGTTAATTTAACGCGGACAACTGATTACAGGCATTGCTGACCTTGTTGTCTTTACTAGCAGCTGTTGTCCAGTTAAAGTCTGCATGTCTGCGGAGGAAACAGCTGTTATTGTAGCGATCGGTGAGTGGCTTGTGAGAGAGAGAGAGAGAGAGAGAGAGAGAGAGACCCGCAGCGCTGTAACTAACTTTAAGTCTGAAAAATAAAACGTATTAAACTTTCCACGAACTGTATCTGTTTGAGTTTATAGAGGAAGATTTGAGAGAAGATCTTAAGTATCAAACACATACTTACGATCATTAAAGACTACTTTATTACTCTGGTTGCTTAGTTACAAAATACACAATCTACTTCCTGTTTACATCGGCGCATGCCCAGTGTACGTGAAGAGTCACGTGATATTCGTTTCCAGGCGTGTAATATGGACGGAGATAATTTCGGAAACGATGGCTGAAACGCCGTGTGGATGGAGATCGTTTTCGTTTGGAAACGGAGTTTGTGGATGTAGCCTAAAAGGGAGAAAAGCACAGCAGGGTTGCCATAGAGCTTGTTGTGGAGAGTTTGGCCAAGAAGGCAACATGCTGGATTCGGCTATTGAGCAGTGCGGCCACCTTGCTGCATGGGTGGTCTGTTTCTGTGTTTGACTTGGTAATGGTTTGTTAGCGTAACACAAGCTGAAGATGAGAGAAGAGCTGTAATCAAACCTACATCTGCCGCTGGCTGGCTGAGTTTCTACCTGCTGAGTGCTGTCATGTTGATGGAAACCATTCGGCCTCCTGCTTCATGTTGTCTCACACCCTCAATTCATCTTATATTTGGATCACAAAGGAAGCTTTGAAAGTAATACAAGTATTTGTCTGAATCTCCCCGAATCGAACCAGAATAAAACCTCTGATAAACTTAATTTTACATGCAGCTTTCATAATACCTGGTAGAAATGGCAGCACGGCGTCATTGTTTGGGACAATCTACTGTAGTAAGACTTTTAGTTGATAGGCGTCCATCTGGAAATAATCCTCCAACAGCTTCAGCTCCACTACTCCAGCCTCATTTCGGCTTGAATGAGCAACTGCTATCAAAACTACGGAGGTGATGGGAAAAGACACCTGATACATTTCCTCAAGTTTGAACCACATATAGAAAGAGTGAAAGGAGTAATTACAACACATCAGAACAGCCCAGTGATTAGCACCATCCAGCAGCTGATAGGAGAGAAGTAAATATATGCATGCAGTGAGGGGAAGACAGCTAATGAGACATCTACTGGAGTCTAGTAAGTTGAATTCATTATACAATCAAGGTCTGAAAAGTCAGTTGGGGGATGAACACTTTGGGAGATCCATTTAAGATAATGCAGATCTACAAAGGTCTGCAGCATGAATTCATTCTAGCTTACTTGATGCTACATGTGAGACTGGATATTTAAGATTATGTATCAAAGGATAAAACCTTTTATTAGACAACAGAAAAAGCAGCCAGAGTGCTAAGCTCCGGTCTCTTTTGACTAGCACTGATAAATCGATTAGTTGAAATAAAATGAGTTGCAGTCCTACTATGATTAGATTTTGCTGTCCCTGAGCAGCATATCTAGATCAAGCCACTTTGAGGGTTGGTCGTTGTTGAGTTTGACTGCTAAATGTCACCGAGACGCAGTAGCTGTCGCGGTTAAGTCACTTTTAAGGCCACAGGAAGCCTTCCAGGAATTGTTCCACCGCAGCTCCCAACACACAAGCTCCATCAAGGTTGGAGTTGCCTGCAGGCTACGCAGAGACCTCGTCTGTCAACGCATCGGCGCTTTGGCACTCAAATTCAGTTTTCTTTGGTAGCAGGTCTGTGACTCATGGAGAAGAACTGGACTCGATTTTGGCTCCGGGGTTTTGGGAGACACATTTTTGCGATTCTTGGTGTCTGTGATGCAGACAGACGGGACATTATCTCCCAGACACAAGCCAGCATTGTTTGTTTGGATTTGCTTTAACACCCGAATCTGGGCTCAGTTGGTTTCTCTTGGAAACGTTCCGTGTCATTCTCCGCCTGACCCTGGATTTAAAATAGCTTCTACCCGCGGACTAATAGCCTGGTGGGAATTCAGAAAATGAAGAAAGACAAAATCATGACATGGGACTGCAATGCATGACAACACTGTAGCTGAAACACAGCAGTTTGTGAATCTGTGTTAATATTCTAGGTTACACAGACCACCACGGTTGTGAGGCAATATAATGTTCTGATCCAGCAGTTATCTCACGGTATTTAATAATAATAAACCAACAAGCCATAAATAGTAAAATCCTTGATGTGAAGTGTAGTTTGTTTGGTGTATATTCACACACTTGACATGACTAACTATATGTACCTACAAGATGTAACCTATTACTACATATGTCACTAGATAACCCTGTTCCTTTAAGTGTATCATGTTGCCATGTCAACCAACACTCCCTGCTGAAAATATCAACAGAAATACTAATCCATGGTGACATTTACGAGTGTGTCAGATCCAAACGGGGCACAGTGAACG
The DNA here is from genome assembly GCF_023349555.1 of Cebidichthys violaceus. Lineage (NCBI taxonomy): Eukaryota > Metazoa > Chordata > Actinopteri > Perciformes > Stichaeidae > Cebidichthys > Cebidichthys violaceus. Next base: position 5,249,704 of record NW_027176483.1, read on the forward strand.
CAGAGTATGGGTGGGAGTTCACCTTCAGATAACCCTCCTGAACAATAGTCTGCCTTAAGAGGTTTAACACCCCAGACCAGACCCCATGCGTCTTACTGTATAGCCTAGAAATAGCTGTGACAGATGTCCCGTGGGGACCCGGAGAGCTCTATTACACCTTGGGGTCCCAGAGGTCACTTAGGGCGGCGGTCACACTGCATCGCCAAGAATACCTCCGACGAGAGAGGACAATCCTCCACACTGCTCTTCAGGGTGTTTTGGCAGCCTGTATACATAGCCTGTTAGAAAAACCTTGAAATGCAAGGAACCATTTGTGGGTCGTTCCAGCAATTGTTACTGGAAGTGTTGGTTGACTGGCCGTCGTAGTGGGACGGCACCTCATTAATGAGGCTGTCCGGATTTTGACCCGTGGAGAGTGAACTCAACTCAAGTTCGCATCATTTTGGCAGATCTCCTGTGAATAATAACTTCCTATTATGTCCTGAAATGCTTTCTGAATGCTAGTGAGTTCAACGCTGCTCTCTAATATTATACATTTGTGCTAAATGCTCTGAAGAATCCACTAAAAAGGTCCAATTGAGCTGATTTATGTGACTGGAATGACTTTTTTTTTTATTATCGAATTGAACAATAGCAGAGTTACCTGCTGTTATTCACTGATAATATGTGGACGTGATTACTGTGCCTATCTAAATTATTAGTCATTATTGGAGAGAGGGATTACAGTCAGCCAATATATTACATGATGAATCCAAAAAAATTACGGTCATTTGAGCCCATAATGACTCACGGATTATAGTGAGTCTTTAAATAACATTACCTCTGTCAGCATGGTGAGCACATATATGTTTGGTGCTGCAATATAGACACACACACACACACACACACACACACACACACACACACACACACACATTTAACAGTTGAGTTTACACCCCCTATAATGAGGATTTTCTGATGTGTGCCATTCGACTACAGTGTGTGAAGCAGCGGCCTCCGTGGCAGCTTTTAACCACATTAATGCTTTTCCTGCCTCGAACCAACGGCAGCATCACTGTGTCTTCTGTTTTAACGATGAGAAAAAATGCAAAAATGCATTGTTTTGAGGGAGGGGTGACGAAGCGTGTGACTACTAATGTCTCAGAGGCCCAATCTGTATTTATACTAGTCTATCAGACGGTTTTAGAGGAAGATGGATTTTGTTTAATACTTTTTTTTTTTAAAGAAATGTTGAAAAAAAACTGATATTCCTCTCAGAAGAAGACCAAAAACTGAGCTAAAAAATAGTGAATATTACGGTATTTTGGTTATTTTGTTATATATATATATATATACTCTTTCCAAAAATCTAAATTGAACTCATAAGCATTTTTCACGGTCGATCCATGCAGGAAAAACAGTTTTCCACCATAATAACTATTTCTTATCGCTTAACAGATACACCCGAGGGTCCCCCATTTGGACGCAGAGTACATCAAAACTTAGAGAGTTTTGTGTTAAAAGTAACTGGCAGAGAACCCACGAAGAACGAATATAGTGATGTTATAGTTCTGCAGAAACCTCAGCGTCCTGGGAACAACATGAACTAGGTCACTTCTACATGAGACAAACACATCTCCCATCAGCCAACCAAACAAATAACAAAATATCATAAATCATACTCGATATGACTGGGACAGACCGGAGAAAAAGGCTGCTACACTCCGTTAGCAACGTGCTACCTACGAACATGCAGCATGAAAAAGCACGAGCGCCTGACGGAGATTACGGACATAGTTTCCATTTCTCTCCCCGGTAAACCATCGCAGAGATATTCAGCTTCGAACACAAAAAGTCACACAGCTTTCATCGAATATTGTACTTACTTTTGGTCGAATCTCAGCGAAAAAATGGAATATCTCCGTACTTCCAACGCATGTTTGTCCAGCTGCTGGTGCTCCGTGTGAATCCGTTCGATTCGTGTCTCTCCGACACTCCTCGGATTCTTGGGAGGGTTGGAAGCTCAGCAAATCAGATTTCAGAGCTGGACCTTTTTGAGCTTTATTGGCTAATAGTGCTGTCAATCATCTAGCTTTCAATTCCAGGCAATTCTATTGGCTCCTACGGTTCGAAGGATGTCTCAATGGTGAAAATCGGAGAAGGGGGGGCTGAGATACAGCCCTGAACAGAGAGTCTGAAGCAGGATTTGACCTTAAACTAAATAACTAAAAAGGGCATAGAAAGAGCTTAAAACACTCAAAAAAGGTCCAATCTTCGGTCTATTGATTCAATGAACATCATGAGTGATACATAGAAGTGATATAGAGTGTTTTTGAATTTTAAAAATATTTTTTATTCAAATATTGGAGTATTTGATCAGTTTTCTAATTTGAAATGCTCTATATTTCATAAATGTTTCACTGTATCTATGTATAGCTGTGTATATAGAGCCTATATCAGTTGTTCTAAGAGCCCAGCATATTAAAAGTCTTGGATACCCATACTTTCCAAAAAACAATACCCTAAAAGTGCTGTTTTTCAAGATCGAGCTTTTGAGTTTTCCAAGTTCTGCTGTGTTCCATCCTTATCTTATGTGAACCAGTAACATGTATTCTGATAGTTCCATGATTTTTCTCATCTCAAAAATATATTAAATTTTTTTTTTTTATTTATTTTTTTTTTTTTATACAATTAATTAGGTATTTCTTATCTTTATTCGAGCTGAGGCCTGCAAATAGGCCTCGTTTTTAAAAGGTTAAACCAAGTCATTACAAGAATAAAGCAAACATCTTTATATGACTGCTCGTCCAGAGGTTGCGTGCCCAGCTGTTCCTTCAGTCGTCTTACTTGCCACTCCTTGTTGGCGCTGTAGATGCATTAAAGCCGTTACCTCGACATGCTCCTTTTATCTGGTGATAAAAGCTTTTTCTCTACGTCGCACGGCTGAGCTTATAAGTGACAGAGGCTCTGCTGCACCTCCGCCTCTGTAATCAACAGCCAGTGTCCGACGGGCACTTAACCCTTCGTCGACTCCACGTGCATCCCTGCTGTCAATCGCATCTGCTTTCAGTAAGGGAGGTCCGTCAGACGTACGGCTTTATGTGGCTGTTGTTGAGAGCAGTTAGTCTAGTATTTTGGATTCTTCTGTTTTGTGATTTTACTAAAAGCACGAGAGTTATATTCAGTATAACTAGGAATATTGTTCTATGTCCCTTGGCGGTGCACACACAAACACACACACACACACACACACACACACACACACACACACACACACACACACTGTAGACATATAACTGAGTGAGTTTAAGCACATGATACTTTCTGCTAAGATGCTCTAAATGAGGAGTTGTAACACTATAACGTCTAAATCTGTGTGTATGTGTGTGTGTGTGTGTGTGTGTGTGTGTGTGTGTGTGTGTGTGTGTGTGCAGGCAAAATAGCAGAAATTGTGACCAAAAACAATGTGTCTCTCATTTGCCACAATAGTCTGAATTTTAACTATTTTGACACAGCTTTGTTTACTGCTCTCAGATGAAATAACCAGTTTAATACGAAGTGTTTCCACAGATCTGTAACATACTGCACACACATTATAGAAGATATATATACTTTGTATAAAGATACACAGAGCTTCTCTTATCATAAAGTTAACTCCAGTTGTTTTAACATAATGGGGTATTAGTGTATTTCTCCACTGCAGGATGACTCTGAAATTTGAAAGCTGTTCTATTTGGCGTGAACTGATATTAAAGTCTGAATAAAGTTCACAAGTCAGTGCAGGTTTGGATTCATTACTGGTATAGTGTCACCACCAGCAGCAGGCGATACTTCTTGTTACAGTGACGTGAGATCTGTGAAGGTGATCAACATTACTCTTGTTGTAGTCACATATAACACTGATCAATTGGAGGGTAAACACAGGTCAAAGAGGAGGCCTCTGATCACAGGTCAGACACCAAATAATGAGTATTGGCATAGAGTGGGGTCATGCATACATGCCAATATGTCAATAATATGCTTATTCTTTCAGGGTTTTCTCTTTTCTAATACCACCCTTGAGAAAAGTCCTTCCTCCCTAAATTAAGGTTTTTAAGAACTGATTACATTGAAATGAGAACAATAAAAAAAGATGGGGCTTATTCATAGTCATGCATTGTAATGAATAATAAGCATGAATGCCACTTTGCCGAATGGACCCAACTTCTGATTTCCCCAAGTACTACATGTTCCTCTTATCAATGATTATTCATGTGTGATTGAACAGTTTCAGCTTGGTCAATACTACAAAAGCCTCCAAGGAGCCTGAATTGATGTAATTTGTCTTCCCTTAAATGGTGACCTGACACACACACACACACACACACACACACACACACACACACACACACACACACACACACACACAGCAACCTGTGTGTTAATATTCAAAGCAGCTACTGGGTGAACCAGTTTCTGAATTTCAACAGCTTGTTCGTTATTTGATTATTCCTTCAGCCTCTCATTTCAGTAACTGCACTCAAGGAGGAAAATGCCTTTCTGACGCCAATATAAAAAATACCCCCCCCCCCCCCCCATAAATAACACAGCAACAAAGCTCAAAGCAATGTACACATATGGAGGAGGAAAATAAATGCTCCTCTTCAACATATTGACATTTAGATTGAGGGAAACACATTTAATGGGCTGTTTTATCAGCAGCAAACAAGCAGAGAGTTTGGACTTGTGTGGCTGCTGCACAAGTGTAAACGTACACCCAGAGGGGTCGGGACGCACGGATCCACGCAGAGCAGGCTACTGATATTAGCATCGAGAGTATGATGGCACCATGAGCTAGCTGGCTGTCTGCCTCTGGCGTCTAATGGTTACAGCATTGAAGTACACAGTGGCCACATGGAGGGAGAGCAAGAGCTTACAGCTGATGAGTAGGGACAGTGTGTGTGTGTGTGTGTGTGTGTGTGTGTGTGTGTGTGTGCGCGTGTGTGTGTGTGTGTTTGTTTGTGTGTTATTCGCTCCACAGGCCTCTGCTAGATTATCATCTGTTTGGTGGAATCTGATACGGAGGAGAAGCTGCCATCAAAGGAAACGTTTCGTCAAGAAACCTGCCTCTGTCAGCCTCTCCCTCTCTCTCTCTCTCTCTCTCTCTCTCTCTCTCTCTCTCTCTCTCTCTCTCTCTCATACACATCACTAAAGACACACACATTTATATTCTCACCCACACACAGCTGTATGCACATGAATACTGTACACACATACTCTTCCTCTCTTTCTATTTCCTTCTAACTCTTTCTTTCTAACAAGCACATGAACAGAACTCAACACAAATTAAAGCAAACGCGTAAGACACACATACTGTACACCCACAGACGCACACACACACACACACACACACACACACACACACACACACACACACACACACACACACACACACACACACAGAGCCGAGCCCAGGGCTGGGGAACTCGGTGTGAACCCTGGGGAGAGAGAGAAGTCACGATGACAGAGCCGCAGATCGGAATGCAAGACACTTCTGTGCACACGGAGTGACTACATGCTGTTTATTTGGGGTTGGAGAATGTAATTATATGGCTGCTGTTGGTGTTATTAATCAGTTATGCTCTCGGCTGGAAACTGTTCAATATGATTTTTGGTGAGTGGGGAATGAGAGAATCCAGTGCACTTAAAAGCCTTTATTCTGTTCAGATGTGCCAACAGATGTATTTCCTTGTTTCACTTATAGTTTTTTTAGCAGATTTGTTTGTTTGCTATTTTAAAATCCCAACTAAAGGATAAAACTCCAGAGAGCATGAACGCCTACAATGAACATTATAATAAATATTTATAAGTCTTCAGGGGTTTTCAATCATGCAATCTGGGCTCAAATGTATGTGTTCATATCATAACATCCTCAGTCATATTCTTACAACGTTAGCAGAGAAAAAGGCGTAGACAAATGCCTCACAGATACACAAAGATACGTGTGTAAACTTCAAACCCAACTAAATACCTTATGATAATTAATGCTGAAGGTTGATTAATCTATTAGTCTGTTGTCTTATCGTCAACAATTTAGTAATTGATTGATTTGGCATTTATCAAGCAGAAATATCAAACATCTGCTTGTTCCTGTTTCTAAAATGTTGTAAATGTCCAATGTTAACTGGATATATTTAGCTTCGGGACTGTTGGCTCTGAACAAAACAACAAAGACATTTGATGACCTCATCAAGAGCTCTGGAAAATTGACACTTTTTGGACAAAACAATGAATTGATTTGTGGACAAAAAAACGAAACAGACTCAGCGATAATAAATTATTTGTTGCTGGCAACGTCTATCATACGAGGGTGGTGAAGAAAGAGTGCAATTTTTTTTGTAATTCTTTGCGGCTTGTACACGTGGCGGTGCTTCGTTCAGCTCAGCTCATGTGGCCTTAGTTGTTTATTAATTTATTCACTCATGGTTAGCTTGTCCGCTCCTTGTGGCCATTAAATGGTATAGCAGCGGTTAAACACTCAGTTTCTGTCCCTGTGTTTTTGGTTTTTTTTGCAAATTCAGAATATCTATCTATTTCAGAGGGTGGAAGGCAAAAACTAAATGAGTCATCAGGAGTTGAAAATAATAATTGTGAAATGCTTATTGAAACAGTAGTAGGTTACAGTAGTTTTTCCTCATGGTTCATACAGAGTTAGTAGGATGGAAGGTAATAAGCTATCTGTGAGTATACAACCCTTTTACATTGGAGAAATTTGGGAATATACAGTTACCTGGCCGACAAAATGTTCAATATCCGGTCAAACATTGACTTCTGTTTGTGTGTGATAAACTGGGGACACTAGACTCTGAAATACAGTTTCAGTTGGTGCTCTCTCCTAAATAACCTACTCTGTCTGCACTCTGATACGTCTAGATTCATGGCTGGATTGTGATATGTGTGCAGTGACAGAAAATGCCGCTCCGTATTGCCGAGAGCTTTTTTTTTTTGCCACATCTGAACTGTGATAAGAACCACCATCCGTGAGATGACGATACCACGGTTGTATTTATTTCAGCTCCTTCGCTTACGACTTTTATATTTTGAGATTGGCGCACCAAAAAGTCTTTCCTCTGCCAAAAGATTGTCTGCATCTGGTGCGGCCAGCTACTCTGCAGCTCCGACACCGGTTTGATCATCTGTTCTGAATTTGAAATGCTCCTCACTCCAAATTTTTCACCTTGAGGGCTTCTGCCAAGCCACCGGTCACGACGCCTCTCCCTGCTCTGCCTCCCCTGGTGTGAGAAAGTGTGTGTGTGTGTGTGTGCTGTTCTGCCTTTGTGCATGTGTATTGGTGCATGACATGCCTGGGGGGGGGAATGTGAGTGTATAAACTGTACATGCAAGTCAATGTGTTCACGGGGGTAGACATTGAAACAATGTCAAAGACTCTTCCTAGTAGGGAAAGTCAGTGAGCCACTGATGGACTCACTAACTGCCCTTTTGTGGCAGTACTGTGTGTGTGTGTGTGTGTGTGTGTGTGTGTGTGTGTGTGTGTGCGTGTGCGTGTGCGCGTGTGTGCCGGAGACAAGGTGACACAGGAAACGGGCCTTTTACTGATGACTGATGGCCGAGCCCAACTGTCCTGCTATAGTTGACTGAGATTATGTGACAAAAACAAAGTCCAGACTAAACACAAAGCGAGCTTGGTCACTAATCTGGTGCTGAATGATCCTTTTTGAAAGCATCGCTTCACTTCAGTTTTTTTTTTTTTTGTATAAACACATCCTGTTGAATATAGACCAACACTTTACTGTCACTGAAATGAATGGACACTAAGGCTTAGGCTTATGCAATATCTCTCCTTTTGTGTCAAAACACACCGAGTTTAGAATAATTGCCTTACGTTCCTCCACCTGTGTTTACAAAGAGAACACAATACCTTTTTTTTTTTTTTTGTCTTTAATACATTTTAATCCAATCGCCTCCCCTTCTCCCCCCCCCACCCAAGAGTGAATCTTTAAAGAACTCAACCGTTCATCAGCCTGCGACAGAGGCCTTTGTTCGCAGGAGCCAGAGGCCAACCTCAGTGTCTCCAGGCACACTCATCTTAACCAAGCTGAAAAATGGCTGTGAGTATAGGCTTTGTGGAAAAACGGTGAGCGGAAGAGGATTTTATTGGTTTCAAGGAGAATTTTCTCACTCGCACACTGTAAACAAATACAGCCTGAAAAAGCAGAGTCCTTAGGGAGCTCATTCATCGCGTACACAACTGCTCATCCATTCCATTACAGAAATTACACAATCGTTCATCACCGTAAGAAATCACTATATGGAACATGTTTTTGGTTGTTTTAATGACTTTTTGTTATTCTTATTCTCCTGTTGTCTGACTAGTTTACAGCATGAATAATTTCCTCCACTTGCGGTAATTAAACACAAGGGCTCACCTAAGAGACTCACTAACTCCAATACACACACACACACACACACACACACACACACACACACACACCCAAGAGACGTATTATCCGTGTGTGCATGCATGAGCACGCACACACAGCTGCAGATATAGCACACTAACACACTTTCTATGCACATGCGCTTGCAGCACACACACACACACACACACACACACACACTCGCAACAGTGTTTGCTGTCATGCAAAATCATGAGAGCCCACAACCGCTGCCCCTGGGCCTGTTTTCACACAGACACACAGGCGAGAGCAGGGGTTTTTCACAGAGGCTTTTGTGTGAATGAACAAAGGGAATCTCCTTCCTCCTCTGCTCCCCTATCCCTCTAAATCCTATCATGTGCCACCATGCGTCTCCCACACGCCTGTTTCCAAGTTACCGGCAGCGTCGGCTGCCAATCTCACTTAATTGCCTCCCGTGTAAAGTGGCGACTGATGAGAACGAGCTGTCCTCGCCTTTTCCTGCCGCTCGCTTGCTGCTACCTCACCAAAGGAGAGACTCCACCTGGGAACCACACCGTACATACCTTTGGGAAATCACGCAGTGGTGTTGACCTAGAGTGAAACTTCAGTAGCTGAACTGGGGACTTACTGTATGAAAAAGAAATGTAACTGAGGGACTTTTAATTTTGATAAACTGTTTCAATTTAGGAAACTGCTCTGTGAGGACATTTGATTTAAGCCCTAATAGACTCTATGGGATGGAAAGCACATGAATATGAAGGGCTTTGAATAGCAAATGTCTTGTTTGAGATTACAAAGTAAAGAGCAGAGAATGAAACAATAGCAGCAGTGTTTGCTTTAACAATAAGCAGCTTTCCTCACTAACCTTTGCTCGAGCCTGGAGAAAAAGAAAAGGTCTTCTCGCTCACTCCCGCTCGCAGAATTTACCACCCTGTTGCTCCTTGTTTCCTCTTCCTTTGTTGCGACCTTCCTCACAAATAGAACCTCCTCATCCTCAGGACCGGGGCAAGGAATTAACAGCTCATGAGGGAAGCCAGGCGGAAGAGAAAGAAAACATGCCAGAGAAGAAAAGAAACACTTCTCTTCTCGCCCCTAAGTCCTCCCTGGCAGTGTATCCCCATCCGTCAGAGCACAGCGACTGAGAGAGAGTGTGAGAGAGAGAGCGAGCGACAGATGAAATGATACTGAGTAAGTGGGCGAGTGAGAGAGAGAGAGAGAGAGAAAGAGAGAGGGAGGGAGGAAGAGAGAGCTTGTGTGTATGCATTGGAGGGAGAGCCTCTCTACTGTATGAGCTCATGTTTATCTGCCTGTCTGTCTCCTCTGCATGCATTTCTTCTAGACAGAAGCCACAAGGTCAGCTGCTTTTACAGTAACGACACATTGTTTCCTCTTGAGGGAAAAGACTTCCCGTTCGTTCTCCGCTCAACTTCCCTCATGAGTGATATACTCCCTGCGTTTTAATGCATTTTAAAAGCTCTCTGTTCCTGTCCCTTCATTTATTAGCATCCTTGTGAGAGTTAATCTAATCTCTTCTCTCACCAGCATTGCCTGCCCAGAGGTTGTTCCAGCGAGGAATGTGCTGCAATTTTATTTCGGATTCACGCTGTGCAAAGATGAACACAGACAAACAGAAGCGATATTGTGTCAAATGCACAAATTAACTGATACACTGAAGAGAAAACTGCCTGGTTTGTACTTGTACACACAGGAAAAAGATTTTCAAAAACTGCATTCATGCAGCACCAGGCGGTAACCTCCCATTTCTGAAAAGTGAAGCCAATGCAGAAGAGCCTTAAACTTGCATTCTCTCTCATGGCCAACAGGGGGCGGCGAGTCCGGTTGCAAAAATAAGTCCGGTTGTATAGAAGTCTATGAGAAAATGATCCTACTTCTCACTTGATTTATTACCTCAGTCAACATGAGTTTATGGTCTCAATCGTTAGTTTTAAGTCTTCTTCAATACAGCATGATGTTCATTTCGTAATTCATGGTCCCATTTACAGTGAAATAGACCATAAAGCAGGGTAAGCTTCAGGGCGGGGCCACCTTGTGATAGCGGTAGCGACAATAGAAGTAAATATGAAATAGAATATAAATAGTATACTATAACATCCATTACCATCAATGCAATTGTAGAGACAAAGCTAACAAAAGACATCACCTTGGGCTACGGAAAGCTGTGAATATGCATTTTTTTTTTACAGTTTTCTGTTGATCTGTAGACTAATTCATTGAAATAAAATCGTCATTATGTGCAGCACTATTGCATTAACATGCAAACATTTTAGGACTGGTGCTGGTTAAGTGTGAGAAGATTGGCTTGCTCCAGGCCACTATGGGAATTGAAGCCCTTTTTGGCCACCTCCCAGCTGTGCTCATCAACACTTCCAGTGCTTATCGTAGGTCAGGATTAAATTAAAGCTGTCCAAATTATTATTAAAACTACAGGGACATTTTTTTTTTTTCGAAGCCCGGCTTTTACGTCACTGCCCGAACAGTAAACTAGTGAGAACTGTTGGTTTTGTAACATTTACAGGCGTAAAGACAAACCAGTATTGACAGTGGTGACTTGGTCTGGAAGTGTGTATGGGACATGCTGTACCTGTGATGCTCTGCCTTTCTTTTCTGCTCTGCCGATTCCTGATGTTGCACGGCAGCCGGAGAGCCTAAAGCGCCTCCCTGGGGTACGCCACATATACTCGAGTCAATATGCACGTGGAGCGGCAGATCAATCGGGTCACACGCATCACTGAAAGGTGATTCAGGGGCCAAACTGACAGCGTCCCCAATTATGTTGATGAAGTGTCAAAATGTCATGAATCACACACACACACACACACCACAGGCAAAGTTCACATCACTGATGAAGTGATAGAGAATCTCTCCAGAGCAAAAGGTACTAACATGTGACCGGGCTATATTGACGCTGCACGTTGACCCGCGGACCGGGGCGATCAAGAGGTGCTCCCTTGGTGCACTGTGGGTATCGCGCCGTCACAGCTGGCGGGTGATGCTCCGCCACATGCAGCAGGAGGACGGAGCTCCGATCAGGGCCAGCTTCTGTCACAGGGAGAGTGGGTCGACAGGGCGGCCTGAGGAAGGATGTGTGATGATCAGCCACGGAGGAAGTGTGCACAGCCGCGAAATAACCAGTGCGTTTGTGTTTCCGCATGTGGACTTGAGTGAGTGTTTGCAGGAAATAGCTAACTACTCATAGTCATTTCCGATCCAGCACAATTGCTTCAGGGCCATCTTTAGTGCCGTTCTTTGTTACCAACATTCAGCGTACACAGAAACACTTAGCAAGTGAAAAGCTGGCTGAAATCAATTTTCAGTATATCATATTGCATTTGCGCTACATGTGAACCAAAAACTATAAATGCGGGGAAATAAGCTGGAATCCATCACAAAACCACAAAAGATGATTTTATTTGTCACAGAAAAAGAGCTGTGATGAAATTCTTGCCAGGATTGCTGTTTTTATATGGAACGCTCACCCGGAGTGCCAGAAAGTAAATATTACACATTTCTCTTACAACTCTTATGAAATATTGAGTGGCTTGAAATGTACTCGGGAAACGAGGTCATGATAAATGAATGCAAAGCAGGGGAAGCTGGCTGCATGGATTGTTCGCTGGCGGCACTTAGACACAAGATAATGCCTCTGATGACTGTATATCAGACACCACACGCACTTGACCATCCTTACTGTCAATAGTCAAGTTTTGCAGCAGCTGGACAAAGGTGGGAGTTTCACCTCCAGGTGTGTGCTCCCTCTGTGAACCAGAGACAACACAGAGTCTCTCAGTGGCCCTGCTGAGGTCCAGGGTTGTGTAAGTGACTTGATTTGAATCGTCCTCCACACAGCTCGGCTCATTTATAATACAAGTGGCTGTGCATCACCTCATTATATCGCTACCTTCTTACAGATGAGAATGATCTCCTCCAGTTCCCTTTTCTGTTTCAGTTCCTCTCAGAGATTCAGAGATGGTAGGAGTTATTCTGTCTAGCGTGGCCTTTCCTCCTTTAAGCCAAGCTCCGGGAGATTTCTTTGAATTTCTTTAAGGAGGCTCCATAAATGTAGGGGATCAGCTTACACAGCTCACTATTAAACCTGCAGGGTATTTGATACAGATGTGACTTTCAATCTACAAAAAAAAAAAAATAGAGATTTTGGCTCAGCTTTGTATTATATGGTCCAAGTGCAAGGCAATGACTTTTAGAAAAGGCTTGTCTTTCTTTTTCCTCTCTTAGATCCTTCTCCCTTCTACAGCACAGGCCTCTGGGGCTGGGTTACCTCCTTTTGCAGGGCATTTGTAGTGGTGGATTTAAAATGAATTTACGTTCTTATGCAAAAATGTAGCCCAGCTATGAATTCAGTGTCCTGCAGCTGATGCCGTGTAAGTCCCATGGTAATAAAGTGAGTGAATGTGGTTGTCAAGCTTTTCTCCGGGGCCCTGCTTAAGCACACTAGATGGAGGTCAGGAGAGAAGTGGGGAATTGTGCAAATCCCTGCAAGTCATTGCATGTCCTCTGCTCTTTAGATGTACGCCGCTAATAGAAACGTGCATCTTGCTGCTCTCTCGAGTGTGACTTTTGGACATCTGGGAGCAGTTTTTGCTTTTGCTTCGTTTCATTTCAAAAGGTCAGAAAGGAGAAAGATGAGCGAATTTCTTCCTTTAATTCCCCAAAATGAGCCGTTTCTTGTTTCAGTCGATTGTTGCTCTTCAAGGATAAGTTTGAAAAGTGGGCCTCCAGGTAGGCTGGTTAAGGACACTTATACCTCCACCCCTTCATGATATCGCGAACATGCTGGTGCTGACACAGCCTTTACAAAAAAGAAAAATCAGACAACAGCAGCTCTCTGTTTAGCCAAATCCCCTGACGGGTGGCTGTCCGCTTGCTTTCCCTCATTCAGGGAAGTGTGTCCTCCTAATTGCATCGAAGGTAGCGTTGCTTGTTGCAAAGCTTTAAACCCCATCTTGAAAGCAGCGGGGTGTCACTTAACATCAGCAATTACAAGACTCAATCATAAACCGCTCAGCCATCTGAAAAATGTAAGGATAATAATTTTTTTCCTCCTTGAAAAACAAACAACCCAGTGAACACAGTAATATGCAGTTTTTATGGCTCCTCTTTGAATACTTGTTGTTCTGAGCTGAGCAGCTGCATTTCTCACCAAAATCTACGTCTGGAGGGAATTACAAAGCCGAATTATATGCATACTTAAACAGAGAAACTAGCTTTTCATTGTTGTAGAATATAACTTTAATTGGCATTTATAGATCATATTGTTGTTTGGGGGACGGATTTTACGAGAGTATAACCTCCAACTTTTCCTACTTTTCCACTTTTCCCTGCTGAAGAAATTCTCTCTGACAGGTTTTGAGTCATACCTCCAGTGTGTTGTGTTTTCTGTGAGTCAGTCGTACGTCTAATCGATGTTCTCTCCGACTGAATGTGAAGTGACAAATGGGTCCTGGCATCACACTGAAAGAGCTTTGCTCTCTCAAAAGTCACTCTGTCCAAACTCCGGACTTTTGCAGCTGTCGCCATATTGCCAAGACTGAGGTCATCTCTGGTGTTACTGTTTCTATTCCAGCAGCCTTTCACCTTCATCATGTAATCACTAACATTTTTACTGTCAAAACAACACAGACACACTACTGTTAGTCCGTCTGCACTGCATTGTTTTTCCAACTCATTCAGAAATGAGATGTTGCTCATGGGGGAAGAAAGAATACCTGAAATGACTGAAACAACCAGTTCATTAACCTGTTAGTCAGAAAAACATAAAGCAGGAACAATTTTCAATCAATCTTTACGTCATCTAAATGTAAAAATGCCTCACTGTTTTCAGCCTCTTTAAATGTGGATGTGTTTCTCTTTTCTCAGTTTTACATTATTATTATAAATTAAATATCTTTGGATCAAGGCCTGGTGGTCGGAAAGAGCAAGCTATTTAAGTGATCTAAATGATAAATTAATTAATTGTAAAAAATAAAATAAAAGGTTTGGCATCATAAACAAATGATGTACTTGATGACAGAACTATAGGTTTTTGATTAATTAAATATGTGTAAAGAATTGCTGTTTCAAGGACAGATTTGCTCTCTTTATTTATATATAGTATTAACTTAATGGATCCTAAATATTTGAGAAAAGTTTAGCCTGTAATGTGCAAGAGAGGCGCCTCCAATTAGCAAATTGTCCTGGTAGGCGACCTGCTAAATGGGATGATTTAATTAGAAGAGGCATATATATAATTTTCAGAAGACAAAATGCTACAAAACCTGCACAACCAAATGACTTTGCCCTCAAAAACTATCAATGTTATAGGCAAATACTCCTAATTTATGAAAAGGATGGCTCCTACTGTAAATCACAGTGTGCACTATTTAAACTTTTAGACATTCTGGGACGAAGCTCTTAAAATCTTTTTTTGTACGACATACTCAGAAGATGAAGAGGCCAGAAGAAATGTCAGACAACACAGAACGGCTCCATAAAATATTCACCAGCTGTCAATAGTATGTCTGCTCTCTCTTCATCCTCTCGTCTGTGTGTAAACAAGAAAGCCTCAGCGCTCCGTCACCATCGCCCATCAGGACGCTTCACTCTGAAGCCTCAGTGGGGAGAGCAGCTGTCCGTCAAACGGATGCAGACTGATGTAACTGGTGGTCCACTTAAATTGTGTATGAGGCTTTTTGGGGGAAAAGCTTTTAAGATGAATTCATGAATGTAAATATCTGCAACCCTCTTACTTTAGATACACACTTTTGGATTAAACAAAATAACAAGGCTTCGCTCATCATGATCATGGTCACCGTCACAGCCGACAACTTGTTATTGCCGCCATAAAGCACTGCAATTACTTTTGTGTTTGTGAATACAGGTGATGCATTATTACAACAATCCTGCTACTGAGATGAAGTGGGGGTTTTTTGTGCAAAGTTTAATAGCTTTTCACCTCCAGAGCAACCGTGTCTTTTGCAGTAATTGATGTCTTTGCTGTCGATTTGATCATTAGTGAGAAAACAATTCAGCAATTGGCTGAAAAGGATTTTTCCTTTTTTTTCTTTATGGCGTCCATAATAAAATTAAACAGTGCCTCAGAACAGCAGGCTGTTAAAATGACACACTGTGGAATAGCTGATGAGCAGCATGGATGTAAATTTGCGGCTTTTAAGGTTCCTGTGAGAGGTTTTAACTTAGCCAATGACAAACGCATGCAATAAAAGGAGATGGGGGATAAATGGAAAGAATTTGCAGAATTTAACATGAAAATGTTCAGAGGCGTTATTAGTAACTGAGGATATCTAATGCTGACCTAATCAAATTTTTGCCACCAATAAAGTTAGTAAACAATGTTTTGTTAAACTTTAGAAGCAGAACAAATGGTCAATAACTAATTAAGAAAAGCAATTGTGTGCTGCCATCAAAGCTTTTAATGACAAACTGATTAGATTTTAGCTCTTTTTTAATGTGTGTTTTTTTTTTAGAAAGGAAATAAACTGAAACTCATTCATGTAGTACTTCAAGAACTTTCTGCTTCACCTCTAATCACCTTTTTGTAGCTCAGCCTTCTGAATCGTGCCAACCTTACTGATAGCTTCAGTAACGTGGAGCTACAAATTAAAACCAGAGAAGAAGCATTGGAGAGAACAGTCAAGACAATAACTTGAAATACGACTAATTTTGGCATTAACGCAACACATTTTTTAACTGCAACATTAAGTTGCAAATCTTCGTGGCAAGGAGCCTTTGTGATGTCTGCCCAAGTCAAATCTAACACACCTGGGTGTCTGGCTCCTCGTGTCTCAGGTTGTGATTCACAGTGCTCTAACTTGTCGACCCGGTGTGCTCTCTGAGAGGAAAAATAGATCTTGCATTTGATGAAATTACCTCCATCAAATTCAACTAGAAGGGGCAGCACTGGCAATATAATGCTCATTTATGTCTAGTTATCTCATAGTACTTACTTTTTAGGTCATTGTTTAGAGTAATGAATACGGCCTCTGCTTTGATAGTCATAAGTCCCTTGTTTGTCTCATATCTGAAAAAGCACACCGGTGACTTTTACATTAAGTGGAGATTAACAGCGGAGATTTTATAGGTCGCACATAGTAAACTGTCTGTAAGTCTTCCAACATGGCAAAAAGCCTGTAACGTAAAGGCTGCAACAGTGAGAGAGATTAAATGCGTGTTGTGTACCACCTTTTAAGATCACAGTAATAAATGTGTTATATCAATCATTGTATCTTATGCACACAAAAAAACATAAATTTAATGAATTTGTACTGTAATTATAGACTGTATATAAGAAATCAATTTAGTTGTTTTGATGTCACCCATTGGTGTGTGGACTGCGGTTTTGAAGCCTCAAATTTGGCGCTTTGGCCTTCACCGTCTTGTTTTTTTGCAACCAGTGTAGACAAGTGATAATATTTGGACTGCGGAGGAGTGATGTAGAGATGCCGGATACGGCTGTGGTTGCGGCAGTGACCTGTCAATCACAAGACCTCGCCCTAAAACATACCCTGCTTTATCGTCTATTTTACTCTAAATTAAATTTTATTTACTAAATGAACATCATGCTGTATTGAAAAAGAGAAACATTGCAATTGAGACCCAAAACTCATGTTTACAATGTTTACTGAGGTAATAAATCAAGTGAGAAGTAGGGTCATTTTCTCATTGACTTCTATACAATCTGACTTATTTTTGCTATCAGAGGAGTCGCCCCCTGATGGCCAGTAGAGAGAATGCAAGTTTAAGATACTTCCGCATTAGTTTTTCTTTTCAGAACCAGGAAGATGCCACCTAGAGAAAGTTAGAGAGACGCATTTAAGGCATTGAGGAGATTGTTCTTCACATATTAGAAATGAATAGGAAAATGTATCCATAGTTTCATTGTTCGAAGTGATGGCGAGCATCTCTTTTGCTTCAGAAGCAAAATATTTTTTTTAATCCATCAGTGCCTTTCAGAGAACAGAGAAAACGTTTCTTCCTTGCCATCATAACTTTTTAATTCACTGCCGCCAAAAGTTGCGCAAGCAGGCAACTCTTTCTTTAAATGTCATGTCTGAATGAAGCCATAAGGAACGTTTATGTAAGTATTTGTATGTCTGAATGCCATCACTTACACAGATAGATGAAGCCAGAAATGTTATGTATTACTTGTCTAAAAAGGGCTTCTTATGGGAGTGTGGAGGTCTAAGACACGAACTGACCTCCTGACCTGAACATTTCTGTCCACTTTCAAGAAATCCAATTAAGGCTTTTTCAACCTCGCAATGTCTCATCTCCAGTTTCTGTTTATCTGCTCTCAGCCTCAGTACTTTTCAGATTTTTCCATGTAGACTTCAGTACATTGAGAAAAATCAACTCTTTTGTGTATAATCCCCACCTTCCTTTTAACCAGAATCTTGAAAAATAATGTCCTCAAGTTTGTTTGATCAGAGTCATCTTTCAACATGATTCACAGTTTCAACTTGTGGCCCGTTTGAATAGCAACACCTTGCTAGATGACTGGACATGACTCCAGGGGCAACTGTGGCTCAGAGTTAGAGCGGGTCGACCTTTAATCTTCCCCGGCTCCTCTAATCTATGTCGATGTGTCCTTGGGAAAGACAATTAACCCCAAATTGCTCCCGAGGGCTGTGCCATCGACATGTGAATGGGTGTGAATGTTAGTTAGTCCTGATGAGCAGGTGTATGAATGGGAGTGAATGACGTGTAGTGTAAAAGCACTTTGAGTGATCGGAAAACTGGAAAGGTGCTATACAAGTACAAGCCCTTTTACCATTCACACCATCTTCCTCGTCATTGTTAATGGAAAAGCACATGAGTTCTAATAAGTTGTACAAAAACCAAGCTGTTGACAGTGTTTTAAAAGCAGTGGTGAACAAAGAAATAAATTACTTTGTAAAAAAACAACCCTTTAACTGAACCATAACTCCTATCTGCAGGTAATTGACAAACCCATGATGTAAACGGTATCTATACATAAACAAAAGACCTACTCCAAACCTCAACAACCGTATATTTTAACAAAACTACCCAACCCAACTATTTGCATACTATCCAAAGAAACGGTTACCTTATATTATAAGTAGGCTATTATACTATTTGAGATTCCAGTAGTGCTATTGGCAACTACTTTGAGAAATTGGCAACCAATTCCGGGCTATTGCTTTTAAATATATAAAAAATAGGGGCCGCAAACAGCAAAATGTGCATCCTAGGTAAACACATTTTTAGAGACAAATGACAGACAATCAGACAATGGTGAAGCAAATTATGTTGTTGTCTGTGGGCTGACTAACCCGTCAACGCAACAAACAAATGTGTTAATGGACTCAACGGACAAAGAACCAGATGAACCCAAACAAAAAAGCCTTGTGTAGTTTTGGGAAGCGAAGTATCCCGGCATCTTTGAGCTGGACGGAAAATTATACTGTAACTTCATTACTTTATATATTATACACCATTATCTGTACTTCTGTTTCTGGCAACACTAGTTTTGGAGTGGAGCAGTTGAGGTGTTAAGATGGTATTCAGTTCAATGAAACAAACATTCACGTCCATTGAGGCTTTAAAGGAAGTCCTTCTCGAAGCCTTCTACAGGAAGGGCACGCAAAGACTGTCAGCACTGCAAAGGACTATTTATGTAATGTTTACCTTTGAGGCTTTTAGTGACATAGTTATCCGGAGGAGCTTAAAACGAGTCCGTATGAAGCAGCTCAGGGACACAGACACACGATGCACAGTTGCTGTGGGGACCGAATGTCTCAAACTTCCTCTGTAACTATAACACTGCCTGCACACTGCGGTCTTTCCTGGACAGATTTATAGATAACAGTAACTCGTAAAACACAACATTGTCACCAGCCTCCTTGCACTGTGAAGTCAACACTCAGCGTTGGGTAGTGTATTGATTTTAAAATGATATGAAACCTACCCTCCTCTTTGCGAAGTTGTGTGCATCACATATTTGATATTTTTACAACTATTACTATCGATCAATCTAAATGTTCTGGTTATTGACTGTTCTCTGAACCCTGCCCCTGAACAGTGATTGCAGACCGTAACTAGGCACGACAGGCCTGTCAAGCTTTGGATTTCTCCTCAAGTTGAAGTGGTGTGTGTTGGGCTTTGGTAAACACAATACTGGATTTAAAGAGTTTGGGTGGTGGTGTTTTGTTTTTTCAAGCCACTATAAAAACCAAAAACACTAGAGCAAAAGTGTAAGAAATATGGAGTTTGGAATAACGTTTGCATAGTGTAAACTTCACTTCCTGGGTGAAGTTTACACTTGAGCAACTAAAGACATTAAGATTAGCATATTCCTCATCATTAAAAGTGAAACATACTGTTTGA
Organism: Cebidichthys violaceus; assembly: GCF_023349555.1. Taxonomy (NCBI): domain Eukaryota; kingdom Metazoa; phylum Chordata; class Actinopteri; order Perciformes; family Stichaeidae; genus Cebidichthys; species Cebidichthys violaceus. Next base: position 5,269,482 of record NW_027176483.1, read on the forward strand.
AAATGTTGGAGAAAAATAACTTTTAGAATGATCAGTTCTTATTGTTTAACATACAAGGCTCCGTGAAGTCTGTGACTCCTGTGTGAACTCTCTTCACACTTGCTATCTCAGATGTTCCTCGTTGTGAACATTCACCTGTGCTGCTTATCCAAATATTCTAAAGCCCAAACCATCCTAGGGTTATCTTAACACAAACATTTGTTTGCGTTAGCATCAACTAGCTGGCTATGGCTGAAATAAAATGTGCCATTGCCGCTGACGATATCTACAACTGTCTGCTAGACAAGAGGAGCCTGCATGTGTGTGAAATGAATCGAGTGTTGAATCTGCCACTGTAAACTGTATATTTGACGTGCTAGAATGGAGAGATGATCACAATAAATCATTAGATATAAAACCTTCAGTGCCGTACAAGTAAGGTACATTAAGGTACAGCAAGGAGTAGACATCTGTGGCAAAGTTCTTGTCTCTGAAATTTTTGTTGATTGGAGAAGGAATAGTGATCAGCACTTTATTACTCAATCAGCATAAGAGCCATTTGGTGTGATTGCACGAGGTTGTTAGACAGCTATTCAGTCGCATTCAAGAGCCCCCTTGTGTGTGTGAGTGTGTGTGTGTGTGTGTGTGTGTGTGTGTGTGTCTGTGTCTGTCTGTAAGTGTGCATCTAGCTGCTTAAAATCAGGCGACCTGACGATGTAAGTAGGGCTCTTTTGAGCACGCTCCTCATGACTGATGAGCTGACCTCTGACCTCGGTGTGTGTGTGCGACGGCATTACGAGATCCCTCTGCCTATATAGAGGCTGCTCACACACTGAAGCCTGAGGCTGGTAGCTCATAAACCTGATCCAATAAATCTGAAACCTATATATCTTTTTCCCACACTACAATTAGATAGATCATAGCATGTTCTGGTTGTTCAAAGATGGTTCTGTTCTATTTGTAAAAAACAAAAAGTGGATAGATTTGGAACGTTTTTTAGTGCTAGCCTCTGAACATATTTGCCTTGCTCTGCTTTAGTTAGAACTATCAGACACTGTAAGCAACTTTGATAACAGCTGATAAAACGCTACAGATCTAAATTCAGTGACAGGTTGCTTTTAAAATCTGCCACTACATTGAGGGTTAATCCTCTGGTGTAAAGGAAGCACTTTGAGCTTCAGCAACTGGAGGTGAATAGCCTGGAGCGTTTGTGTGGTGAAACAAAAAACGGTATAATCTGAATAATTCATGAATCAATTCATTCACTATTGATTCACTACCTTCTCTGCCTTATTGACATGTTTCAAGGTAGTGAGAGTGCATGTTTCTAGCGTGCGTATACAGTACATCTGTTTCTAATTTATGTGAAAGGACTATCACGCTGTTCATGCTTAGTACTATTGTAGCTGAAGTTATGTAATGGCAGTGAGGAATGCTTGCATGGTTAGGAATAGGTAATAAGGCGTCACATTTTCAATGACAGCACTGCTAGTTGTGTTTCATCATGTTCTGTTTTGTGTTTTTTTCAATAAGAGAGGTAACATGGCAGAAAGAAGGTAGAAAGAAGCAGAAATATAAAGATGATGTTATTACTAGGTCAAAATAACCATTTATTAGTGTGAGTCAATGACCTGAAGTAACTACATAAATAACACTAACACTGGGAATACACTGGGAAAGAAAGCATTCGCTATACTGAAGCGTCCTTGAGGAAAACACTAAACCCCCCCAAGTCAGGAGTTTCTGACTCCGAAATGAGAAATTTCTTATTAGTGGGATCAGTATGCTATCACAGAAAAGCATTTAGTACCATAGGAATGAGGGATATAACTTACAGAGGACCTGCACCGACGCTCTACATTTGTCCTGTTTGCTCATTCCTGGATTATTATAACATGGTGTCTTTGGTAGTCGGCCTGAACTCATGCAGAACAAAGAAGCCGGCTGAACCGTTGTTATTCCATCCGGTGTTTGGGTTTTGGCTACACAAGACTAAGCTGTTAAATCAAGCATGAATCATCAACTCCAGGATCATTTGTGAAACCAACAATATAATTCTAGTAGATCATGAGAAAGAACACAGAATAAGTGAAAAAAGCAATTAAAGGGTGTTAAAGCGGCATGACGACAACTCATTTAAAAAACAAATTACTGCAAAAACAAAACACTTTGCACTTAAAACAGATCTTATTTGGAATGTTTTTCATTTTAAGCACAACAGGTATTGTCATTCCTGAAATCCTGAGGTCAATTCCTCTAGTATGCTAGTCACGCACTTCCTTCCTGTACTCTATTGATTTTCAGGGAATCACCCTTAATTTAAGGCGAATAAACCAGTATCTCTGAGACCCCTATGAAGGTAGACAGATGGGCTCGAGATTTATTAGCAGTGTCGATGTCAGCAGACCTGCAACGCATCATTTACTGAGAAACGTCACGGACGGAGACATGATTTAAGCCCTGTGTAAAGTCACAGAAAATATAAATCATCTTTTTCCCTCAATACTTGGATTATCAACATTTATGTGCATATTTGCAAATACATTATATCCTGTTCATTACCTACACAATAAATGCTTTGAGAAAGGTGTTAAATGACGCGGTGGTTTAAATCACAATTTGCCTAAATCTGGCACGTGATTGTTTAAATTTGACTCTTAAGATATTTCTATTCCCATTTTGGGATTGGGAGTGCTGTGTGTTGTGTGTTTTCCCTTGGATCTGAAGAATACTGCAAATCCAATCATAGCAACACATTCACACTCAAACCCCTCTGCTGAGCCAACAGTGACACTGTTTTTTGGGATCGCCTTGAGGAAAAGCGAGATTAGCTTTGATCGTACGCGCACACGCACTCATGAGAACAGACGTATTGTGTCTCGTCTTTCATCTGCTCTCACTGTTTGATTCCATCTGTCAATTGTTCATACTTGAAGCACCTCAGGGTCTGTTATGTCTTTCTTTTTGTGTGTGAGTGTGTGTGTGTGTGTGTGTGTGTGTGTGTGTGTGTCCCTTTTGAGACTGGTGGGAGGAAGAAGAAAGAGACCGAGAGAGACAGACTTGCCCTCCCTGAGCCCTTGGAAAAAAAGCAGACGAGGTGATTTCAATTTGATTTGTCGTGAATCACATTAACTTAACATGACACGAGACAGACAGGCCATGACCAAACACTCGGAGGACCACAGCATGCAGAGAGCAGTATCCCCTGCAATGCCAACGCCGCTCAATGCTTTCAGGTTCTCCTTCTGTCTTTGGTTCAACCTAATATTCCCACAATGTCATAATTTAATGACCTGTATCACAGCCGATCAGCACACACTTGAATGGATCTGTATCAGCTAAAGTAAAGCAGATCAAATCACAAATTCTTTACTTTTGTCCTCGTCAGCCTGCTAGTGTTGCAGCGCTGCTCTCCTTTAAGACAGCGGACCGAGTTCAGACACAGATGTGGGCAAAAACATACTGATTGAAATCTGTAATCTAGACTTTATTATTAGCAAAGAATAGAATATTCGGCTCGCAACTTCTCACTTTTAGCCGACGTTGACTGACATTTTCAGTTACAATGGCAAACGCTAATTAATGTTAATTCTGTGAGCAATTTAATGGCAGGCCAAAAATAAATGTGGTTAGTTTGCTCCCTCTAAGTTGCTGACTGCACTCTGCCAATGATTAGTAATGAAGTAAAAGTTTATAGTTTTGAAACGTGACCTTTCAGTGTTTGAATCAAGAAGCTTGTGAAAAATAAGCTGGGCTGAATTCAGAAGTCTACAGCTGTTATTCCAATGTGCCACAAACATACTCAATCAACATTCAGGTAATCATATATCGGCACATGCCCAATATTACATAAAATTATCAGAAAACATCTGGTCTCTTAATCAATTGTCAGAAAATTAAACAGCAGTCATTTTGATCATCAATTTGAAGCAAAACTGCCATAAATGTGTGGTTCTTAAATAGTGATTATTTGGTGGTTTTCTCTGTATTCTAGAACAAACTTAATATGTTTCGGTTTGGAACTGTGGGCCGGTAAAAACAAGACATCTGAGGAGTTGGGGGATTTGGCGACAGTATACACACACTTAGACAAGCATGCACAAATGCACCTGAATGGTGAAGTAAATGAAGCGTAAATTGATTGCTGACTGATGGGCCGATAGCAGATGAGTGTTGGCAGCATGTGGATAAAGACAGACAGGTGCCTTCAGCCTCACAGAATACAAGCAGCCAAGTGAAAATGAACAAATAGAAAGTTATTTATTTCAAAAGCATTTTTTTCTTTATTTATTTATTACACTGGAAAAAAAACACACAGTTCTTTTGTTGCAGTTAATTGTTCAGTCTTAAGTGCTTTTCATTGGGCTCGTCTAGGTGGGCGATATGGCTGCTGCCATATGGTGCTTGAGCCCACGCCAGTGTGATTTTCTCTACACCGTCCCTATCATCAGTTAATCTCTTTCTGAGAAATCTCAAGCATTCAGTGAACCTAACTAGAGACACGATTTACGATTAATGACCCAATAAAAACGAGAGTCACATGGACAGAAGTCAATCACACGAATGGATTTATGCTAACAGTTGACGTCACATGGAGCAAGAACTGTGATTTCTGGTAGATTGTGTATAAGACTGCACTACTGTGTTGACAATTTGGTCTGTGCGAGATAAATTAAACATTTTAAAAATGTTATTCTCATTAGACGTTAAGTGTCTGAACTATTATATTATCCTTTCAAGTGTTATCAAATCTGTGGAGTGCATTTTCTACTTCATTCTTCCATCTATTTTATGAGCTTTAGACAAGGAGGAACCAATTTCACTTTGGGAATCAGGAGCCTTATCATAACAGAGGGGTCCAAATGTCTCCATGACCTTAGAACGTTTTGTAATTTGGGTCAGCTACTGGTTGTGTCTGCCATGTCAAATTGGAGCCAGACAAGAGGCCAGATGAAAAAAGCAGTCAGTCTCAGGCGAAGTGGCCAAAAGAGGACAAATTGTGGGATAGCAGCCCCCCCCCCCCCGAAGCCAGCCTTGGACCCATGGAGCTTGGCTGAGCATGAGCACATGACATAGATAGACTTGTTGATGCCTTACACCCACGAAGAGAGGATTGTCAGGGAGTTGAGCTTGGCTGGGAACTTTAGAATGATGTGTACAGACTTGAGCTTACCTCTGTGCAGAATGCTGGCTCACAAATCTCCACAGCAGGGACTGCATTCTCTTTTGGTGAGATGTAGTTGGGGATACTTCAAAAGTTAGTTTAAAGTGGTAACAATCAATATTTTCACTATAGCAATGGATCAAATAACTGTATGTCATTTAAAAGGGGTTGCTCATAGAGATTAACCCATTGAGAATTGTCACCCAAATTTGTATTCCCCCTCAGCATTTACGAGCTTTATAGCATCTTTCAGCTCATTGTTTCGTTTTTTTAAAAAGCCACGTTATTATTTTATCTCTCATAGCATTGTACACTTCGTGAATGCTAATGTCTCTCTGTCTCTGCTGGATTTAGTAGGCAACTGTTTGCTAACAAGTCGCTATGTCTATAGCACATTCAGAATGAGTATTGGCATTCAGGGGGCCTCGTGCTTGTCAATGCAACAAATCAAGTCCAAGTATGTCCCTGACGGCACGCAAACATCTGTCAAACAACAGACTTGACGGTTCCGTCTTCTGAAACATGTGCAGAGATATACTGAGTGTCTCACAAGGCTGATGAAGCAGAAATGCATCTATAAACATCCAACACTTGACAAAATATGTCACTCTAGCTGCACATTACCACTTTAGAGTAATGCATTTTGTCATAATTAAAGGCAGTGTTCATCTCTCTCTGCTTTGTCACTGCAACGGTGTCCTTTAATACTGAATTTCAATTTCACGCGACTTCAATGAGCCCTCGTCTGTCACAACTGACACACCGTAGTTTGTAAATAAAGGCAATATGCACATTGTACACTGTGTTTACTGTATATTAAATACTGCGTTTATGCATGTTCAATTCTTCAAATCTGCCTGTGAGGATGCTCGATCATTACGTAACACACCGCAGACAGAATGCAATTAACAATATTGGTGTGGACAGTTTTCTTTGATGTTAATGAAAAGAAACGTTTGAAGAAGAAGGGGAGACGCTCACCAGCAGAGCCTGGTTGCTATGGCAGGGCTGACGCAAAGACCGGAACATCCACACTCCCACCTCTCTCACACACACACACACACACACACACACATACACACACACAGACACACACACACATACACACACACACAGTTGTTGGCTATTTTAAGATCCACACGACTGTAATTTGAGTGCTCCAGTTTTGACCATTGTAACTCGGGGTGCAGGTGGGGGGGGGGGGGCGAGAGGGATCAGAGGCTGACGGGGGTGGAGGTTAGAGAGACTAGCAGGTGAGGGTATAATAGGAACACAGCCCAAAGTGCCAGAAGGGACACTTGTTATCCCGACCACCTTTGCCCCTATAACACTCTTTCATCTGCTTTCACCAGAGAAAGCCCTCATGTAGGCAGACATCCTCCTGGATTGCCTGTCGAATTGTACTTTAGTCCCAAAAAGCATTTTCACAGCACGAGGTCATGCTCCTGCACAAAATCGCTATGCCTCTTTTTGCAATCACGTTTTCTTGACAATTGCATGCAATTGCTCATAACATCTGTTGATATTGTTGTGATGCTGGAGGGGAGCTCGTGCCTATGTATGTGTGACATGAATAAACGTCTTTAGTGACTCATGCAAGTCTACTATACTGTAGTCGTGCGTTGCACCCGCAATGACAAGAGAGCAGCAGCACTGGACAAATGCCACCTTGGATTCCTTGCGAGATGAGTGGGTGGAAGCTATTCTAGGACCTGGACAGGTTTTGCTTTTCAGACATCAATTAGCCTGGAAATAGCAGCAAGTCAGAGAGATTATTACTAGGATGATTCAGAGAGGAGGCAGACACCTGCGCTACGCCGTTTATAATGGAAGATCTCAGGCAGCTGTCATACACATTAGGGTGAAGTCAGAGAAGCTTACATGTGACTCGGTCTGAAAGCCTGTGTGAACCAAAGGGCATAATTTGCTTTGTCTATCTTCTTATTATTCCTTCTTTACTAGATATTATTAGTAATAATGTAATGGATTCTTTATGGCACAGACGTACTTCAGGTGAAAGCGAGATTAAGCAGAGATATCAAGCTTGGATAAATCAGCAGGTTCAGAGCAGTTAATATAGGGATCATTGTGTAGTTAGAACGTTAAAGAATAACTGTTTATTAATTATGTTGGAAATGGTTGGTTTTTGTTTGGGTATGTTGTCATTAAGGTTAGGAGTCTGTTTAAAAGCCTCTAAAACTGAAAGTAAGTGCCACATTTTTTAAAATGGGACTGACTGCTTCAATGCTACAACTAACCATTACTTTCATCACTTATTTATTACATTACATTACAGTCATTTAACAGACGCTTTTATCCAAAGCGACTTACAATAAGTGCATCAACATTGGTAATCAAAAGAACTACTAGTCACCAGAAGTCATAAGTACATTTCCTTTTCCAAACAAGCATCTAAGAGCATGAAGCAGAGCATAACTCAGAGCCAAAGTACAGTGCAGAAACAAAGAAAAACAATAAGTGCAATAAGTAATACGAATACAATAAGTGCAACAAGCTAGTATGAAAACAATAAGCGCTAAGTGGAAGGCTCAGGGAAGCACTTCCTGAAGAGGTGGGTTTTCAGCCTGCGCCGAAAGATGGGCAGCGACTCCGCTTTCCTGACGTCAGTGGGGAGTTCATTCCACCACTGTGGGGCCAGGACAGAAAACAGCCGTGACCGAGTCGATCGGCTGCCAGGACCTCTGAGCGATGGGGCGACCAATCGCCCCAAGGCAGCAGAGCGAAGTGGTCGGGCGGGGGTGTAAGGCTTGACCATGGCCTGGAGATAGGAAGAAGCTGTTGCTTTCACTGCCCTGTAGGCTAGCACCAGAGTCTTAAAATGGATGCGAGCTCTTACAGGGAGCCAGTGTAGAGAATGGAGAAAGGAAGTTGTGTGGGAGAACTTGGGGCGATTGAACACCAGGCGAGCTGCGGCTTTCTGGACAAGCTCCAGAGGTCTTATGGCTGACGCCGAGGCTCCGGCGAGTAGAGAGTTGCAGTAGTCCAGGCGGGAGATGACAAGAGCCTGGATGAGAACCTGCGCCGTCTCGTCAGTCAGGAAGGGACGAATCCTCCTGATGTTGTAGAGCAGGAATCTGCAGGAGCGTGTAACGGATGAAATGTTTGCCGAGAATGACAGTTGGTCATCCAGGGTCACACCCAGGTTCCTCGCAGTCCGAGTTGGCGTCACCACGGTATCATCAATGGTGATGGACAGGTCCCGGTGCGGGCAACCCTTCCCCGGGAGGAACAGTAACTCAGTTTTGTCTAGGTTGAGCTTGAGGTGTTGTGTCGTCATCCACTTCGAGATGTCAGCCAAACACGCAGCGATGCGCGTCTCCACTTGGGTGTCACCGGGGGGAAATGACAAGACCAGCTGGGTGTCATCGGCATAACAATGGTAGGAGAAGTCATGCGAGCGAATAACAGAACCCAGAGATGTTGTGTATTTATCTGTTGATTATTGATTAATACTTTGATCTATATATCAGAAAACAGCGGGAAAATGACCATCACAATCTTTTGTAACTTAAGTCCCACTTTGATTGTAAAAATTGGAGGACCACCTTCCCAAACAGAACAGCTGTCCTAGAGCACGAGGTCATAGCGTCCATCAACACTCAAAAGCCCCCAAAATATTCAATTTACGATAATGCATCAACATCTTGAAAACAATAAAGTGACGGTAGGCTTGTGCTTTACCTCTTAAGAGTCCTGTGAGGTAGGTTCATGAGGAAAAGTCTGGGTGGTTGTGGACAGTCCTTATTTAAAGAGGGATCTTCTGGGTCAGGTAGAGATGGCCATCATCTTGCTGGTGGTTGTTTGTCTCCATAGATATATTCCAGATTATCTGCTTGATTTCTTCACTGAAGTTGGCCATTATTCTGGAATAAAGAGAAAGACAGTGTACTCAGGCAGGGGGTAGTAATCAAGCAGATTCTCCTGATTAACATAGCTTCTCTGCATCAGTGTAAGGCTATAGACACCCATGTCAGGAAGACGCATGGCATGATATTTTTCATCAATGAAATATACTGCTGAATACTGAGAACCATTTAGATTTTTCCGATTACAAGCCCCTCATCATCACCATCGATCACAATGCACATGTTTTTTTTTTTGTATTTCGTACCCTTCACTGTCACTTCATGGGCTATCAGTGTTTACAGGCTCAAAATTATGATGTGCAACTTGCCCCTCTGATGTCATCATTGTAATCACCTGAGAAAAACTGTGTCCCCTTCTCCAATAAAACAGCTGGAGGGAAGAAGTTGCCAGCACTCAGAAATGCCTGTAATAGCTGATGTCGCTCTGCAAGAGTAGAACATGGATTCTTAAAGTTACGCAATTTCCTCAAACACTGTTTAAAACATGTGTGTTTGCTCTCAAATCTTAATGTCCATAGACGAATAAGTGGCCCAAACTGTATAATGAGCTCTGGATAATGACTGACATAATGGTGTTTGGGCTTCAGTGGGTGGTCAGGAAAGGCTTGCTTTCGGCAATGCAGATATTCATCGATCAGAACTCTTACAAGCTATCTGGCCAGTTGAAATGGCTGGTGCACAAATAAGCTCCACAACTTCTCTAAGTTGTAAAACCAACAAAATTGTCTCATGAATGTGATTTGAAGTTAGCTCATTCGTGCGATTTTGAAGGGCTTTAATTTTGAAATGCTACATCAGAATGTCCTGGTTCTCTCTGAGGGAAACCTTGAGATGGTCTGCTATCAACCTGAGGTGAAAGGCTATCAGCTAGCTAGCTAGCAACAACTGCTACAAGTCTTAAGAAATTAAGATGATGAACGGTTAGCATTTGATTAAAACGGTGACTCTAAAATGCACGTGAATATAAATGTTTGAGCTATTCAAATCTCAACCTCATTTATAAGTGACATTTTAATATCATAGACTGGCATTTAATCGTTGCAGCCTTAGACTCCTTTACATCAAATCTTGTCAAACAGTGTATCCCTTAAACTGTTTCCAGTCTGTCTGTCTTTAGACTTTTAAAATCAGATTATAATCTAGTTAATGTTCGACAGATCTTATTTTGCGTACCCTGTTATTATCAATTAGGGTAGGATGACTGAATCACCAATCTGTATAATACATTAAAGTTCACTACATACTCCAAAATGACCATACAGTTATTAAATAGACTAATCTTTAGCAGTTTTAACAAAAACTGAACATTAAAGCCTTCATCAAGGTAGGATTTATTGCAGGACTCTAATTAGTTTTGGCTATATGTATCCTAATAAACTGGCAGCTGTACTGCAGGACGTTTCAACATTACATTTTGTAATGGTTTAAAGCTCTTCCTGCCATAATTTTTAATCACTAATGGCTCTGCTCCAGGACAGATTAGCAACTAATCAACATGTTACAGCAGACAGCTTGGCTCAATTTTCACAGCCAGTAGGAGCAGTGTTCATGTCAGCTACTCTTGGTGCTCCCACACCCACCACTTATTTCTCAGATGAGCTGCTACATTTGTGGTTTTTAAGGAGGAAACACAGGAGAAGATGTCTAATAACTTGTACTGTCGCTGGTCTTGGGTTATACCCGAACTTGTTGCTGTCACAACCACTTACAGTTTTTTGTTAAAAATAAATTTAAAGTATGTAAAATGGCGGCTTTGAAATTTTTTTAATTTACTGGCCTGATGTGGAAATGAGAGTCGTGATCATTCCTGAATCTACAGTGTACTCAAAGTATACAGTACACACTCTGTGACATCATGCCTCAGTCTCATTAAAAAATTTGGGGTGAAGGGATGCGAGTGTTTGAACCAGTCTATGGATCAAACTGCAAATCATCATTAGTTTGCAAATGGCTGCCTTTCAGAAAAAGAGGAAGGAGAGAAAAAGAAGGTAAGGTTTAGTGGGTGTTCAAAGGCAAAAGGAAATATGAACCATCTGTGCGAGCCCAGTTTTCTTGGTTGTAAAAAACATATTTGTATGTTTTCATATCTAACAAACCGGGCAGCGTGCCCTGTGGCTGTTTTCAGGCACAGACTTCAGAGTCTCCGGGCAAACCAACAGTGAAGCAATTAGTCAACGGTTAAATCACACAATGTAGAACGGTTATGTCTCTCTGACATGCATCTGTTTCAAACATTCCTGCCAGTAAAAACCTGCCCACAGTTCTGCATCTCCACATACCGGTGGCATGTTGTTAATATTGTAAGAAGAAAAAAAAACGCCCCTTCGTACAAATATCACAGATTTCTCTCCATTGTTTCCTTTTTATAACTGAGAGCTCTAATGATAAAACTCCTCTGTGTCTTATTTCGCTCTGTCAAAAAAAACGGAGCATGTTTCCATGGCAACCACACTGCCGTTAGCCAGCTGTCCAAAGTGAGATAACGTAGCACAGGCAGCGTTGAGAGAGGGAGTTCTATAAATTCCCATTGTGATCCCATGGATTAGGGAGAGCGGGTTGTGTCTGTGCTGAGGTGTGTGTGTTCACCTGGGCCCACGTCACCTGGGACTCATTCAGCACAACGAGCTCAACGCTTCTCCATGTTGGCTGATTTTAATCTGATTACAGGAGGTAAGGGTGTATGACTCGCTTATTTCGCAGGACAGATTTGATTAAAAAGTTGCATTTCGGTTTATTATTATGATACGTTTTCCTTCATTCATGCGGTTTTATGTGCATTTGATGTATTACACCACTTACAAATCATTAGCGCTCCTTTGGCGTAATTGTTCCCTCAGGTTTCCCCCATGTATTTAACACCCTTTCTGACAGAAATATGACTTATATTGTGCCAGTGCATGCCCTATGGCACGAATGCATCAGTTAGGCCACCATCTGGTAGCTCGTGCAATGTTTGTCCTGCTGTGCTTTGCAAGAGCCCCTGCCGAAATGGCAGGATTGGTAATGTAGAAGCAGCTTGTCTGAGACGTACAAGCCTTATTTACATGCCTGTCCCTATAGGCAGAAACCGGCTGGCAGCAGGCTTTGTTGAAATCTTTAAGGAAACAAGGTATAGCTAAACACACTTATCAATAGTTGTGTGTCAATGCATCATGCATACAGATAATCATGCACAGACGCAAATGTGAAGTATACCATATAATTGAGCAAATAGGCCAACAAGACTGAAAAATGTGCATCCCTCCCAGTGTCTAATAAGTTACCATGACAACCAGAGAGTGGAGAGGATTGCCCTTATTGAGCATGAGCTCCCTTCTGCTGGAAAGGTTTCCCTGCTGCTCGGTCTGCCACAACAAACCTCGTGGAAAAGATACATTATCTTTATGGAAAGAATCAGAATCAGAATCGGAACCGTTTATTTGCCACGGTATGTTGCACATACAAGGCATTTGACATGGTGCATAACATTAAACAATCAATACAGTGCAACAAATAGAAACATTAAAATGTACAATAAAATATAAAATATATATTCCACTTGATCCTTTATATAAACCAAATAGAGGAGACGCCTGAGAGACGTCTGCTGAAAGCAACTTAAAAATGGCTGTGACTGACTCAGCACACTCCTGCATTTGAAAAGCTGCTGCAACATCAGAAAGGCGGGATAGTTGCTTTCTTCTTCAATGGTTTTTGAAAAGCACAGTGCATGCGGACACGTCTTTGTCCTATTTTATGTAAATACAGCAGTAGTCCATTTCATTTTTGCATTCTCAAATGTTGCTTGCAGAGATTGTGGTTTGGGGATGTTTGTGTTTTCTCTATAAATTAAAAAAAGAATCAAATTATTTTTCATTACCATCTACAGCAGCGGTGAGGAAACATTCATTGAACCACTCACAGCATTCCCGTAATCAACACTCCTACACCTGTTGGAGAGGATTAACATGTGTCACATCTATAATCCCACTTTAATATGCACTTCACCTAACAATGAGCAGCTTGACTTCTCTGATCGCTCTGCTTGAATCTGATTCAAAGCCCCCCCATGGCGTTCAGGGCTCTTTCTCTCTGCCTCAGCGACTAAACTTTGTTCCGCTATTTTGTGTTTCACCCTCCATGACACCACCAGCAACCACCCCTCCACCTCCTCTCCGTCTTTCACTGCCTGGCATGGGAGCAACACGTCTCATACGGAGAATCGGCTACTCATCTCCTGGCGCTGTGATCTGTGTAGGCTCCAGCTGACGACTGAGGGGGCTCAGGGCATCATTTAGCACTCGTATGCTCTTCAGCGAAAAACAAATGAAGTGGACCACAATGTCTTCCTGTTTGTTTCCAAATCACCAGCGGTACAAATTGAATAAACATTTTTAATATTTCTTGATGTTTATTTGGTATGATTCGTTGGGGGGGAAGATATGTGATTGTTTCAACTTTAACAATCAGAACAGAAAGACAAAAATTCACGTTTTGGTGTGGACCTCAATTCAAACTGCAAAATGTAGTTAATAAAAAACATTAAACAACAAAAGACATTTTTATGTTCTCAAAAGTAAATAAAAGCACATCTTAAATCCATGTAGACATATTTATTTAATTATTTAAAAGGTTCCATGGACAGTTTATAACATAAATGTCACCATTTGATTCACTGGACCAGATTATGGCTTTAAGATTATTCACATCTGTAGTTGGCGTGACGAACAAATGACAAGGAAAATGTCAAATTCTCGTATGTGAATATTTTGCATCAAATCTGTCCATACTGGCAGCAATGTGAATTTGCAACAGCTGTTCCTTTTCAAGAAAATGTTTGAATCGATGGACCAAGGATCCTATTGACTCAGAGCAGCGTCTGGCAGTCTGAGGTGAATTGTCGTACAGCCCAAGCTACTGTGAGCTATTTTAATGAGTTTCCTTTTTGCTAAATGCTCTGAGGGAATTTAAGTTTCCTATGGCAAACAGTTCCACAGTGTATATTTCTAAGGCTAACATTGTGAAAGTTAAGGAGTAAAGTAGTGGCTCTGGTGTGTGTTTTTCCATCTCGGATCGGACTATGGAGTCTCTGCGTTGTTGTACTCTTTAGTGTACTTTTGAATATGTCTGTTCTACACAGCACGGCCGTTATTCACAGTGAAAGGCTCAGAAAAATGGACCTTGTTGGACCAAAAATTAAAATGAATCACATAAAAAAAAAAAAAACGCCCCCGGTGTGTAAATGCCTAGACCAATCAAGGTAAATACCTAACCTCTAAACAAAGACAGTGCAATAACAAAATAGTACTTAAAGAAACTGTTTATCAGCTAAACATGCAGGAGTTAACCTAACCTTCACGCTAGTACAACAGCATGAATACCGATATCATTTTGTTATAAAATCTCATTTAATTGAATCAGACACTAATTTTGTCATTTAAATGACTAATTTATCAATTTACTACTACATTCAGTTCTCAAGTATGTTTTTTTACGTGCAGCTTCACAAGGCTCAGAGAGTATTGTTCACACCTTCATGGATAACGAGAGATATTTTCACTTTCTCTCTCTCTCGCTCGCAGTGAATCCCAAGACCACGTTATCTGCCTTTGTTATGGTATTCTTTGTTTCATTATGAACCGCTGATTAAAATTCCACTAACATCAAGGTGCCGAAGCACACGCGGACAAGCATGCAGAAGCTGACATTTCAATATTGATTCCTATAGCTTCAGCAAGGAGATGAAGGACCGTGGCCACGGGAGAGCAGGGAAACTCATCAAGGTGAGCTCATGAAGATAAATGAGAGTGACAAATATCGCGACATGAATGTTAAAAGGTCACGTGTGACACCGGGCACACGATGCACCCCTCCAACTAGGAGAGTGAGCCGTGTCGCTATCTACTCTTCCAGCTCAAAGGGAAGGCAAGGCAACGGCCAGCTAAATGTCACAGCTGCCTGGCCAATGCGTGCGGACGGAGCGCTCTGAATCCACAAAGCTGCTGCTGCTGCTTTGCTCTCCCATAATAAAGTACCCATCTCAGCACTGGGCAAACAATAGCTGCTGTCATAATGTCACCCGGGTACCTCTCCTCCAGCAGACAATGGACACCAGGAGCATTGCTTAGATGGGAGTTTGTGACCATGTGTGTTTGGAAAGATAGTAAACCTGGACCCCTTTCTCAGCCAGCGAGAACCTCCTCCCTTCCCCCACCCCCGCAGAGCTTTCTCTCTGTCCCTTTCTTTTAAAATGCTAGAAATCCCTCTTTGTTCCGAGAGCTTCAGAGTTACATGCAGGGACGTCTTGTCTCTTCTACTTCATTATTTCTTGGACTGCGACGACAGCTATTATAACACACTGCTACCTTACTCTCGATGACTGATGTCAAGCTGTTTGTGCGAGTTGAGAACTGCGACCACACGGCAGTGAAGTTTGAAAAACACATAAGTCATTCCTTTTACTTTGAGGCAGATTGATGGCAGATTTCTGCCGCTGTCTAAAAAGCTGTTTGTTGCAGGATAAGTGTGTTTTTCACACGTTTCTATCTATATAACTGGCATTGTTCCCCACATTAATTTTTCTCTGAATTAAAGGGAGGAGACAGGGAGGGGAAAAGGAGACAGTTATTTAGGGATTATGCGTCATCATTGACATTTGCAGAACATTTTTTATCGAGTTGTATTCATTATCTGGTGAATTACTCCCTTTTTAGCACCTAATCAGCCCGCCGCGGATTAGCTTCAGCTCATGTAAAATTTATTTCATGCTTCAGCTTCCATTGAAGTGGCGCATGAAAAAGCCCTCAGACCAGGGAATGTGCCACAGGCATGTAAATAAATGACACTCGGGGTGGCCTGAATGTTATGTGGGAGTATCATTGAGCATAAGAGATTATTTCGAGCATCTATAGCATACCGTACTATTTCACCAAGTACTCTTCATGCACTTCAAAAATCTACAAAAATACAGGAGTGAAAAACATTTCACAGGATGTCAAAACATTGCATTCCTGCAGCCTGTTTGGTATTCTTTCTGTTTCATGTTACCCAGACAAGTTGCACTGTGGCCGACCTTTAACTGGTGAGAGAATTAAGCAATCCTCCAGGCCTATTTATATGGAGAACAGCACCCTATTAATATGTTAATACCTGCCAATTCTTCCCCGCTTCGCTTTTAAGAGAGCAATAGCTTGACCTTTGCTGACAACCTGCCAACAAAGTCAAGCTGGCCTAATTTAAGGAAGTTGCTTCGTGTCAATTGCCTTTTGATCCAGAGGAGCGTCAAGACCTCGAAGGTAATGCATTGATCTGTGAAAAAAACAACTGGGAGTGACAAATTTAACAATGGAAAAATTAATTAAGGCTCTAAACTACTAAACTGTTTCAATTGGCTGGTTTAGTCGTGTGGAAAGTAAGTTAAGATAGTCTGGAGAAATATGCCTTTAATAATTATTTATTCATGGTAAGAATGGCACTTTAACGTTGATCCTTGGACCCTAGTAATTATGGGCCTTTCACAAATAACGCGGCAACTGTGTTTTATCAACACATTACAATTCATACAGAGAATATTTAGCCTGGAACAACAAAGAAACTGAAAAATGATTCACCGTTGTAATGTGTTTTTTTTAATTGCTCTCTGTAGTGGGGAATCACAGGAGGGACTTTGTTTTGCTCAGTTGATGCTTCACTTCAGGGCTAATCGGCTTCGCTTCACCCAGCAGTGGGAAGCAAGACACAGGAACTGTACTTGGGTCTTTAGGAGCTGCAGTGTTTATTCACAGACAAACCTGAAACCTACATTGTACATTCATTTCTCCTCTGCTCCGATAGCAAACACCTGTCTGCATCTACCACTACGAGATCAATTGAGAAAAAACGCCCAGAAAACTGGAAAAACGGAAAAAAGGTAAAGGTACAAGACTATGTATGTAAATATTTTAAGAGTGAAGGAACTACTCATCCCATGAACTATTGCGAATGGTGACTAGCCACCTCTGGAAACACCCCAAAAACATTTAAAGTTAAAGTGTTAAAGTGTTAGAAACAAATTAAAATGAACTAATCTCGTGATATAAGAGAAAGTTCGAGCATGTACTCCGTTTTGTGGCTGCGTTAACAGTGAGCTCCACCAGAGACTCAGGATTGTGGGTAGTGTGGTACTTCTCCATGACAATGCAAATAAAACATATGAATATGAATGGGATTTTCACTTACGAAACCTCCCTTTTGAGCTTTATGTATGTGTGAGCATCTTTCTATTGATGGTTATTAATTAGAATTTGGTAAACTTCGACTGTCAATTGAAAAGGAATAAAGCTCTAGGGCCGATGGTGATGCTTTAATATAGCAGTTGCTAGTAACATATTCAAGTCAGCCAAAGTGACTATTAGCACCCACTAAAAATGAGAACCCTGCTTCCTGAATGTTTCATCATTGCTTTTTGCTAATAAAACACAACTAGGAGAGATAAGAGATTTGTTAGAGTTAATGAATACAGGTATATTTTTCCAAGCAGGAATCAGATGCAAAATGGAAAATGGGCCACTGGAACCCAACCCTACATATCATATCTGCTTGTAAAATATATATCTAAAGAATAAAGATCATACATGTAGGGGAAAATCTCTGTAGACCTAAATATGTTGACAGCAATTATGAAGCACAGACTACAGTATACAGTACGCTTTATGGGGGGTGTTTATCATCAGAGGCATGTGCGTCTTAAGAGTGTTCACACTTGCAATCAGTGCTCTTGCAGCCTTCATTTTAACAGCTAGATCAATATGAAGTCAACAGGGGGGAAAAATTATTTCAGCAGAATATAGTGCAGCTCTCTTTTGACCGTTTAACAATGTAATTTTCATTGCCAAAGGCATTATCATGTTTGGATATAGAAGAACACAATTTGGCAAACAATAATAGTGCTCTCGGGACACTAAATAGACTTCATTGATCCACAGATAAGATGTAATTACATTAGATTTTTACCCTGTGTCTTCAGATTCATGAAGCCCATCAGTTATCTCCAGTGTGGAGGCCTGCAGCAGGGAACTGTGATAGTGACCCTTATTTAAATCTGGGCTTCATTGATGCTCTGGGACTTAACAGGGATATGATTCCCTTGTGTTCGACATTATAGAAACTTGGTGGGATTAATAGGTACCATTGGAGTGCTGCTATTAAACCAAGGGGCGACCTCCTGGTCTGAAACCAATCCAGAAGTGCTTTAACTCTGCATGCTTTTTTAATGAGTAGGGGGCAACTCCACGGGTTGTCTAGAAGAAGTCTGATTATATAGAAGTCTACAAGAAGAAAAAAGGAAAATTACCCTACGGATTTATTACCGTTTATTACCGTAAACATTTCATGGTCTCAATGGCTAGTTTCAAGTCTTCTTCAATACAGCATGATGTTCATTTGTTTGATTAGGGTCCCATTTAGAGTAGAAACAGAGTATGTTTGAGAGCGTAGCGTCCGTGTGATTGACAAGTTACTACCACGGTGGCCTATCAATCAAACTGTGTACAATGAATTGGTTTTTGAGTGTGTTCCGTCTTTTCGTTTTCTGACTTTGACGCTTTCACGGTCAAAATGACTGTTGAATAACCACAGCTAATTAATGTTTGGCTTGCCAAAATTAGCATCACAATTAATAACACAGTGAGCGTGAATAACGGATGCATCTTGCTAACCAAGCTAGCTAGCTAGCGTTCGCTAATAACTTAGCACCACCAAGATGGAAACGCCAAACTCGAGGCTTCAAAACTGTAGTCCAGTCTATGTATTTAACTCAACCTGTATGTTATTTGCAAAGGTATGTTATAATAATAATAACTTTATTATGTTCACCAAGAGCTACCAAGAAACTATATTTCACATTTTAGTGGAGAAATAGTTTTTCACGTTGATCAGAGAAATATGTCCAATTAATTGTGTATTTCTGTCAATTACATTGATTTCATCCACGCTTGTTGCTTTCTGTTGTTATTTTAGCTAATTATGTAGGCTGAATACATCACTATTATTAATCCCGTCTACAAAGCAATCAATGGGCACAACACCAAACCTCTTTTAAAAGTTGAACACATCAAAGACGTCAGCAGCAATCTGAAACCAGTCTAAGAATTGAGCTTTTTTGGTGCAATCATAAAAAAAAGTAGATAGAATAGTAACCTCTAGCAGACAACAAATGGAAGCTCTATATGAAAGCATCATTCAGTGAAGCATTTGTTATTAATTCAGGGTTAAATTAAACTTTTATGCAAATAAATTCAATGCAAAATTAAAAGCTAACTTCAACACTCCATTCCCGTCAGCAAAGTGCTGTTCAGGTCATCCTCCCCGACTGATATCTCTTTTTTCGGGTTAGATTATGGAGCCCGAAACTCCAGTTCGTACTTTGTGATTTAGACATTAGCAGCACAGAAGGGCCAGTCTTCCTACAAAGAGTCAGTGTCTGTAAATTATTCCAAAGGTCAACTTCCAGAGTCTGTGTGCATTCACTCCAGAGGGCGAGCTATGACTCATGCTCGGGGAGTTCGATATAGTCGACCAAATTCAGGTGGTTTTAGAAAATGGTGTAGAGAATTCTTCTTTGAATGATAGAGGAGTGTAAGAACCAGAAATTTTTAATGATACAATATCCACACTGTCTTTGTTTTTCGTTTCTTAATACTCTCCAATGAACCCTCTATGAAGCGGCAAATTTTAAATGTACTCGCATTTCTGGGAACAGAAATGTTATTGAAAAACCAGTTTATAAGCGAGTTCATTAGAGCGGCTGCATAATACTGGACTGAGGCGCCTTTCACACCAGCCATGGCATGAAAAGAATGGTGGTTCAGACCACTGAGAGTTCTCTGTTTGTGTCAAAGCTCATAGTTACCGACGTTCGTGTTTAGATAGAGCAATAAACAGAGATAGGACTGCCGTGCCAAACTCATAGACGGTCTTAGAGTTTGGTAAGGTGGCTGGCAAGTGGGTCTCCATCACGTCTCACTATTAACGAGCCCCCTTGTGTGCTTTGGCAGATATGGAGTACGAACACCGTTCCAACGACTGAAGCAATTTCATTACACCACACAGTTTAATGTGCACACTGGTGTTAAGTTTAGACCAAACGTACCCTGGGGTTAAACCAGTTTTCAGCCTTTTTGAAATTTGATATACTGTGACCTGGAGGGGCATTATGTAATGGATGACGTTCATTGACTTTTACCCGCAACTACTGAGGTCAGCATCAATACCATGAAAACTAATTTCCTCCCACACAAGTCTCCCTTCCTCTCTGTGAAGGTGGCCTATAATTAAAATGAAAAAAGTCAGATTTTCACAACAGAGACGAGTTTAGCTCCTTCCATGAACATTTAGATCTGATTTATCATGATGAAACAGTATTTCTTTGTTTTGAGCTCTCTGTGTTATCGAAGTGAGGGAGAAGCCTTCTTATCGGAGACATGTTTTTGTAGGGATGATAATTTAGATTTCTTTTCCCCCGACCAATAACTGACAACTGGCAATGTTATTGTTAAGCTGCCAGTATTGATTCATATCTTTATTTACTTCTGCATATGTAATGGTTAATCCTGACATATGGCTCAGAAGGAATATATTACAAACATATAGTTTAATGTTACAATCCCTGTTTGACTGATCAATTGATTTGATGAAAATATGAAATGGGATTTGTCTGACCAATATTGCAATTGTGATTAAACTTGCAATTATTTTCCCTGAACTAAACTCCAGGACAGTATTCATGGTCTACATATAAACAATATATGCCAGTATATAATCACATATTGACCTCGTTTCTACATAAATAAGATATAATAACACAGCAGCTTCTTGTTGTTGAAGTCATCTTAGGACATTCTTTTTTAAACACTCAGAAAAGCCGACTTCCAAATAAACTTGTCTCCCGATCGTTTTTTAAAATGATATATTGACAATATAAAGTTGTTAATCCTACAACCCGAATGAACGGTGGGCAATTTGTGCACAACAGGAACATTTCTGACACCCAGATTCAATTTGCTTTGCTGGGTTCCTGGTTGACAAAACAATTAGTGCAGCTGTGCTACAGAGATGTGCAGCGTTTCTGCTGCTGTTGACATGACACTGACGGAGCATGGAAAGATACACTGGCACTCCACAGGTTTATCTCAGTCAGTCACACAACAGCCTCATTAGCCAGCCGACACTGTGTGTTTGCACTGAAAAGCGGCCATAACAAAGAACGTGTGAATGGTTCATTTAATGCATGAGCTGTGCTATCTGGAGGTTATGCATGTTTGATGTGAATGTGCTCTCAGCCCTAAATAAATGACTGTTAGACTGAGTTAGAGAAAAAAAGGACACAAATACACAATTATTTTCTTCAATTGTCTAAGGTTTCTGTAAATAACACTAATGATTTATGAAGCCATGGAGCAGCGAACCTACAAATCATTAGCGTACATTTTTAATAATGAATCAACAGCCAGAGGAAAAATGGGCAAATTGCAGTGCTCGCCTGAAACAAAGCTCCAACCACTTTCACACATAATATCTGAGTATAAGGCACAATAATAAACATGTTTAACAGTCGACCACTAAATATTGGTCACAGCATAATGATTAAGATCCTTTAAAATGAGCTATTATGGTCTGTGACGTAGAAATGCAGTTTGAGCCGATACATTTCAATCCGTCTTCTGTGCTTCTTGGATGTATTTACAGCTATCCAATCCACGCAGGACACATGAAGTGACTGAGTGTAAATGGGGTCTTTGTCAGGGGTAATTGTGAGGGTACTAATTTAAATTTTATAATCCAGTCACAAAAAAGTTTTATCTTTTGTTTAAAAGAGCAAAGCTTTGGGCTGAGGGGATCCTGACACTTTGAATCATGCCCGTCAATCTAAGTCTTTTAAAAGTGACCCAAAACATTCCCAGCATTTAAATTTAAATGCAGACTGAAAACGCATAAGCCTTTAACTAACTCTTAAGAGAGAGCACTAGCTGTGTTGTCCACCGGATGCCCTTTGAAAACTCCGGCTATTCAGTTAATTTCCCAAATGGCTTCAACAACAGCCTCCCCAGTGACAGAGGCTGCCATTTTAAATGGTTTTTGTTGTCCTCCTCAAGACCCATTTAAGTTGTCAGCTCAAGAGCCTCTGTTGAAATCACAAACGGGGGAGAAGGTGATGAAGTAAGACAGAGACCAGCAGAGTTCAAAAGAGCTTAGTAGACACTAACTATTGTACTGTGTCAAGGATTTATCTCCGAAATTGAATTTGAATTGCAGGAAGGAACAAAAGTTGTCATCACCTTCTCTATTTAGATAAAGCTTCATTATTAACCATCATCAATCATCTTCATAAAGCACCTTTAATGGCTGTTCCTTAGTTCCTTGAAGTTGCACGCATCAATATGTTTTTATTATCAATGGAAAAAAGTGTAACGTAAGATGGGTCGTAGTGGCCCCACTCTGCAGTTCCTCTCATCTCTACAGAGCATTTTAGCATCTTTAGCTCATTGTTTTGGTTTTACAGCACTGATTTAGTTCACATCCGTTTGGTTTCTCTTTTTAGCAATATGTAGACACTGCATTTATTTTGAGCTAACCATCATGCCGCTGTAAATACTTACTAAAGCACAAAAATGGCAGTTTTATGAAATTATTGAGCCTTTTTTATTTGTGACCAATTCTTAAAAGTCAGAAAGTTTTGAGAGACCAACTAACATTAACGCTAACGCCAACATTATTAACATTGTTGGTTTTGGTCTTTTATTGACCATAAGAAAAATATTGAATAAAACCGGCCTCGTCCTTTAAATAAGCACAACTTGATAAGACATGAGCTCAAGTGATGCCGAACAGCGGTTGCGTTGTTTTAAAGTCCTTGTGCGTGTCAGCTGCCACTCCACACTCTTTGATGCCACTCTGTCTTTCTGGCCAGAGGGGATTAGCGAGTCCGTCAAATGCCTTTGATCAACAAACAGGCCTGAAAGGGACAAGACGCTCGACTTTCCAGCAGCTCATTATCTTGAATGAGCTCAGGACAACGACAAAGTCAGTGCCAAGGCAGTCAGCTCTCTCTGCTACATGCTTATCATTGGCTGTCACAGATAACATACCATTACAAGGTCGCAGCACTGAGTCACTGTCCTGTTCCTGGTAGTAAATACTGACCTTTTGAATACGAATGTTCCAGCTGACATTTTGGTCTAAAATAAGTCCCTTTTTTAAACTATAAAGACAAGACAGAAACTTTAACAATTTTCATTTGGGAGGGTAAAGAATACAACTTTTACTGTGTTCTTGTAACGGACACTTAGAGTTAATATCTGACTACTCTACATATCTGATTAGAAATTCAGTCCAATTAAACCACACGCAAAAGCTTTCAAATTAGATTCAGGTCCAAAGGTTCCAAATCGGTTTCAAAATGCAGTAATCTCTTCACAGTTACACCTGCTAAAAGTTCATAAACCTGAGCCATGAAATTCCAAAAGTATTTGAGAGAACATCTATTACCACAGGGCACCGGGAGACTGTTCCTATTAAGCTGCTCTGGGAGTTTTTAGAAAATGAAAATAGACGCTTTTATAAGCTGAGTATTGCCGAAAGAGTTGTTCTTATTTCATCCTGAGAGGAAAAATGGACAGAGGTGAAATTTACAGCCCTTGAGAGAGTCAACCTCACTGATAGGCGTGCCCTGTGTGGAGCTGGACATTTTTTAGTACAAATATTCCACCAGTTTCTGTTTCTGCATTATGTTGCTCTATATGAAGTGTAGATCACATCGTGTACATGTCATGTAAATCGGATGCTGTTTGTCACAAAACGCAGATTTCCTGTTGCCAGCAGGTGGCGCTTTGACTATGAGTGAAAATGAGCTTGTTGACGTCCTCAGACCATGAGTGTTATCAAGCATGGCATGTTTGGGACGGATATGAGCAAGTCCAGTGGAGTTACACATCAGCTTGTTGTTTATTGGGAAGTCACGTAAATTGTCTGTCACGGCTACACAAAGCAACAGCAGTGCGTGCGTGCGTGCGTGCGTGCGTGTGTGTGTGTTGCGCCTAAATCCAGTTATCGATGTCATGAAAGCGGCTTTCTTTTAACTTGGCAATATTGCCATGGCAACTTGCTGCTGCAGACCCAACCAGTGCATGCCGGGTTTGACATTTCAACCGATGTTGAATACGAGAACATTGTTTGTACCTTTCAATAAATATTGATATGTTCTTGATCACTTTGTGTTGAGAAGATAACTGAGACTTTTGTGGGGTTTGAGGCACTGCTGGCCTTTCAATGTCATTCGTAAATGCTTTGTAAGGCATTGATAGTCCTCACTTTAGATGAGGTCACACAAAATACTTAATCATGACTGATCTTTAACCTCTGCATATTGTAACATCATTACTGCAGACAGAAGGGTCCTGGCATTGGACAGGCATTTACTGAGCTGGAATTATCTTGCTGATTCTTCCTTGATTGATGACTGGAAAGAGATCAAATTGAGGTCAATAAAAATATATAATAGAAACCTAACACAAGACAAATTTAAGATCTGGGGAAGATGGACCGAGTACATTACACCCAAAATAATTGTTTTTACATTAAATACAATTAAGTACTTCATGCATTTTGCCAAGGAACTTTATTTTTGTTCAGTTATTTCTGATTTCAGTTATGTCTCGATTCCTTTGTTTTTCCTTCTTCTCCTTTTAACAAATGATTTACTCATTTATTTAATTATATGATTGGCAAACATGGCAAGACATTAATTATTTGTAAAGCTCCTGTAAATCCAATGGTTGCCAATAAAAAAAAAGCTGAATGTGACAGGCATCAGATATCAAAGATATCAAATCCATATCTGAAAAAAAGTGAATAATTTGTTATTTTTCTCGCAGCAGAGTTCACAAATATCTTCCCAATGTGTTATTACCCATGACATTTACAAACAGTGAAATATATACAACAGAATGTCAGATCTTGTTATTTTACCATCTTCCTGGAGGTGAAATCAGTCGGTTCGCCAAGCATCTCAATCCAATCAGTGAACAATGAAACGATAAGAAGATTTTTGTCGACCAAAGAAAATAAATAAATAAGTAAAGGAGCAGCCACAGGTGTTGTAATTTTAAAAATCAATCGCAGGCAAAATGAGACACGGATGAGAAATTGATGTGGAAGACAGTGCGTCGCAGGCGATCATTGGTTTGCGTCTCATGCATCTCTGAGAGGATTGTCGATTGACTTCGAAGTGATCACTTTGCAAGTAAATCCCATTTTCGGGGCAGATTCGGGAGGAAGTGATGAGCAAAAACCAAAATGATTGGCAGCAGGAGGAGAGAGGCCAGTAGGCAAGTGCATGTTGTGTCACATCAGTGAAGTATAGCTGAAGCCCCGGAAGGCCCGTCTGCTGTGTCTAAGAGGACTCTGTTCACGGTCGATCGGCCGCAATCCATCGATTTAGTGCAGGAGTCGTGATGAGTTGTTATTGGCTGTACTGGTATGATTTCACATAGCTACAGTACAGGTGTTTCTGTGTGAATTCAGCCTCTCAGATTAAACACAAAAAGAGATCCTATGTGTTGCTTATCTTGCCAGTTTGATTCCTGGTACACAGCGCCTGTGCAGAGGGTTCATGAACTTTATTACTACTGTAGCACTAAGCTGAGCCTGAGTACATTACACTGACACATTCAAATGCTGCACTTATTAACAAAGATGAATAGTTGCTATTATTCTGATATTACAACAAATCTTTCTCAAATACATCCTCGACTAAAACAAATGTGCTATCTAGTCCCCCAGGAATGTAGCTAATAGATAATATATGCAACTTTAACAACTTTTAAAATTGCGAGCGACAACAATGTGCAACTTTGAAGGGCTGCCAGCTGTGCTGGCGGTGACGCTGCATTAATAAGGTGCAAATGTAGTGACTGGCTGCATGGCCAGATTAACCTGCTAGGGGGCCCCAGGGCAAAAGTTAATTGCCGGCAGTGTGTACATTGTGTACAGTATGCCAGTACTGGAATAGTAACTGTAAAGTAATTTGGACGCAAATTAATTTAGCAATACACAAAAGGTAATAGCAATATTAACTAAAATATGAACGAGCGATGAACAATTATGTCAATGCTATCACAGCTGTGTTTACTTCACATTCGATTTTTCTCTTTCTTTTATCCCTTTGCTTTTCACAATGGTTTTAAGTGATGCCGTATTGATGGGATGTATTGAGTGCGGCCTCGATGGTGTAACAGGCAGCGACGCTCAGAAAGATGGCGACTGAAGGTTTTAGGTTTTCCTCTTCTTCCATCAACGAAAGCAAAGTTTCTAGCCACATGATTTTCATGCAACTGCCAGTCTGCCACCACCACCCATCTCTCATCTCTATTCAGCCCACTGATGTGTCGGTACCGATGGTACCCGCTGTGTGTGGGTAACATCAGCAAGTGTGCAGTCGAGAGAGGGAGCTTTTTGAGTCATGCATATTTAATGCTGTGAAGAAAATAATTAACATTGGAAGCCAACTTTTCAGGCCCTTTAAAGCTAGAGTTTTGACACAGGGGTCCTTTACTGTATAAGACGAGGCCTGAAGATTTTGGCTCTCCTTACCTAACTTAATATTGTGCTTTTGTGGTGTATTTCCCCAAACATTTTCGCAATAAAATTAGCATAAACCAGTTTGAACACAGTGAACCCGGGGCTATTCAGGGCCCCTGAAGTTGTGGGTTGGCACATTGCGTGGTTGGTAGTCCAATGAGCTGCAGACAACTTTATATGCACGGAGATGAATCTACTGAGTAAATAAAGTAAAAGCTGGTGCAGTTTTAATAACCTGCACTTTTCCGTAGTGAGCATTGATACAGCGCCACGTAATGTAAATCTGCAAAAACTTGCCAAACAAAAAGAGGGGTGAATGTAAGAATGTATATATTGAAGGAGACAGGCAATTCAAATTTTGCTCAATAAATTGGAGCAGTAGTTCAGTTCTCACTTGCCGAGTTATGACAGCTGTTATATTCATTGTGGTTACAAGCTGTTACAATGTCTGCTGCGTTTCCCACTGAATCCTGATGTAGACGCTGTCATCTTTCTCCCATCTGAGGATCGCTGCAGCCAAAATTGTTATAACACTTATTTATATGGCACTCGCTAGCAAGGCTATCTTTCATTTGGTTGTGTCGGAGGTCTTCCAAGGGGCTCCATTAGCAGGCTCCTCATCACTGTGTTTACTTTGGTTCTGTCACATACAACATGGGGGGGATGCAATGTTCCCTGTGCTCTCGTCTCTCCATCACATGCTGGATAAATTATTCACAAGTGATCACATTCCAGTAGTGTAATTATCATTGTCCGACACCGACACCTCATCAGTTTCTTAGCAACTGCTATCGGCACATTGTTTGCTTCCAGAACAGCAGTATTTTCCATCTAGTTGAAAGCAGACTCCTTGCTCGTGGGATTTATGAAATAACGGCATACGGATTGTCCTGAACACGAATGCACTCGCTGCACCTCAGAATCAAAGCTATTTCATTGCTTTAACAGTTACTCCTCATCTAAAGCGGACAAACATTTCTGTTTCTGTTCCACACATCTTTGGAAGCACTGGCTCTTGATGTGAAAAACATAAAAGAAAAGACGAGAGCTCCATGCACACTGGTTGAGGAGATGAAAAATCCTTGGACTGCACTCGTCCATTATTCATCCACCCTTTGGAGCTGGATGTCAGCATGGATGTCAGGCAGCCGCCACAGGCTGAGGGACTCAGCCATGGTCTTAGTCGATGTGCGGGTGGCTCAGACGGCCGTGTGGATGGCAGCCAAAACAAACAGGAGGGAGGTTCAGAGAAAAGAGCCGAGGACAGTGTTGAGGTTTTGCCTGGGAAGGTTTCAGATCAGTGAGTTGCCACTTGGAGAAGTTAGCTTGTGGGCTTTTTCTGACCAGATAGTCACAGGAATTAAACTCAGGACCCGTAACGCCTCAAGAAATGTTAAATTTACTTACGGATTTTCGTCTTACTGTGCCATTGATTTGATGTTGTAAATGTGTGGAAAGTGAGAATACCAGAAAGTGTTATTTGTGTTTATTTTACTGCTTATTATGTAACTGTACATTTAGAGCTAGGCTGGCAGATAAATTGGCCTGACGATAGCTTACTGCTGATACATCAATACCTGTATGTCGGCTGATAAATAACAACAAATTGCAGTACAGAAATGCCATGGGTATGGTTGAGGTAATTTATAAACTGTCACAACAATTGTTTCAAATACAAATTTCTTTCATGTTTAGGCCTTTGCGCGTCTTTTTTCATGCGATCAATTCGCATGTTCATGTATTTTTTTAAACTGTAGCGAAAAAGCACCGTAATCATTTTTGGAACGAGCGTTCGAACCGCGAAAACAGGCATCAACCAATCACGTTGTGCCAAAGGAACATATTCAAAACATGCTCTACGGTGAACAACAAGGAGGCTCTGTAGTCTGAACCAAGACGACAAACTTCATGACTCCTTTCAACCTCGACAAAGGCAGTTCAGAGCAGATTCCCTCCTTCCCTTCTTACCTTCAACAACAAAAGCCCTACAAATATACACTAAACAGTAACTGTTTACCAGAAGCAAATTCACTCTCAGAGCATTTAACTGAAAGGAAACTCAATGAAATAGACAGTGATGTTCAGTTCTGCAATCTTCACCCTGGTCCATAAGAAAGGACTACAATGGGTCTTGTGCTCCAAAAGCAGGCACAGATGAAAATTTGTATGGTTCCCTCTAAAAGTTTCCCGCAGTCAAAAAAAAAGGGAAAATTGCTCCCGTTAAGGTGATGATCGCACATTACAACACACTTGGGTGATCATCTTGGCTGCCCCACAGGGAGGCGGTGAATGGGCGGCGATGTGCTCTAAATTTAACAGTTAGCAATCTGTCTCTGGAGGAGGCCATTTATCTCACCCAGTGACTTTAACACGGTTGTCGCAGCATGGACCCGTGTTACACGGGAAATCCAGACTGTGTGGAAGCCACTTTCCTCACTTCCTGAGTCTATCTATAATCAGTGGTGGAGCTGCTATTCAGAGGAAGCGCTCAAACAGGAGCCGACGAGTCGATCGACACAACAGCCAATCTCCGTTTCTCTGCTTCTCTTTTACGTCGGATATTAAAGCTGAAGGTCTGCACAGTCCTCTGTTTTCTTATCAGTATACCATGAGAACGTGGGCTTTCTCTGTGCTCACGCTTATTGTGTGCATTAACATTTAAAGTGTCAAGTCCCTCACTCAGATACACATGTGCTATATCAAACAATCCATCTCCTTGTGGTTAAATTGCTTTTTTCACAATCTGATGCAAAGCTTTATGGGATGTTGACTGATTTCCTGTTATGTTCTTCCCTTCCAATCCTGTACGAACAAATGTCTGACTGAAGCCTCTTTGTTTTACCTGCTTACATCTGATTCTGAATTCAACTTTAAAATGCACGTTTCAATTTGATCCGTATTTGCCACAATTTCTGTTGTTGAACAAATAAAATAACATTTACATACAAATTCAGAGGTTAAATGCTTCACAATAAACCGCATCATACAGTATATGAGTTACTGATACATTTAGCAGACTGTCACATTACAGTAAGATGCAGGTGAAAGTTCTGCAGCATCTGTCGAGTAGCCGTGACAGCAGAATGCTCTTTATATTGCTTTTTATTGCTTGAGGAACATGTGATCTCTTCTATCCAAAGCATTAACATATACTGTATAACCTATGTTGATCGGGAAATCTCAACAAAGTTGCAATATACACTTGACTGTTTACTGTTTACAGCATGTAATTTTTAGTATATTTAAGCAGTATTTTCATGCATAACTTAGATACCGGAACATTCCAACCACTGATTGCCTTTAAGGCAGTTAGGGCTAGAAAAGCAGTAGCTGATGAGGTAAGGAAGAGCATTATTCAGAATAAAAGAATAAAAACCTCGCATTGCATTTCTGAGTCACAAGCCCCTTTCCTTTGACATTTAGGTTGCTGCTGTGTTGTTGTTTTTTTTTTTTGGGGGGGGGGGGGGGGGGGGGGTTCTGAGTGCTTGCTTTTTATTCAGTCCTTTCACAGCCGAGAGTAGAGAGTGACAGATGACAAAAGCTCCAGGCCAGGTCACAACCAAGGACACAGTCTTGTCGCCAGAACACAATGAGACTCTTGTTTGTTAAAAGCGCTCCAAAAAAAAAAAAAAGCCTCGATCCTAATTTGCTCAGTGTCCAAAAGAAAGAACGAGACGTTCCAGCAGAAAGTTTGAGTTTACCTCTGGCCTCTTCTCGTCTGTTCCGCGTGTTGCCTTCAAAGTCGCCACATTTAAGGATGCTAATTTGTAATTGAACTGGGTGATTTGGCACAACTCAAGACTGTCTCTCTCAGTAGGAGAAGCTTCTTCAGTGTGTAAAGGCTCTGCAATTAAAGTCTGATTGCTTTTTCAAACTCAATGACAGAAATAAGCTGATGGACCAAACACAAGTCGCTTAACTATTTAGGATTTAACAGTTTGTTTCCAAGATGATTAAATAAATGGCAGCATAAAAAGAAATATTGAATAGATAGTATACATTTTTTTTCTTAAAAGTGATTACATGCTGGGTGTTTTAATTGTTATGTTTGCTATTTTGTGTTTCTGCAGCACAATGTCATTTCCATATACGACTCATTTTGGAGCAGATTCCAAGATAATAACATCATCAGTAATATACAGTAGAAACAGAAGTATGGCCAGATGGTGTTGATGCTTCACAGTTTGCTTCTCTTACTGTTCATACTATTGCCAACTGGTTTCATCTGTTCCATAGGCGTTATTAATCCCTATCTGTTACATGAGCTTTCAGACTCCACGTTTCAATATACAGATTCTAAACATCGTGTTTCACTTGAAACTTTTTGGGATATTTAGTTTTCAGTGTTTTTCAAGATTATGGCAATTTCAGAAAGACATTTGCCACTTGTAATGAAAGACTTCAAGTCCTATTATATTTCCATTTGTCATTTTCTCTGGTTTTGGGTCCCGTACACTCTTGCCTCCAGGATAATGTCTTGCCCTCTGTGTTTAGTAGGTGGAATGAGAACCCGTCTGACAGGAGATTTGTCATGGATGATGACCATGTACTGACGCTCCATCACTCCCAAGTCTCTGTGTGGGTGTTTGTGACCTAGCAGACCTGGACTCAGACCCAGATCAGCCTGCTTCTTTGGAAAATAATAACCACTCTCGTTGGAGCAGGTTGAAGGTTAGGACAGAAATCCAATAATAAACTTGACTAAGTCCTTGTTCCTGCATGCTGGTAGCTGCATCGACATCCCCTGTATGATGTCAATAGATCCACTTACTGATAGAGCTGCCTTAGTGGCGTTGACGCTGAAGAGCTTTGTAGAGAAAAATGTCATAAACCGGCTGGTTTCATTGACGGACCTTTGGGCCCCACTGTTCTACCTGACAGCGGCTACGAGTCTTTCTTTAACAAACGATTATAACACGCTGAGGCAGTCGGCAGAGTTAAATGGCAAAACTGTTGGAGACCTGTTGAATTTTTTTTGGAGTGTTATTTTCAACAAATTTTATGCAAGTAAAAGCAGGCTCCCATTTACAGACAGGACTGGTTCGAGATCAAAGTCAAATTGGACGTCAAAACGCGCTTGAGGTTTTCAGCGGGATGTTTTGCAGATTGCATCACTATGGCCAATAAAATGTGGGCAGTGTGTGAGAGTCTTACCGCCAACTAGTGTTGAAGGTTTTAATCTGCTCCTTTTTAATTAACTCCAGTGAGATAAGAACCAAATACTGGTATGGGACAGTTTGTGTTTTTCTGCACTCTCTCCGTCTCCTTTAGAGATATCACGTATAAAAAAACAAAACATATCCACAAACAAACTGCATCATGTAACTTTAACTCATCTTCCAGCATCCACACTGTTTAAGCGTCAAGGTGTAAATCAAAAGGTGACTAAATGAAGCCTCATCTCAAAAGTGCTAATTACAACAGGTGACCTATAGAAGATGAAAAAGCCCTTTCTTGGTTATGGCACCTTGTGACCATGTGATCTCAGAATAAAAGCTGTGGCAGCCTCGAGACCTGCTGGACCCTGATGATCCATTTAGCTGCCAACAGAGCAGCATATATGATTATGTCCTCTAAATTTGATTTGTACGGAAGGAGAGATGAATCGCTCTTCAAATGGTTTCCCAATTATGTTTCATGGGGGGCGACCGACCACAACATCAGTGGGAATGTACTTGCCTTGCTATATTAAACATTCTGCTTCAGTATGAATTATGCATACCGTATAAATGTTAAAGTGGATTAGGAGGAGAGATTTACACAAATTAAGATAAAAGAAAATGCTGCATGTAGCGTAAACGACACTTGTCTCCCTAATCGGAGAATTACAAACCGACAACCAAATAATGCTTAAATATTAAATATTGTATTTTGTTGTTTGAGCCTCCTGCTGGATTGAAGGTGTGTTGAATGCAAAGCACACCAAAAAATCATTTTTAATAACTCTCAAATAAAGGTTGACTTTACTTGTCTAACAGACACTTTATTTCACTAAAAAATACTACTACTATAGTAGTAATACTGTTAGTTTTATTTGTTTTTATTTTACATGTGGCTGTAATTACACAAACATCTGACATTTGCAGTGAACATTATTCAGTGCTTTCCCTTCCTACTGATATAATTAACAACAAATATTTCTACTGTAACAAGTCAGTAGATAGTTTTGTTTAACAGTAACATACATGACCGCAATCACCCACTACAATTAATAAAGGTCATTCAGATCAAGAATAAACTATTCACAAATGTTCATACAATCGTGCCAATCTTTTTTAATTGTTCCATCTAAATAAGCAGGCTACTAAAAGCTACAGATCTCCCCATACAATAGACCAAAACCTGAACAGAAATTCAAAAGAATTGAACACTCACACATGTACACACGTTTTGTGTCAGATGTTGTGTTGGGGCTCTGTAAAGAACATCACAAGCATTACAACATGAAGGTCTCATGACGAACCCCTGATTGCAGTGTTCGGGCCTGCTTGTAGTGAAAGAAAAACAAGCGCATCTTTGGCCAAGACATGAACAGTCTGTTAACCACTTACCCCGCAGTGTAAATCACTCTCTGCAGGCACGACAGTGGCAGGAATAGCAACGTACTGTTTGGCAAGAACATCGAGTCTCTTGAAGCAGCTTTCCCTTCCTTTTGCCACTAACGAAGCTCATTTTGGTTGGGAACAATGGCTTATTTAAGTAAACTGTAATATTTAGCTCTACCTCTGTAGCACCAAAGCCCTTCACAAAAGCAATGCCAATAAATTGCAGCAGAGATTCACTCTCTCTCGAGCGTTCCGGCCGTCTTCCTAAACATCTGCACCTTTAACGCTGACCACTCAAAGTGGTTCAGACGCACTACATAACCTCCTTCACAGTTGACGTCATCAAAAACATGCCCTTACATGTTTTGCTCCAGCCATCCAGAAGAGTTGGCAAGCCTAAAATGTTGAATTTCCAGCATCAATATAACTGGTTGATGCATGTTCGGTTGTCAGAATTGATATTCCCACAGCGGACTGACGTTTTACAGAATCCCAACAGGATCATAAACCCTTCAGAGCAACGAGTGTTTCAGTTTAATGAGTGACCGTTTTAACTGGTGACTGGACGCTATTACCGTGTTGACTACCACTGGACTGCTCAAGAATGCTTGTGTTTGTAGCGCCAATTTTAAAACTCAATGAACTCAAAACTCTGAGTCATGGTATTTGGAAAGAAAAAAAAAACTATTTATGGAGGGTGGAGGATGAGTTAAGGAGTCTCACAGGCAGAGGAAAGAAGCTGTTTTTAAGTCTGGTGGTTCGCCAGCTGATACATCTGTATCTCTTTCCAGACGGCATCAGGGTGAACAGGTTTTGTCTTTTAATATCCCTTTCGCTCTTCGCAGGCTCCTCTTCTCACCAATATCACTGATGCTCAGTAGATGGGTACCAATACTGTTTTTGGGCGGTTTTAATCTCCCGCTGTAAAGCCCTCCTGTCCTGTGCCGTGCACATCCCATTCCAGTTTGTAAAGTTTGCAGACAGGATCCTTTCTGTCGCTCTTCCGTAAAAGTTGACAAGAACTTGGCACGGGAATCTTGCCTGCTTATGCTTTCTTAAGAAATACAGCCGTTTATGAGCTTTCTTCACCATGTATCTATCCGGCCACTAAATATTGTAACACTTGCTAATGTATTCCACCCATTCGCTAATAGCACACGGATCTGGAAAGTCAATTTGTTTCGGATGCTTTCGATATCTTTGGTGGTTAATGCCCTCGCAAACTCAACAAGCTATTGCACACCGCTGTACTTCTGTTGCTAAAATGCATGTGCATACTGACATCATTGTTAACAAACTCAATCGTAACTGGTATATTTAAAGTAGGACTTTGTTTTTACTTGACAAATGTTGTGCAAACTGTGAATTACCTAATGCAAAAATAAAAAACCAACATCCAGATGCCTGTTTGAGTTTGAAGTTGATCAATGATTACTCATGCATTTGGCTCAACTCAGAACTTTTTCACCCTTGATACTTTTGAAGTTTAGCAGTGAAGGGAGCTCACACTTTGTTCAACACCCCAAATGTTCCTAATAAAAAAAAAAAAACCTGTATGGTGTTAGATTAGTGCAAGCAACACCAGAACCCATTTTTAGCCGTCTCTAACGAGTGGCGAGAGGAGAGCAGATGAGGCGCAGCATGGAGGTTCATGACACAGTGGAGTCAGACGTAGAGTCTTAATAAACTCCCACCTGATGTCCCAACCTCAGAATCCTCTACCTTGTTATAATTTTCCAGCTGAACCCCGAGAAAAAGTGCATCTCACTTCATACTTTGCTGTCGCTCAATGATTGCAGAGCCTCTCTGCAAGTGCTGTGACAGAATACCGTGTAGGACTATAGGGCCTATTGAGATAGTCGTATCTCACAGGGTGACCCTTTTAAGTAACATTAACCTCTACATGAACAGACCACGTGTTCAACGAGGATATGATTAAACCTCGCTTTGACTGAGTCAAAAATGCCCTTTCTTAACATTTCTCAAACTGACTAAAGCCAGAACATTACAGCTTACATTTAATAATGACGGTGTAAATCTTTCTAATTGAGCATTTTTCTAAAGCATTTAAACTGGATCGCCACCCCTAAGAAGACTGCCAATTCAAATTCAATAAATACCCCACCCTCTTAACAATTCTGCACGCATTTTAGAGCACATGATTGTAGTAGTCCAGTGACTATCCATCAAGTAGAAACAATTACCTAATTGTCCTTGTGGAAGCCTCTTGTCTTTTATGGGCACCAAATAGCCGAGCACAATTAAATTAAACAATAAAACATTAAAATGGGCACGATACCATCTTAGTCTTTGTCTTTATCAATTCATGTGCCCATTTAGACGGATAAATGTTGCTCATTTCCTCTGACTAATTGCTTTTAGCCAGCGTGGACCTGCTATGTGGATATAATGGGATTTTAAAAGGAGCCGTGATTTTCTAAGGGATTATAGGGCTGGTTGGTACAACTCACTGCCTCCAGTACATGCTCCTCTTCAAATCTGTCTCATTTAAGAAGGTCAAAACACCTTAGAGGGATTGGGACCCTGGGAATAAATGCTTTTAGAGTGTCTCCACATTGGAGGTTTAACTTCATCCCCTTGTGAAGGCGCTTGTACAATATGGATGGGAAGTGTCTCTAAATTCTGCAACACTGTGGTATGGCCTGCAGACATACAACATGCATGTCAGACTTTATAATTCACGATATAACTTTAGTCTCACCAGGCTTTATGATGGATTACAGGGGGGGGTCAACATTTGGTCACGCTGTAATTTCCAATCAAATCAAAGTTCTTTTCCAAGTTTACTTATGATTAAAGTGACTATACAGGCACATGGGTTAAAACTCCAAGCTTGGCCTCAGAGGCAATAATGTCGTCAGAGAAATCCAATTAACAGCACCTGAATCCTGAGGAAACAGGGGAGACCGGTACCTTTTAAAAAGCTATTTCTGAGAGAATAGCCTGCGGCTCTGCTCCTAATAGCCTGAAAGTGCCGGGGTTCCCTTTTCTAACAACCGACACACTAACACATGTACAAACCAACGCGCAAGCACACACCAATAGACAACTCCAGATCTCAAACTAGGGAGGTCCTGAACACAAATTTTTAATACAGAGTATATGTCGATACCAAGTCGGATCCAATCCAATCCAATTTCAAGAGCTTCTTGATCCTAACACTGAAGGTCCTGATTCAAAGTATAAAGTTGATACGCTTAAATTATTGATATGTGAATATAAGTTTAACCGGGAGGATTTGAGGATAGCAGCGCTGCTACACTAGCAGGCTGAGGTGGATAAAACAGTAAAGTTCAGTAAAGGAAGGATCAGATTTTAATCGTCTTTATTTTAGCAGATGCTGATCTATCAAAATATACCCAGTCGACCCTGAAACTGATCATGAGAATCAGCTAATTATCTACTCATAGCAGTGATAGTCTGACTGTGCTTTTATTTCAACACACAGGAGACGCCTCATAACAACACAATATATAAGAGTCCTGATATGGACATCCCATTTACATTGCAGTTGTACTGTGTGGATGTCCATCATCAGCCTGCTGAGCTAATTATGAGGATTAGCTCAGTTTAACACATGATAGAAGATGAAAAACCCAGCCGGACCACGAAAAGTGTCAGTAATGGTCCACAACCTAAGATTGAATACTGTAACTTGTAGTGAAATCACACTGTGATCTTGTGTATTATTACGACAGGTCATTTTGGAGTTTGTGAAGCAGGCAAAATCTAAATTGCCAAAAAAAGTTAAAAAAAATTAATATTTTGGTTTTGTGGTTAGATGAATAATTGATTGATCAATATTAACACTAAAAACCAATATTAAATGACGTCTACTGACATTAGTTATAACAATGAAATGTCTCAAATAATAACGACTTATAACCACAATCTTTTGGTATTGTGGTTAGTTGAATAATTGATTATTACTTGTGTCTGTCTGCCCCCAAATTTGACCTCAAAGCAAAATTATATTATCTTTCGTAGTGATCATCCATCATTGCTAATTCACAAAAAGTTTGAAGATGTCGTGGCAGAGTTTTAGGTGAAGTTAAAACCGAGCTTTCAGCTGTTACATCTGCACAGAGCTGCCAAGCCGTCGAGTAAAAACAAACCAATAACCGTTGCGGCTTCTGGCTCTTTTATTCCTAAACATGATGCCTTTACTGTCCTTTGACACCGCCTTCCAATCAAAAGAAGAAGAAACAGGGGAAAAGAAAGATGAACTGAAGAGCCAAGGAGACCAATCACCTCTGCCTGAAGGGTTTTGAGAGTAATTGAAGCTGAAGCACAATCACGATGCAGCGAGGCGTCGGGGTGTCACAGGAGGCAGCTAATTGGGGGCAACCCCTCGGTGATTTCGACAGAGACGGCATTATAGGATTGGAACAAGTTTAATTGGGTGCGTTGAATAACTTGATAACTTTTGAGCTTTCTGTTCGTTCATGTGATCTCTACATTTCTGGTTCTCTACCAAGAATAACGGGCTGATTCTTCTGATCGGCTGAGGAAAGAGGAAGACTTCTCCAGTAAAACGTGACGCAACAAGGAAGTCCGTAATTGGCCGTTAAATCAAAGCATCTCTTTTTCATTAGCACCTGTTTTTTTTTTTTTTATTAGGCTGAGTGATGTCTGACTCTTTGAAGAGAAGCCTGCTTTTTTTTTTCAACCGGAGCATCAAGTTGTAACTGGATTTGTAACAAACAGGATCAAAAAACCAAAAGACGTGCCGCAAAGCAGATTGCAAATGAGCTTGCTGAACAAAAAGATCAAAAGAAAATTAAAGCTGCGAGCAGCGATGAACGGGCCCTTGCATCCTCCCGCACTCCGGCCGGCGCGACCGTGAACGTCTGCGACCGTCGGACAGCGTGCCCACGAGTTGAAATTTTTTCCCGCATGGACTGCCTGACACTGGAAATTATGCTTTGCAAATAGTCCACCGTGTCCTGTATTCACTGTGTGGCGCTACAGAACACTCGCAAAACATGCATTATGTTGCTCTATATCAAGTGTAAACCACATCTTGTAAAAGTCATGTAAATTGGATGCCGTTTGTCAAAAAACATTACGTTACATTATTACATTACAGTCATTTAGCAGACGCTTTTATCCAAACCGACTTACAATACAGTATCTATCTACACACCGTAGACGCAGCTACGGGAGCAATTTAGGGGTTAAGTGTCTTGCTCAATTACACATTGACATGAGACTAGCAGAACAAAAGCCGACCCTCTGATTGAAAGGCGGCCCTGCTCTCCACTTAGCCGGTCACCCCAAAACGCAGATTTTCTTTCGCCAGCAGGTGGCACTGTGAGAATTAGTGAAAATTAGCTTGTAGACATCCTCAGGCCATGAGTGTTATCAAGCAAGGGAAGTTTAGGACCGTTTGGAACAAGTTACATCAGCTTTTTTGATGGGGAATCACGTAAAGTAGCCGCCCGCTGCGGCTAAGCCATTCAACCAAACGTTAAGCTTTTAATAATTCTTAATCACAAAGGTTCTCAGATTGTAGGCTACTGACCAAATTTGAAGAGTATCAGACAAATTCCTGAGGAGGAGTTCGTTAAAGTATAGTGACTACAAATGGACAAAAATCGAATCACTAATAGTGTTCAATCTATCCAAATACAGCAGTTTGGCATCATTTTGAGAGCTTAAATCCTATCTGAGCTTTTTTATATGGGACTTTGTCATCTGAATACCAGTTTTTTTCTCTTCCAAGGCCTTACATGGTCGATTTGACCCAATGAACCTTCAGTAAATGCATCAGAGCCCTTACTATTGAGACAACACAACGTGACTTTGATTGACAGAATCGTTAGCCAGTCAGAATCAAAAAACTCCCCTAGCATCAAATTTCTAAAATCCGATTTGCTGAGCCGTATAACCCTCCTTCTTTAGCTAGGATGCACATAGTCTGCCTAGGGGGCGCTATATGGATTTTGATATTTGGTAATATATATAGCTTTATCTGAGTTGTGTTTGGAGTTTGTACAAACAGCTGAGGTGACTTTGTAGCGCAGGAGCTGCAGTTTGAGTAGCTATACGACATCATTATATTGGTTTGTTTTTGGATGAACCCTTGTACCCCCGCCAGTGGGGGCTCTCGGGTACAGAAGGTTGTTTAAACTGTGGCCTCAATCAGAAGAAAGAAAAGTTTTTAAAAGGTTGAGAAATAAAATATACATGTTTTCTTCTCTATTTTATTCTTTTCCATATTTTATGGATCAGAAATCATTATATTCAAACATAAACAAAAACATTCAATCTATAGCAAGGAGTCCTTGTTGTCAAGGTGACATCACCATTATGTGGCTTTGATGTTTGCCTTTGAAGAGTCTATAGTAATACCTACTAGATGTCTTAGTCCTCATAAACATTTGAGAGTAGCGATGGAGAGATCACTGAACAAAATCACTGAGCAGAACCAAAGAGAGATGCAAATGGATTCTTCACTTGTGAAGCTGTCTGCTTTTTGTTAAAAGGAGGCAGGAGTTTTGTGGCAAAGACCATACCAGTAGGGCTGGGCGGTATGACCAAAAATGTATATCACGGTATTTTGTAAGGTTATACCGGTTTCACGGTATATCACGGTATTTTTTTTTCGCGTTAGCGCATTAACTAATTAACTCTGAAAATGATTTTATCGCGCATTTAATTATTAAGCGGACATTTGTAACACAAGAACCGGCCGGCCAACTGGCCTGCAGTGAGCGGTGAACAGCTGTTTATGTGGCATCTCTTTCTGCTTCCTTCACCTACATTCACCTGGATCATAAGACCCTCCACGTAAGCTTCTTATCACCCTCTATGTACCAACATACATTTATAACAAATACCGCACATATTACACTCTAATCAGCGTTGTATATGTGTCTAACCAGAATACCCCAAAAAGCAAAAGTGTATTATTTTTTTTTTTGAGTTTTTAAAGTGTTTTTGTTTGTAATATGTATAATAATCATATCAAGCATATAATTTAGTTATCCCTACTGATGATTTTAGATAGGTTTGCAGTTTTCAAGGTGTCCATATTTTATGGATCAGAAATCATTATATTCAAACATAAACAAAAACATTCGATCCATAGCAAGGAGTCCTTGTTGTCATGGTGACATCACTGTTATGTGGCTTTAATGTTTGCCTTTGAAGAGTCTATAGTAATACCTCCTAGGTGTTTTAGTCCTCATAAACATTTGAGAGTAGAGATGAAGAGATCACTGAACAAAACCACTGAGCAGAACCAAAGAGAGATGCAAATGGTTTCTACACTTGTGAAGCCGTCTGCTTTTGGCAAGGACCATACCAGTAGGGCTGGGCGGTAAGACCAAAAATGTATATCATGGGATTTTGTAAGGTTATACCGGTTTCACGGTATATCACGGTATTTTTTTTCGCGTTAGTGTATTAACTAATTAACTCCGAAAATTATTTTATCGCGCGTTTAATTATTAAGCGGACATTTTTAACACAAGAACCGGCTGGCCAACTGGCCTGCAGTGAGCGGTGAACAGCTGTTTATGTGGCATCTCTTTCTGCTTCCTTCACCTAAATTCACCTGGGTCGAAAGACCATCCACGTACAGCTTCTTATCACCCTCTATGTACCAACATACATTTATAACAAATACCGCACATATTACACTCTAATCAGCGTTGTATACGTGTCAACCAGAATACCCCAAAAAGCAAAAATGTATTATTATTTTTTTAGAGTTTTAAAAGTGTTTATGTTTGTAATATGTATAATAATCATATCAAGCATATAATTTAGTTATCCCTACTGATGATTTTAGATAGGTTTGCAGTTTTCAAGGTGTCCATATTTTATGGATCAGAAATCATTATATTCAAACATAAACAAAAACATTCGATCCATAGCAAGGAGTCCTTGTTGTCATGGTGACATCACTGTTAAGTGGCTTTAATGTTTGCCTTTGAAGAGTCTATAGTAATACCTCCTAGGTGTTTTAGTCCTCATAAACATTTGAGAGTAGAGATGAAGAGCAAAAGCAAAAATGTATTATTATTTTTTTAGAGTTTTTAAAGTGTTTATGTTTGTAATGTGTATAATAATCATTTCAAACATATCATTCAGTTATCCCTACCGATGATTTTAGATTTTTTTAGGTTTGCAGTTTTCAAGGTGTACATTTCAGATTGCGCGGTCACCAACGCAAGTGCGACAAGTGATACAGTCACCATTGAGGGAGCTACGTGACGTGCGGTCACCAACGCGGGTGCGACGAGTGATACAGTCACCATCGAGGGAGCTACGTGACGTGCGGTCACCAACGCGGGCGCGACGAGTGATACAGTCACCATCGAGGGAGCTACGTGACGTGCGGTCACCAACGTGGGTGCGGCAAGTGACTGTATCACCTGTCGCACCCGTATTGGTAATATGTTGTTTGTAATATGTATAATAATCATACCAAGCATATAATTTAGTTATCCCTACCGATCATTTTAGATATTTTTAGGTTTGCAGTTTTCAAGGTGTACATTTCAGATTGCGCGATCACCAACGCGGGTGCGACGAGTGATACAGTCACCATCGAGGGAGGTACGTGACGTGCGATCACCAATGCGGGTGCGATGAGTGATACAGTCACCATCGAGGGAGCTACGTGACGTGCGGTCACCAACGCGGGTGCGACGAGTGATACAGTCACCATCGAGGGAGCTACGTGACGTGCGGTCACCAACGCGGGTGCGACGAGTGATACAGTCACCATCGAGGGAGCTACGTGACGTGCGGTCACCAACGCGGGTGTGACAAGTGACTGTATCACTTGTCGCACCCGCATTGGTAATATGTTATTTGTAATATGTATAATAATCATACCAAGCATATAATTTAGTTATCCCTACCAATGATTTTATATTTTTTTAAGGTTTGCAGTTTTCAAGGTGTACATTTCAGATTGCGCGATCACCAACGTGGGTGCGACATGTGATACAGTCACCATTGAGGGAACTACGTGACATGCGGTCACCAACGTGGGTGCGACATGTGATACAGTCACCATCGAGGGAATAACGTGACGTGCGGTCACCAACGCGGGTGCGACAAGTGATACAGTCACCATCGAGGGAGCTACATGACGTGCGGTCACCAACGCGTTTGCGACGAGTGATAGTCACCATCGGGGGAGCTACGTGACGTGCGGTCACCAACGCGGGTGCGACGAGTGATACAGTCACCATCGAGGGAGCTACGTGACGTGCGGTCACCAACGCGGGTGTGACAAGTGACTGTATCACTTGTCGCACCCGAATTGGTAATATGTTGTTTGTAATATGTATAATAATCATACCAAGCATATAATTTAGTCATCCCTACCAATGATTTTAGATTTTTTTAAGGTTTGCAGTTTTCAAGGTGTACATTTCAGATTGCGCGATCACCAACGTGGGTGCGACATGTGATACAGTCACCATCAAGGGAGCTACGTGACGTGCGGTCACCAACGCGGGTGCGACGAGTGATACAGTCACCATCGAGGGAGCTACGTGACGTGCGGTCACCAACGCGGGTGCGACGAGTGATACAGTCACCATCGAGGGAGCTACGTGACGTGCGGTCACCAACGCGGGTGTGACAAGTGACTGTATCACTTGTCGCACCCGCATTGGTAATATGTTGTTTGTAATATGTATAATAATCATACCAAGCATATAATTTGGTTATCCCTACCAATGATTTTAGATTTTTTTAAGGTTAGCAGTTTTCAAGGTGTACATTTCAGATTGCGCGATCACCAACGTGGGTGCGACATGTGATACAGTCACCATTGAGGGAACTACGTGATGTGCGGTCACCAACGCGGGTGCGACCAGGGATACAGTCACCATCGAGGGAGCTACGTGACGTGCGGTCACCAACGCGGGTGCGACGAGTGATACAGTCACCATCGAGGGAGCTACGTGACGTGCGGTCACCAACGCGGGTGCGACGAGTGATACAGTCACCATCGAGGGAGCTACGTGACGTGCGGTCACCAACGCGGGTGCGACAAGTGACTGTATCACTTGTCGCACCCGCTTTGGTAATATGTTGTTTGTAATATGTATAATAATCATACCAAGCATATAATTTAGTTATCCCTACCAATGATTTTAGATTTTTTTAAGGTTTGCAGTTTTCAAAGTGTACATTTCAGATTGGGCGATCACCAACGTGGGTGCGACATGTGATGCAGTCACCATTGAGGGAACTACGTGACGTGCGGTCACCAACGCGGGTGCGACCAGGGATACAGTCACCATCGAGGGAGCTACGTGACGTGCGGTCACCAACGCGGGTGCGACGAGTGATACAGTCACCATCGAGGGAGCTACGTGACGTGCGGTCACCAACGCGGGTGCGACGAGTGATACAGTCACCATCGAGGGAGCTACGTGACGTGCGGTCATCAACGCGGGTGTG
The DNA here is from genome assembly GCF_023349555.1 of Cebidichthys violaceus. Lineage (NCBI taxonomy): Eukaryota > Metazoa > Chordata > Actinopteri > Perciformes > Stichaeidae > Cebidichthys > Cebidichthys violaceus. The sequence continues at coordinate 5,313,104 of NW_027176483.1, forward strand.
ACAAATGACTGTATCACTTGTCGCACCCGCATTGGTAATATGTTGTTTGTAATATGTATAATAATCATACCAAGCATATAATTTAGTTATCCCTACCAATGATTTTAGATTTATTTAAGGTTTGCAGTTTTCAAAGTGTACATTTCAGATTGGGCGATCACCAACGTGGGTGCGACATGTGATGCAGTCACCATTGAGGGAACTACGTGACGTGCGGTCACCAACGCGGGTGCGACCAGAGATACAGTCACCATCGAGGGAGCTACGTGACATGTGGTCACCATCGAGGGAGCTACGTGACGTGTGGTCACCAACGTGGGTGCGACGAGTGATACAGTCACCATTGAGGGAACTACGTGACGTGCGGTCACCAACGCGGGTGCGACCAGGGATGCAGTCACCATTGAGGGAACTACGTGACGTGCGGTCACCAACGCGGGTGCGACCAGGGATACAGTCACCATCGAGGGAGCTACGTGACGTGCGGTCACCAACGCGGGTGCGACGAGTGATACAGTCACCATCGAGGGAGCTACGTGACGTGCGGTCACCAACGCGGGTGCGACGAGTGATACAGTCACCATCGAGGGAGCTACGTGACGTGCGGTCACCAACGCGGGTGTGACAAATGACTGTATCACTTGTCGCACCCGCATTGGTAATATGTTGTTTGTAATATGTATAATAATCATACCAAGCATATAATTTAGTTATCCCTACGAATGATTTTAGATTTTTTTAAGGTTTGCAGTTTTCAAAGTGTACATTTCAGATTGGGCGATCACCAACGTGGGTGCGACATGTGATGCAGTCACCATTGAGGGAACGACGTGACGTGCGGTCACCAACGCGGGTGCGACGAGTGATAGTCACCATCGGGGGAGCTACGTGACGTGCGGTCACCAACGCGGGTGCGACGAGTGATACAGTCACCATCGAGGGAGCTACGTGACGTGCGGTCACCAACGCGGGTGTGACAAATGACTGTATCACTTGTCGCACCCGCATTGGTAATATGTTGTTTGTAATATGTATAATAATCATACCAAGCATATAATTTAGTTATCCTTACCAATGATTTTCGATTTTTTTAAGGTTTGCAGTTTTCAAAGTGTACATTTCAGATTGCGCGATCACCAACGTGGGTGCGACATGTGATGCAGTCACCATTGAGGGAACTACGTGACGTGCGGTCACCAACGCGGGTGCGACCAGGGATACAGTCACCATCGAGGGAGCTACGTGACGTGCGGTCACCAACGCGGGTGCGACGAGTGATACAGTCACCATCGAGGGAGTTACGTGACGTGCGGTCACCAACGCGGGTGCGACGAGTGATACAGTCACCATCGAGGGAGCTACGTGACGTGCGGTCACCAACGCGGGTGTGACAAATGACTGTATCACTTGTCGCACCCGCATTGGTAATATGTTGTTTGTAATATGTATAATAATCATACCAAGCATATAATTTAGTTATCCTTACCAATGATTTTAGATTTTTTTAAGGTTTGCAGTTTTCAAAGTGTACATTTCAGATTGGGCGATCACCAATGTGGGTGCGACATGTGATGCAGTCACCATTGAGGGAACTACGTGACGTGCGGTCACCAACGCGGGTGCGACCAGGGATACAGTCACCATCGAGGGAGCTACGTGACATGTGGTCACCATCGAGGGAGCTACGTGACGTGTGGTCACCAACGTGGGTGCGACGAGTGATACAGTCACCATCGAGGGAGCTACGTGACGTGCGGTCACCAACGCGGGTGCGACGAGTGATACAGTCACCATCGAGGGAGCTACGTGACGTGCGGTCACCAACGCGGGTGTGACAAATGACTGTATCACTTGTCGCACCCGCATTGGTAATATGTTGTTTGTAATATGTATAATAATCATACCAAGCATATAATTTAGTTATCCCTACCAATGATTTTAGATTTTTTTAAGGTTTGCAGTTTTCAAAGTGTACATTTCAGATTGCGCAATCACCAACGTGGGTGCGACATGTGATGCAGTCACCATTGAGGGAACTACGTGACGTGCGGTCACCAACGCGAGTGCGACCAGGGATACAGTCACCATCGAGGGAGCTACGTGACGTGCGGTCACCAACGCGGGTGCGACGAGTGATACAGTCACCAACGAGGGAGCTACGTGACGTGCGGTCACCAACGCGGGTGCGACAAATGACTGTATCACTTGTCGCACCCGCATTGGTAATATGTTGTTTGTAATATGTATAATAATCATACCAAGCATATAATTTAGTTATCCCTACCAATGATTTTAGATTTTTTTAAGGTTTGCAGTTTTCAAAGTGTACATTTCAGATTGCGCAATCACCAACGTGGGTGCGACATGTGATGCAGTCACCATTGAGGGAACTACGTGACGTGCGGTCACCAACGCGAGTGCGACCAGGGATACAGTCACCATCGAGGGAGCTACGTGACGTGCGGTCACCAACGCGGGTGCGACGAGTGATACAGTCACCAACGAGGGAGCTACGTGACGTGCGGTCACCAACGCGGGTGCGACAAATGACTGTATCACTTGTCGCACCCGCATTGGTAATATGTTGTTTGTAATATGTATAATAATCATACCAAGCATATAATTTAGTTATCCCTATCAATGATTTTAGATTTTTTTAAGGTTTGCAGTTTTCAAAGTGTACATTTCAGATTGGGCGATCACCAACGTGGGTGCGACATGTGATGCAGTCACCATTGAGGGAACTACGTGACGTGCGGTCACCAACGCGGGTGCGACCAGAGATACAGTCACCATCGAGGGAGCTACGTGACATGTGGTCACCATCGAGGGAGCTACGTGACGTGTGGTCACCAACGTGGGTGCGACGAGTGATACAGTCACCATCGAGGGAGCTACGTGACGTGCGGTCACCAACGCGGGTGCGACGAGTGATACAGTCACCATCGAGGGAGCTACGTGACGTGCGGTCACCAACGCGGGTGCGACCAGAGATACAGTCACCATCGAGGGAGCTACGTGACATGTGGTCACCATCGAGGGAGCTACGTGACGTGTGGTCACCAACGTGGGTGCGACGAGTGATACAGTCACCATCGAGGGAGCTACGTGACGTGCGGTCACCAACGCGGGTGCGACGAGTGATACAGTCACCATCGAGGGAGCTACGTGACGTGCGGTCACCAACGCGGGTGTGACAAATGACTGTATCACTTGTCGCACCCGCATTGGTAATATGTTGTTTGTAATATGTATAATAATCATACCAAGCATATAATTTAGTTATCCCTACCAATGATTTTAGATTTTTTTAAGGTTTGCAGTTTTCAAAGTGTACATTTCAGATTGCGCGATCACCAACGTGGGTGCGACATGTGATGCAGTCACCATTGAGGGAACTACGTGACGTGCGGTCACCAACGCGGGTGCGACCAGGGATACAGTCACCATCGAGGGAGCTACGTGACGTGCGGTCACCAACGCGGGTGCGACGAGTGATACAGTCACCATCGAGGGAGCTACGTGACGTGCGGTTACCAACGCGGGTGCGACGAGTGATACAGTCACCATCGAGGGAGCTACGTGACGTGCGGTCACCAACGCGGGTGCGACAAGTGACTGTATCACCTGTCGCACCCGCATTGGTAATATGTTGTTTGTAATATGTATAATAATCATACCAAGCATATAATTTACTTATCCCTACCGATGATTTTAGATTTTTTTAGGTTTGCAGTTTTCAAAGTGTACATTTCAGATTGCGCGATCACCAACGCGGGTGCGACGAGTGATACAGTCACCATCGAGGGAGCTACGTGACGTGCGGCCACCAACGCGGGTGCAACGAGTGATACAGTCACCATCGAGGGAGCTACGTGACATGTGGTCACCATCGAGGGAGCTACGTGACGTGTGGTCACCAACGCGGGTGCGACGAGTGATACAGTCACCATCGGGGGAGCTACGTGACGTGCGGTCACCAACGCAAGTGCGACGAGTTTTACAGTCACCATCGAGGGAGCTACGTGACGTGCGGTCACCAACGCGGGTGCGACGAGTGATACAGTCACCATCGGGGGAGCTACGTGACGTGCGGTCACCAACGCGGGTGCGACGAGTGATACAGGCACCATCGGGGGAGCTACGTGACGTGCGGTCACCAACGAGGGTGCGACGAGTGATACAGTCACCATCGAGGGAGCTACGTGACGTGCGGTCACCAACGCGGGTGCGACGAGTGATACAGTCACTATCGGGGGAGCTACGTGACGTGCGGTCACCAACGCGGGTGCGACGAGTGATACAGTCACCATCGAGGGAGCTACGTGACGTGCGGTCACCAACGCGGGTGCGACAAGTGACTGTATCACCTGTCGCACCCGCATTGGTAATATGTTGTTTGTAATATGTATAATAATCATACCAAGCATATAATTTACTTATCCCTACCGATGATTTTAGATTTTTTTAGGTTTGCAGTTTTCAAAGTGTACATTTCAGATTGCGCGATCACCAACGCGGGTGCGACGAGTGATACAGTCACCATCGAGGGAGCTACGTGACGTGCGGCCACCAACGCGGGTGCAACGAGTGATACAGTCACCATCGAGGGAGCTACGTGACATGTGGTCACCATCGAGGGAGCTACGTGACGTGCGGTCACCAACGCGGGTGCGACGAGTGATACAGTCACCATCGGGGGAGCTACGTGACGTGCGGTCACCAACGCAAGTGCGACGAGTTTTACAGTCACCATCGAGGGAGCTACGTGACGTGCGGTCACCAACGCGGGTGCGACGAGTGATACAGTCACCATCGGGGGAGCTACGTGACGTGCGGTCACCAACGCGGGTGCGACGAGTGATACAGGCACCATCGGGGGAGCTACGTGACGTGCGGTCACCAACGAGGGTGCGACGAGTGATACAGTCACCATCGAGGGAGCTACGTGACGTGCGGTCACCAACGCGGGTGCGACGAGTGATACAGTCACTATCGGGGGAGCTACGTGACGTGCGGTCACCAACGCGGGTGCGACGAGTGATACAGTCACCATCGAGGGAGCTACGTGACGTGCGGTCACCAACGCGGGTGCGACAAGTGACTGTGTCACCTGTCGCACCCGCATTGGTAATATGTTGTTTGTAATAAGTATAATAATCACACCAAGCATATAATTTAGTTATCCCTACCGATGATTTTAGATTTTTTTAGGTTTGCAGTTTTCAAGGTGTACATTTCAGATTGGGCGATCACCAACGTGGGTGCGACATGTGATGCAGTCACCATTGAGGGAACTACGTGACGTGCGGTCACCAACGCGGGTGCGACCAGAGATACAGTCACCATCGAGGGAGCTACGTGACATGTGGTCACCATCGAGGTAGCTACATGACGTGTGGTCACCAACGCGGGTGCGACGAGTGATACAGTCACCATCGAGGGAGCTACGTGACGTGCGGGCACCAACGCGAGTGCGACCAGGGATACAGTCACCATCGAGGGAGCTACGTGACGTGCGGTCACCAACGCGGGTGTGACAAATGACTGTATCACTTGTCGCACCCGCATTGGTAATATGTTGTTTGTAATATGTATAATAATCATACCAAGCATATAATTTAGTTATCCCTACCAATGATTTTAGATTTTTTTAAGGTTTGCAGTTTTCAAAGTGTACATTTCAGATTGCGCGATCACCAACGTGGGTGCGACATGTGATGCAGTCACCATTGAGGGAACTACGTGACGTGCGGTCACCAACGCGGGTGCGACCAGAGATACAGTCACCATCGAGGGAGCTACGTGACATGTGGTCACCATCGAGGGAGCTACGTGACGTGTGGTCACCAACGTGGGTGCGACGAGTGATACAGTCACCATCGAGGGAGCTACGTGACGTGCGGTCACCAACGCGGGTGCGACGAGTGATACAGTCACCATCGAGGGAGCTACGTGACGTGCGGTCACCAACGCGGGTGCGACCAGGGATGCAGTCACCATTGAGGGAACTACGTGACGTGCGGTCACCAACGCGGGTGCGACCAGGGATACAGTCACCATCGAGGGAGCTACGTGACGTGCGGTCACCAACGCGGGTGCGACGAGTGATACAGTCACCATCGAGGGAGCTACGTGACGTGCGGTCACCAACGCGGGTGCGACGAGTGATACAGTCACCATCGAGGGAGCTACGTGACGTGCGGTCACCAACGCGGGTGTGACAAATGACTGTATCACTTGTCGCACCCGCATTGGTAATATGTTGTTTGTAATATGTATAATAATCATACCAAGCATATAATTTAGTTATCCCTACGAATGATTTTAGATTTTTTTAAGGTTTGCAGTTTTCAAAGTGTACATTTCAGATTGGGCGATCACCAACGTGGGTGCGACATGTGATGCAGTCACCATTGAGGGAACGACGTGACGTGCGGTCACCAACGCGGGTGCGACGAGTGATAGTCACCATCGGGGGAGCTACGTGACGTGCGGTCACCAACGCGGGTGCGACGAGTGATACAGTCACCATCGAGGGAGCTACGTGACGTGCGGTCACCAACGCGGGTGTGACAAATGACTGTATCACTTGTCGCACCCGCATTGGTAATATGTTGTTTGTAATATGTATAATAATCATACCAAGCATATAATTTAGTTATCCTTACCAATGATTTTCGATTTTTTTAAGGTTTGCAGTTTTCAAAGTGTACATTTCAGATTGCGCGATCACCAACGTGGGTGCGACATGTGATGCAGTCACCATTGAGGGAACTACGTGACGTGCGGTCACCAACGCGGGTGCGACCAGGGATACAGTCACCATCGAGGGAGCTACGTGACGTGCGGTCACCAACGCGGGTGCGACGAGTGATACAGTCACCATCGAGGGAGTTACGTGACGTGCGGTCACCAACGCGGGTGCGACGAGTGATACAGTCACCATCGAGGGAGCTACGTGACGTACGGTCACCAACGCGGGTGTGACAAATGACTGTATCACTTGTCGCACCCGCATTGGTAATATGTTGTTTGTAATATGTATAATAATCATACCAAGCATATAATTTAGTTATCCTTACCAATGATTTTAGATTTTTTTAAGGTTTGCAGTTTTCAAAGTGTACATTTCAGATTGGGCGATCACCAATGTGGGTGCGACATGTGATGCAGTCACCATTGAGGGAACTACGTGACGTGCGGTCACCAACGCGGGTGCGACCAGGGATACAGTCACCATCGAGGGAGCTACGTGACATGTGGTCACCATCGAGGGAGCTACGTGACGTGTGGTCACCAACGTGGGTGCGACGAGTGATACAGTCACCATCGAGGGAGCTACGTGACGTGCGGTCACCAACGCGGGTGCGACGAGTGATACAGTCACCATCGAGGGAGCTACGTGACGTGCGGTCACCAACGCGGGTGTGACAAATGACTGTATCACTTGTCGCACCCGCATTGGTAATATGTTGTTTGTAATATGTATAATAATCATACCAAGCATATAATTTAGTTATCCCTACCAATGATTTTAGATTTTTTTAAGGTTTGCAGTTTTCAAAGTGTACATTTCAGATTGCGCGATCACCAACGTGGGTGCGACATGTGATGCAGTCACCATTGAGGGAACTACGTGACGTGCGGTCACCAACGCGGGTGCGACCAGGGATACAATCACCATCGAGGGAGCTACGTGATGTGCGGTCACCAACGCGGGTGCGACGAGTGATACAGTCACCATCGAGGGAGCTACGTGACGTGCGGTCACCAACGCGGGTGTGACAAATGACTGTATCACTTGTCGCACCCGCATTGGTAATATGTTGTTTGTAATATGTATAATAATCATACCAAGCATATAATTTAGTTATCCCTACCAATGATTTTAGATTTTTTTAAGGTTTGCAGTTTTCAAAGTGTACATTTCAGATTGCGCAATCACCAACGTGGGTGCGACATGTGATGCAGTCACCATTGAGGGAACTACGTGACGTGCGGTCACCAACGCGAGTGCGACCAGGGATACAGTCACCATCGAGGGAGCTACGTGACGTGCGGTCACCAACGCGGGTGCGACGAGTGATACAGTCACCAACGAGGGAGCTACGTGACGTGCGGTCACCAACGCGGGTGCGACAAATGACTGTATCACTTGTCGCACCCGCATTGGTAATATGTTGTTTGTAATATGTATAATAATCATACCAAGCATATAATTTAGTTATCCCTATCAATGATTTTAGATTTTTTTAAGGTTTGCAGTTTTCAAAGTGTACATTTCAGATTGGGCGATCACCAACGTGGGTGCGACATGTGATGCAGTCACCATTGAGGGAACTACGTGACGTGCGGTCACCAACGCGGGTGCGACCAGAGATACAGTCACCATCGAGGGAGCTACGTGACATGTGGTCACCATCGAGGGAGCTACGTGACGTGTGGTCACCAACGTGGGTGCGACGAGTGATACAGTCACCATCGAGGGAGCTACGTGACGTGCGGTCACCAACGCGGGTGCGACGAGTGATACAGTCACCATCGAGGGAGCTACGTGACGTGCGGTCACCAACGCGGGTGCGACCAGAGATACAGTCACCATCGAGGGAGCTACGTGACATGTGGTCACCATCGAGGGAGCTACGTGACGTGTGGTCACCAACGTGGGTGCGACGAGTGATACAGTCACCATCGAGGGAGCTACGTGACGTGCGGTCACCAACGCGGGTGCGACGAGTGATACAGTCACCATCGAGGGAGCTACGTGACGTGCGGTCACCAACGCGGGTGTGACAAATGACTGTATCACTTGTCGCACCCGCATTGGTAATATGTTGTTTGTAATATGTATAATAATCATACCAAGCATATAATTTAGTTATCCCTACCAATGATTTTAGATTTTTTTAAGGTTTGCAGTTTTCAAAGTGTACATTTCAGATTGCGCGATCACCAACGTGGGTGCGACATGTGATGCAGTCACCATTGAGGGAACTACGTGACGTGCGGTCACCAACGCGGGTGCGACCAGGGATACAGTCACCATCGAGGGAGCTACGTGACGTGCGGTCACCAACGCGGGTGCGACGAGTGATACAGTCACCATCGAGGGAGCTACGTGACGTGCGGTTACCAACGCGGGTGCGACGAGTGATACAGTCACCATCGAGGGAGCTACGTGACGTGCGGTCACCAACGCGGGTGCGACAAGTGACTGTATCACCTGTCGCACCCGCATTGGTAATATGTTGTTTGTAATATGTATAATAATCATACCAAGCATATAATTTACTTATCCCTACCGATGATTTTAGATTTTTTTAGGTTTGCAGTTTTCAAAGTGTACATTTCAGATTGCGCGATCACCAACGCGGGTGCGACGAGTGATACAGTCACCATCGAGGGAGCTACGTGACGTGCGGCCACCAACGCGGGTGCAACGAGTGATACAGTCACCATCGAGGGAGCTACGTGACATGTGGTCACCATCGAGGGAGCTACGTGACGTGTGGTCACCAACGCGGGTGCGACGAGTGATACAGTCACCATCGGGGGAGCTACGTGACGTGCGGTCACCAACGCAAGTGCGACGAGTTTTACAGTCACCATCGAGGGAGCTACGTGACGTGCGGTCACCAACGCGGGTGCGACGAGTGATACAGTCACCATCGGGGGAGCTACGTGACGTGCGGTCACCAACGCGGGTGCGACGAGTGATACAGGCACCATCGGGGGAGCTACGTGACGTGCGGTCACCAACGAGGGTGCGACGAGTGATACAGTCACCATCGAGGGAGCTACGTGACGTGCGGTCACCAACGCGGGTGCGACGAGTGATACAGTCACTATCGGGGGAGCTACGTGACGTGCGGTCACCAACGCGGGTGCGACGAGTGATACAGTCACCATCGAGGGAGCTACGTGACGTGCGGTCACCAACGCGGGTGCGACAAGTGACTGTATCACCTGTCGCACCCGCATTGGTAATATGTTGTTTGTAATATGTATAATAATCATACCAAGCATATAATTTACTTATCCCTACCGATGATTTTAGATTTTTTTAGGTTTGCAGTTTTCAAAGTGTACATTTCAGATTGCGCGATCACCAACGCGGGTGCGACGAGTGATACAGTCACCATCGAGGGAGCTACGTGACGTGCGGCCACCAACGCGGGTGCAACGAGTGATACAGTCACCATCGAGGGAGCTACGTGACATGTGGTCACCATCGAGGGAGCTACGTGACGTGCGGTCACCAACGCGGGTGCGACGAGTGATACAGTCACCATCGGGGGAGCTACGTGACGTGCGGTCACCAACGCAAGTGCGACGAGTTTTACAGTCACCATCGAGGGAGCTACGTGACGTGCGGTCACCAACGCGGGTGCGACGAGTGATACAGTCACCATCGGGGGAGCTACGTGACGTGCGGTCACCAACGCGGGTGCGACGAGTGATACAGGCACCATCGGGGGAGCTACGTGACGTGCGGTCACCAACGAGGGTGCGACGAGTGATACAGTCACCATCGAGGGAGCTACGTGACGTGCGGTCACCAACGCGGGTGCGACGAGTGATACAGTCACTATCGGGGGAGCTACGTGACGTGCGGTCACCAACGCGGGTGCGACGAGTGATACAGTCACCATCGAGGGAGCTACGTGACGTGCGGTCACCAACGCGGGTGCGACAAGTGACTGTGTCACCTGTCGCACCCGCATTGGTAATATGTTGTTTGTAATAAGTATAATAATCACACCAAGCATATAATTTAGTTATCCCTACCGATGATTTTAGATTTTTTTAGGTTTGCAGTTTTCAAGGTGTACATTTCAGATTGGGCGATCACCAACGTGGGTGCGACATGTGATGCAGTCACCATTGAGGGAACTACGTGACGTGCGGTCACCAACGCGGGTGCGACCAGAGATACAGTCACCATCGAGGGAGCTACGTGACATGTGGTCACCATCGAGGTAGCTACATGACGTGTGGTCACCAACGCGGGTGCGACGAGTGATACAGTCACCATCGAGGGAGCTACGTGACGTGCGGGCACCAACGCGAGTGCGACCAGGGATACAGTCACCATCGAGGGAGCTACGTGACGTGCGGTCACCAACGCGGGTGTGACAAATGACTGTATCACTTGTCGCACCCGCATTGGTAATATGTTGTTTGTAATATGTATAATAATCATACCAAGCATATAATTTAGTTATCCCTACCAATGATTTTAGATTTTTTTAAGGTTTGCAGTTTTCAAAGTGTACATTTCAGATTGCGCGATCACCAACGTGGGTGCGACATGTGATGCAGTCACCATTGAGGGAACTACGTGACGTGCGGTCACCAACGCGGGTGCGACCAGAGATACAGTCACCATCGAGGGAGCTACGTGACATGTGGTCACCATCGAGGGAGCTACGTGACGTGTGGTCACCAACGTGGGTGCGACGAGTGATACAGTCACCATCGAGGGAGCTACGTGACGTGCGGTCACCAACGCGGGTGCGACGAGTGATACAGTCACCATCGAGGGAGCTACGTGACGTGCGGTCACCAACGCGGGTGCGACCAGAGATACAGTCACCATCGAGGGAGCTACGTGACATGTGGTCACCATCGAGGGAGCTACGTGACGTGCGGTCACCAACGCGGGTGCGACGAGTGATACAGTCACCATCGAGGGAGCTACGTGACGTGCGGTCACCAACGCGGGTGCGACGAGTGATACAGTCACCATCGAGGGAGCTACGTGACGTGCGGTTACCAACGCGGGTGCGACGAGTGATACAGTCACCATCGAGGGAGCTACGTGACGTGCGGTCACCAACGCGGGTGCGACAAGTGACTGTATCACCTGTCGCACCCGCATTGGTAATATGTTGTTTGTAATATGTATAATAATCATACCAAGCATATAATTTACTTATCCCTACCGATGATTTTAGATTTTTTTAGGTTTGCAGTTTTCAAAGTGTACATTTCAGATTGCGCGATCACCAACGCGGGTGCGACGAGTGATACAGTCACCATCGAGGGAGCTACGTGACGTGCGGCCACCAACGCGGGTGCAACGAGTGATACAGTCACCATCGAGGGAGCTACGTGACATGTGGTCACCATCGAGGGAGCTACGTGACGTGTGGTCACCAACGCGGGTGCGACGAGTGATACAGTCACCATCGGGGGAGCTACGTGACGTGCGGCCACCAACGCGGGTGCAACGAGTGATACAGTCACCATCGAGGGAGCTACGTGACATGTGGTCACCATCGAGGGAGCTACGTGACGTGTGGTCACCAACGCGGGTGCGACGAGTGATACAGTCACCATCGGGGGAGCTACGTGACGTGCGGTCACCAACGCAAGTGCGACGAGTTTTACAGTCACCATCGAGGGAGCTACGTGACGTGCGGTCACCAACGCGGGTGCGACGAGTGATACAGTCACCATCGGGGGAGCTACGTGACGTGCGGTCACCAACGCGGGTGCGACGAGTGATACAGGCACCATCGGGGGAGCTACGTGACGTGCGGTCACCAACGAGGGTGCGACGAGTGATACAGTCACCATCGAGGGAGCTACGTGACGTGCGGTCACCAACGCGGGTGCGACGAGTGATACAGTCACTATCGGGGGAGCTACGTGACGTGCGGTCACCAACGCGGGTGCGACGAGTGATACAGTCACCATCGAGGGAGCTACGTGACGTGCGGTCACCAACGCGGGTGCGACAAGTGACTGTGTCACCTGTCGCACCCGCATTGGTAATATGTTGTTTGTAATAAGTATAATAATCATACCAAGCATATAATTTAGTTATCCCTACCGATGATTTTAGATTTTTTTAGGTTTGCAGTTTTCAAGGTGTACATTTCAGATTGCGCGATCACCAACGCGGGTGCGACGAGTGATACAGTCACCATCGAGGGAGCTACGTGAGGTGCGGTCACCAACGCGGGTGCGACGAGTGATACAGTCACCATCGAGGGAGCTACGTGACGTGCGGTCACCAACGCGGGTGCGACGAGTGATACAGTCACCATCGAGGGAGCTACGTGACGTGCGGTCACCAACGCGGGTGCGACGAGTGATACAGTCACCATCGAGGGAGCTACGTGACGTGCGGTCACCAACGCGGGTGCGACGAGGGATACAGTCACCATCGAGGGAGCTACGTGACGTGCGGTCACCAACGCGGGTGCGACGAGTGATACAGTCACCATCGAGGGAGCTACGTGAGGTGCGGTCACCAACGCGGGTGCGACGAGTGATACAGTCACCATCGAGGGAGCTACGTGACGTGCGGTCACCAACGCGGGTGCGACGAGTGATACAGTCACCATCGAGGGAGCTACGTGACGTGCGGTCACCAACGCGGGTGCGACGAGTGATACAGTCACCATCGAGGGAGCTACGTGACGTGCGGTCACCAACGCGGGTGCGACGAGGGATACAGTCACCATCGAGGGAGCTACGTGACGTGCGGTCACCAACGCGGGTGCGAGGAGTGATACAGTCGCCATCGATGGAGCTACGTGACGTGTGGTCACACGTGCATGCACGAAACTGGAAATAAATCTATCTTATTAATTTGTAATATGCATGATGAAGCGTCTTAAATGTTATAAGGCTTTCCTTACTAAATTTGAGACTTATCTGGTCAACTGGCTAAGAGGAGTAAATAAAAGTTGAAGTTGATCCCATGAATTCTGTCAGAGTTTTTTCAAGTATAAAGGCTGAAAACTGCGAAAAGTGACAAAAAAGCACAACATGGCGGGTTTACTGTAGCATCCCCTAGTAGTTGAATGAAATAAAAATGTCAGGGTTTATTACAGGATGCGATGTACACATATGCTGCAAATTTGGTGATTTTAAAACAAATGTTTGAGAAGTTTTGTGTATTTCGATATATAAGCCACACCCCTAAGAAGTTTATTGGTCCATATCTTGTAAAGCAAAGAGGTATCAAAAAGCTTTAAATAACTTTTATGATGTAGATCCAATAATGATTCAGAGCAAATTTGGTATAAATCGAAATCAGCTTGTAGGAGAAATTTGCAAAATTGTGTTTTTCACAAAATTAAAAATGGCGGAAAATTTAAGTAGGCTAAGTTTAAGGATCTGAGAGGCTTTTTTGTAGATCTAATGGAGGTGAACATGTGTGTTGAATTTCAAGTAAAGCGGACATACTGGCCGAGGGGCGTCGCCTGTCCAAATTCTAGGGGGCTCTAGAGAGTTATTTATTTACACACAAATATGCAACCTATATCAGATGGCTATATACACCATGCCTTACAAGTGTGCAAAATTTGGTGAGTTTTTGAGTATGGCAAGTTCCCCAAATATGTGCCCAATTTACTATGTGTATTTGAATTTCAATAGGGCCTTCGCAGCCCGACGTTGTCCGTTGTTCAGGCCCTAATGATTAAAACAAGTTTTTGTTTACTCTGATCTTGAAAAAAGTCTTCCATTTGTCATGTTTTTCATGCTAATTACAGTTTTCATACGTACGCATGAATGCAGGCCATTTAACTGCATGCCAATGTATGAAAAGTAGTGTTATGTCAGACAGCACCAGTGCTATTTTATTATCAACCATGGTTTTTCACTGCTGTGTAGCATTCGGTATATCAACCTGTCTGAATGTGTTCTAAAATCAGAGAATGAGGGGGAACTACTTTCTGTGACGTGACGGTGTCTTCCTCCACAGCTGTCAAACCTGGAAAGTAAAACCAATTCACAGGAAAGGAAACATTCTCACACATTTTCACACAGAACCGACAGACAAGAGAGAGAGAGAGAGAGAGAGAGAGAGAGAGAGAGAGAGAGAGAGAGAGAGAGAGGATACGCTGGTTTCCATAGCAATCTTCGGCACTGTCACATGGTTACCTAGGAACTAGTCCTGTGACGCCGTGCAATTTCCTTGTTTATGTTTTTGGCAAGTCTCCAGCTGTCGCTTGCTTACACGGAGGAAAGCGACGTCGTTCCTTTTTCATTTCTGACAGATGAAGAGGTGTCAGAGAGGTCGAGAGACGTCCAACGCTGCTGCTGCTCTGCACATCCTGTCTGAGTGCATCCTAACATTTAACACACCCGGGTCACATGCAGGTCAGGACTGATCAATGCTCAGTGTGTGTGTGTGTGTGTGTGTGTGTGTGTGTGTGTGTGTGTGTGTGTGTGTGTGTGTCGGAGAGTAAAAGCAATGGGGTCAAATTGAATGCAAAAGGCCTCAACTAATTTATTCAAATATGAATCACTCTTCAAAGCCTTCCTTTCACCTTGTCTGAAAGCTTCCCCCCCCCCCCCACACACACACACACCCACACCCACCCACACACCCACTTTGATTACCAGGATGCAGGAGAGCAGCTGGATCACAATAATCCCATTTGAAAAATATCTTCTGATTAATTATTGATACTGAACTAATCCAAGAGTAGTGACACATTTAGATACTTTTGACAAAATACACGATTGCTCAGAAACAAGTAATAAAATCAATTTTAACACTAAAAACCAATATTATATGACATCTATTGACATTAGTTACAACAGTGAAATGTCTCAGATAAGAACGACTTATAATGAATACAGAAAGCGGTAACCACCATACAGTCCAGTACAGTTTTAAGAGGTAATCCGTTGATTACAATTTTGAAAATAATATATAAAATCCTGGTGAGTACTATCTTTGCACGGTTTTCTGCAGCTACATATGCAGTTTGTAAATGAGAGCCACACTTCTGAAGGTAGAAATGTCAACCGCATCACAGTAATAAGTCCGGACAGAGTGAGAGAGTGAGAATATTAAGAGAGAGTGTTCACGGGGTGACGAGAGGCTGTGAGCTCGTCTGCCTAATGACGAGGCTGTCTTGATTAAACCCCCTCACCCCTGTGACTGTCTAATGCCCACCCTGCTTCTAATCAGACATCACTGCAATCACGCTTCACTACAGGGTGGTAAAAAAAACATGACTGTACAAAGTGTTTTTTACTTTTTTATAATTATATCAATCACAAGAAACTAAAGAGCACAAAACTATTTAATGATGCAGCTAAATTAATTGTCTAATATCTTCATAATACATCTGTAAACTGACTCATGTATAAAGCCATGAATATGAGTTCCTCTACTTCATCGTCCCATATCCTGTTTAACAGCGTCCTCTGCTGTCCAAGCGAGAACAGTGCACCGTGACCAGGCTACTGTGAAAAGCAGCTTCTTTAGGTTTCCATGTCAGAATCAGAACCGTTTATTTGTCGCACATGGTGTATAACAATAAACAATCAACACAGTGCAAAAAATAGCAACATATTATAATCTGCAATAAAATACATAATATAGTACACAAACAAACATAACAGTACATTAAACAAGTATAACGCTGGTATAATGAAATGTAAGAAATTACAGAACGCAGACACGTGAAATAAATCTGAATTCTTATTTTATGTTCAGTAAATAGACCTTCATATATCAAATTATAAACGATGAGGAGAGCATTATATACTTTATTAATATTTACAATATGATCAGTCTCCTGAGAGACCGTCAAAAATTGCCTTCGCCGACTATATTTCAAGTCGTCTAGGCGGGGTATTGGGTAAAGTTTTCAACCAGCAATAATCGCGCCTCGGATAAACCTCATGGGCTACGATACTGCCACTGCGCAAGGCTGATGAAAAGCCGGCAACTAGGGCGCCCTGACTCCAAGCACCACACTTCTCTGTTACGGTGTAAATGGGCGTGGCTTACAAAATATACCAGTTTATTTTATTCCCTTTAAAAAGGTCATAATAACGTTGAAATGTAAACCATGTTATCCCCAGAAAACAAGCCATGGAAACTTTACGAATGCATCTCCACAGGATGGGAACAGTACGTGTGAAAAAGACAGAATATATAAAAGAAAACAGACGTGTATCTGTATGCCCCGTTATTTAAAATGTAACATTTAATTGTTGAATCGTGAAGTAACTCGTAATTCCTAAGAACAAAGGCACGCGCAAGCGATCCGACGTTAAAAACACCCAAAATGCTAAATAAATACAATGTAACAATTTAAAGAAGTTATAAGCGGAAGTGACGTAGCATTTGGTCCGCCGCTGTTTCGTGTCCCCCTCGATTCAGCCACAATGGAAGAGACACATTTTTATTTCAGACCGTGCAACTTCTACCCCGTAACAATTATATGTATTTAAAAAGGAACTTAATCCATAACTGACACACTTACTAAACAATACATTAATCATGATCTATTTATTAAGAGAGGCAGTACGAATAACACACATTATTGTTTACACCATTATCAGTCTCCTGAGAGACCGTCAAAAATTGCCTTCGCCGACTATATTTCAAGTCGTCTAGGCGGGGTATTGGGTAAAGTTTTCAACCAGCAATAATCGCGCCTCGGATAAACCTCATGGGCTACGATACTGCCACTGCGCAAGGCTAATGACACAATAATTACAGAGCGCGAGTATCTCTGATCACCACCTCCCTCTGTTAGGGTTCGCGTGCTGCTTCACTGACGACACAGGAAACCACTTAGACCGGATGTTACTTTCACTATAAGTTACTTTGGATGAGAGAAACCAGTCGCCTGTAAAGGGTTAAAGTGTTATTGTCATTCTTTAGTTTATGTGGGTTAATATACAGTATATGTTCATTATGTAATGATGTGTGACGTGTATTGTAACTGTAGTAGGTGGAACTCATTGTTTGTTTTTTATAAATACGCACACACACATACCATACATACATACACACATATATATAACTTCTAAATTAAGATAAAACTGTATCTATCCCGAGGCATATTGTTGTGCAGCATTTGCAAAAGTTGCATACATAGAGAGAAATATTACAAATCAAACAAATATCTGTAAAATACACTCATACATACAATTACATATATAACGTGTATACATGGGGAATTGTAGAACAAGACACGTACACAATGACTAAAAGTCTGATTTAAATCATAAAGTTATGAGGTGGCTTTTTCAGGTTTCAGAGACACCAGTTCAGAATCAATTAAATAACTTTTAAATTCAATATTTCCACCTATGTGTAGTCTCAATTGTCAACCAACTCATTCATATTTCACAACATTATCAGTCTCCTGAAAGACCGCCAAAAATTGCCTTTGCCGACTATATTTCAAGTCGTCTAGGCGGGGTATTGGGTAAAGTTTTCAACCAGCAATAATCGCGCCTCGGATAAACCTCATGGGCTACGATACTGCCACTGCGCAAGGCTAATGTCAAAAATATTACAGAGCGCGAGTGTCTCTGATCACCACCTCCCTCTGTTAGGGTTCACGTACTGCTTCAATGACGACACAGGAAACCACTTAGACCGGATGTTACTTTAACTATAAGTTAATGTTTGGTTGAGAGAAACCAGTGTAATTGTCATGCTTTAGTTAATGTGGGTTAATATACAGTATATGTTAATTATGTTATGTTTAACGTGCATTGTGACTGTAGTAGGTGGAACTAATTGCTTGTGTTTATATCCACACACACACACACACACACACACACACACACACACACACACACACACACACACACACACACACACACACACACACACACACATCTTCTGAATTAAGATAAAACTGCATCTATCCCGAGGCAAATTGTTGTGCAGCATTTACAAAAGTGGCAAATATACAGCATGTAAATACTACACAATATAAACAATAAAGATGATCTGTAAAGTACACTCATACATACAATTATGTATATAACGTGTATAAGTGAGGATTAGTAGGACTAGACGTGTATACAAAGATTAAAAGGCTGATTGACGTCATAAAGTTATGATATGGCTTCTTCAGTTTTCAGGATTTATAAAGACCATTTCAGGGAATCTTTAACTGTCGATATTAGCAACTGCTAACTAAATCAAATACACTTGGAGGTTTACACTTTAACAAGCTACTTGATCATATTTAACAAAGAAATCAGTCTCCTTAGAGACCGTCAAAAATTGCCGTCGCCGACTATATTTCAAGTCGTCTAGGCGGGGTATTGGGTAAAGTTTTCAACTAGCAATAATCGCGCCTCGGATAAACCTCATAGGCTACGATACTGCCACTGCGCAAAGCTAACGCTAATGCGTTACGGTAAGGGGAGTCATTCCGCTACATATGTTGTTCAGTTACGGTAATATACTTTGGATTCAAGACACGCAATCCGTGTTCTGCGCACAATGAATGGTGTATACTCGACCAACCCAACCTGCTGCTTATTCTGTAGTTTGCTCGTTTTAAGTTTAAATATTTTTTTGGAACTCTCGCCATGAACGCAATGCATCATGGGATGTAATCTTCTATACACTTATTGTAATTTCGGCCCAAATCACCGTACCGTTTTCGTCCATTTAAAAGCATACAGACTTTAATGATGCACGTAAATCATACATATGAGTTATTACCACACGAACGTGTGTATATAACGTATTAGAGGTAATACGACTGTGAGCGGCGGTTCTACGGTGGCCGGCCTGACCTAATTTCTAATCGCGAATTCATGTTTGGGAATGACACACGCGCCTACAGGTAAATAACAAAGTGTGTCGGTGTTGAGACAGAAGACAAGGATTGTTCTGTAGGTATCTAAATATGGTGTGGATTCAAACAAGCATTTCAAACGACCTCCTGTTCAGTATAGCTTAACGTCCTCGATGATGCAATGCTAGCGAAACATCACAAGATGTCGCCAAAGACAAGGATAAGCCTCCTCTACCTTCCTCTTCAGGGCCCGTTGATTTAAAAAGTAACCTATACGTAATATAAACATACTTCAAGACAACATATCTAACGCTACCAGTTACCAAAGCTAACGTTGTCACGTGTACCTACCATGAATATATTTGGCTATAGAACAATAAGCATTCACACCAATAATATTACTTCCACGGTATTTACCACTTTCAGCAGAACGCTTGCATAACTTAAACATTTTTGGATACTTGCCGTTGTTTAACACGGTTAACTACGGCCTGGATAAGTTTAAAATTAAGTGACAATGATGTTGCAAAAATTATGCTTCATTTGCATTAAGTCTGGTACTAAAGCTACCCTGGCCTGCTAGCTAAAACCTTAACAACCACGAGATAGACCTTTTCTCACCTGCTCGCTGCTGTGGCTTCCTTGAAAAGTCTGTTGAGTAATTTTTAGCAGGAAAAAAAATGTGCAAAGTTTCCAAAAAAAAGACAAAAAGTAATTAATCTACACAAGGCGTTCTTTGAGATGAGTAACGTCCACCTCGTCTGTGGGCTACCTGTCGCAGAGAAGTGTCACGGTGGTGCTGAGTTCCGGAATGAAAAATGTCCGGACCGGAAATTGATTAAACGAGTCGTCTCCTCGTTTTTTTGTGTTATTAGTCGAAGACTACGTAATGGATTACCTTTCATAACATTGCTTGCACAAATTCCATGTTTGCAGAAGCTCATTAATTTTAAGCACTAGGCCACAGACAAGTTTAGACTATCAACTATGGGAGCATACGACTTTGAATATTTAATAGCCCCGAGAATGCTTTAAAGAGGTAAACTGCACAGTAGTTAGCAGTTAAGACTCATTTTATTTGTCAGTTATTTACCTGTGCAATGTAGTAATATTTCTTCTCCATATTGTCATTTCAATATGTAACACAGTGCCATATGTTTCAGAGATGCAAGACAAAATATATAAAACAAAATAAACACCTGTAATCCTGCATAGATTGCCATTCTACGGATTAACAGTCAAGTTTTAATGGAAGTCCTAAGATTATTGATTGAAGAGGGAATATAATAATTCAGTAATAGTAACAGGGGCTAGACCATTCATTTATTTCATAGTAATAAAGACAAATTTATCAGCACTAAAATCCTCTCGGAGCCAACCACTAGCAGGAAGGATACTTAGCATGTCTGATACTGTGTATTTCGATCAGACCATAAACCCTCAGAAATGGTACGCACTTTGCATATTGTGTTTTTTTGCTATGACACAAACTGTAATGTTCGCCGTGTGGATATTAGAAGCCCTTTCACTTGTTGTGAAGCTTCCGCGGGATAACGCAGGTGCTTTTGGGTGCTCAGAAGATAAGCATTGACGTGCCAGGTGTTAAAGCTGCCTGGGCCGACAAATTAGACAGGGATTTGCTCCTGCCAGAATGTCAGGCCAATGAGGTTCACAGAGGTAGGCTCGGATCACTGTCAGGGACAGGTAAGTACGCAGATAAGGGGATTACACCATGTTTGCGCCGAGTAATCTCAAATGAATCCTGCCAGCCTCTGTTTCATCCTCACCTGGAAAAGCCCAAATTTCTTCTTTCCCGACCAGTGAAACACATTACATGAACAAAGTTAAAATCACAAGATGATCCCTTTAACCTGGCTTAAAAAGCTTTTGAGGGCACATTAGGTTATGGTCATTTAACAACTGTGACAGTGATAATCTCCTTTAATTCTCTGAGGCACCTGATTACTTTTTTTGTATTAGTATTTTCTCTCCTTTATCACCAGCTCGGCCCAGTGAAGCGATGCGTGGGGTGTTGTAATCACCTGGTTCGTGCCATAAATTAGATCTGGTTTGGTGGTCCCTCACTGCAGGGCTTAGACTTGACCTGTTGAACAAATAGGACTCTGTGAGAGCGATGGAAGTCCCTTTAGGCCGTGGCTCTCCCCGCTGGTTGGCTGAGAGATGAAAATAGAGTGTAACAGATGGCTTAGCTGTTTCTGCCATTCAGCACAGGCTGCTGGGCAGCCCACAAAATATCATGCCATCCAAAAGGGACTCAGTGGACTGCCATAGTCTTCAACATGCTGAAAGCTATATTCACCTTGAACCATCAATCACAGGCCTCAAATACGAGAGCGAGAGAAAAAAATCAATGTCATGCACAGGTCACAATCTAACCTATCGTACACAATGTGGAGCAGCTCATAGTAGGCTAAGTAACACTGTTTTGGTTTTGGGGGAAATGTGAGCTTGTCAGCTAAGTCTGTGGACTGTGTTTGTGCCAATAGGCTGATCCAGCTTAGACCACACAGTGCAGCTTTCTCCCTATAATCACACATTTACAGACCTTGTCAAGGACTCACAACCACTCCGACTTACTGATATTACTCAGTAGGGAATGGAGGCGGTGCACACTTTGTGTGTCAATGTGCGTGCATGCAGAGAGGTGTGTATTTGTTTACCTACACATGTAGCCATTGTGTAATCTGCACTACATCTTATTTAGGCTTGGTTAAGGGCGTTTATTGATGCTGAGAGCCCCTCTGTTGCTTCTCAGAGCCGGGGCCACCTGGACATTACAGGATGAGCTGGTCAAACCGTGATTAGATTGTGCAATGAGCAGGGGGAGGAAAACAATGACATTTTTCTTGGGTAAAGTGACAGCTGAGCCAGTGCAAGGGGGACATCTGCAGAGAAGACAAATGTCACTCACGATGCCTTTTAGTTTCTCCCCAAACTTCAAGGTGTTACATGAGTATTTTAGCTCTCCCATCCCAATGCCACACAGCAATATAAATTGTAGGTATGTGCAAAATACTCTCTAATATACCGGCATCTTTAAACATCAATCTTCTGATTCAAATATTCCGTCTTCCTTTCTCGCTGACACACACATGCTTGCAGACTGTTCACACCAACCCACGCACTGCTGCCCCCCTACTAGTCCCAGCTTGTGGTTATTCCCAGACTGAGTCAGAATGGCACCATAAGCCTGGTCTGTCCGCTTCATGCCAAACCCGATGTCTCCTTGTCGCGCATGCCTTGGCGGGGACTCAGAGCCCCGCATACAGTAGCCATCGCTCGGGCCGCTCGCACATCCCTCCCTCCCTCTGTAATTACGTGTAAGTCATATTGACAGCTGGAGGTGCACTTAGCTAGGTCAGGAAGCCATTCAAATCAAAGTGCTCCTTACGCTGTAAATAACTTCCCTCTGTCTCCCCGTTGAGTCTTTCTTCACACCTGTATCATTCACCACCGTGACAGTTTCCTGTGTCTGTGAGCGGCTCCATCTGTTACCTCTTCATCTTTAGGTTTGTCACTACAGTATATCTGGCAACCTTCACCTGGTGGTACAATAAATAACAAGACTGATAGATGCTGACACACAGGTGCATGGCAAGAACACAGCCAAGGGAACAGTTGCTAGAATGTGTATGATTTACAACAGCTATTTAGATGCATAGAGCTATGTATTATTAATAAATCCCAGTATTGACTTGGCCACCTGTGCTAGAAGTGAATTCTGTGTTGGGACTGTAATGCATTTTCTTATAAAAGCCAAGACCAACTGGTGTATGTTATTCACCAAATGTGATATGATTAACACAACTTCATCTGTGAAAGTCTTATGTTGATTATTGAGGAATTAATGCATTGGGACTGCATTCACTAGCTGTATCTGTGGAGAAAAAAAATATACACAAATAGCTCCAAAACTATTTTTGAAAGATTGAGAATGATTCAGATATGCCTCAGTGTCCTAATGGACTTGCTAATGAGGCATGCACTTGATAACTACTTACTTATATTACCACAATTCCTTATTATATGCCATGTAAGGAGCTATGGTGGACGCAGCATTAGTACAATATAATGCAATGCATAGATTATTTTTTAAATAAATAGTATCTGCAAATCAGAGAGGTGCTGACTTACCCATTTGATAGTACTAGTCTTGTTGTATTGAATTGTCTTTACGGTATTTGTGTTATTTTGTGCTTTTGTTGTACACACACATGGCACACACAGTAAACAGGGATACAAAATGTGTAACTAGCAATTCACCCTGTTAGCAACGCTATACTGTAAGTATCCCTGTTTAGCATTTATAATTAGTATATAGATACTGAATAAATGTATATATTTATAACAGGCTATAATGTAGTTGTAGGCAAATATAAATGTCTTTGTATTTGATATGTCTTTACAGGAGTAGTAATAGTTGTGTATGTGTATATATACTATATGTATATACATACTGACTAGGTGTGTTCCTGTTTGTTTGTTACTGTGGTTGTTAGTTGATGAAACAACACCAGCTGCCACCAGCAGAGGGCAGTCTGCCCACGTGGCAAACAGAATGTGACCCATGAACCTTGGGTCTGATGTGTCCACTACATCATTATGGACAACTGAAGCGCTGCGTCATAAATTAGGTTGTATAACGCTGTTGATAGTCAAAACGTGTTACTGTCCGGACCTGCTGAGGGACACTGTATGACAAATGGTGCTGTTTGACAACGGCGTGATAACAGATCATCACTATTCAAGCAACATAAAGGCAAGCTGCAGGAAGGTAGAGGCACATTGATCAAAATGTCACCACAGTCAGGCTATCTGAAAGAACAAAGGGAACTTCTTTTCCACTTTAGTGAATTCAGAGAGCTTTGACTCGGCTACCAACATCCCCCTGGGTAGCCTGTTTTAAGACTCAGCACTACTCTTTTAGACAAACAGGTTTGGACATATTGAACTCAGACCCAAAACAACTCAGCTTTAACCCGCCACTTTCCACTCTCCCAGCTCTGTTTGTGATCGGGAGGTGTTTGTCTCTCTCACTTCATCTCTGGGTGTCTGTTTGTCCGACACTTGTCTGGCTTGGCCTACTTTCTCCTTGATCTCATCAGTCAATGTGAGGACCTGTGAAGGCCATCTCCCCATCTCGCTGTGTGAATCTCTGCCAGGTCCGTGCTTGTGTCAGCAGTTAGGGACTGACTCACGCCCACGAGCAGAGTCTCCGGTCTTCGTTCCAGGGCCCGCTGGGCAAAGGCAGCACATCTCCCCAAACAGACAGCCTCATTTGCATGCCCATAAATCACTCACAAAAACTGACACCAAGCCACACAACAAGGCGTGACACGGAGCAACAAAACTCAGGGCGCCAATTTGCAGCGTTTAATGATATTAGGCTCTGGAGCTATTCACGTAACCTCTTGGGTGATGATGGAGCCAATCACGCTTGAGCAGAACTCACATTCATATGGCCCATAGCAGAGAAATCAGAGCAACTTTTAAGCCCGTCTCTGCACGAATGAGTTAAAAAAAAAAAAAGATCTGTGAATTTGTTACTAAAAAAGACCAAAACATATGGCTGATTCAAAGCTTGTTACACATGCGGCAATGAAATATTGTTGCACTTTCTAAAAACTTAGCCTGACTAAAGAGCTTCAAAATTATACTTCTTGTGATTAACGATTCAGCAGCCAAGGTACACCGAGCACACCAATAATTTGTGTTATAATGACTACTAATACGGCTCTTCTAAGGACGTAGTCAAATGGGGCTCAGTGAAATATAAATGAGGAGTGGTTGCTCTTGAAAATATTTTAAAACCAAGCAAATGTCCCCGAATTCTCCTAACACAGTAATCTGTGTTCATTTGAATGTAATAGGAGCAGTTTATTTATGTTTGATTTAGCTGTTCATTTGACTGGGGAAGTGCTGTAATCATCAATGCATTCATCCTCTTAAAATATAACTTGTTGCACGTAGAGTTTACAGTGAAAGCTGATTTCCAGTCATTCTCCCTCGGTGGGCTTTTAGACGAATTATGCAATCTAAAATGAAACCTTATTTTAAAAGTAGAGGAAAACAACAGAACAACATGATTGACATTATAAAAAATATCATAACAGCGCAAACACTGGAACATAAAAGTAAAGCAGCGATGATCACAGTGATACTAGGATTAGTATCACAGGAAGAAGCACGTGAGGCTGGGAAAACAGCCTTGGGTTCCCCCCAAGGCTGGGTTCTTTCCCCTCTGCTCTTCTCCCTGTACACCAACAGCTGCACCTTCAGTCACCAGTCCGTCAAGCTCCTGAAGTTTGCGGATGACACCACCCTCATTGGACTCATCTCTGGTGGGGATGAGTCCACCTACAGGTGGGAGATTGACAGTGGAGATGGTTGTGGATTTCTGGAAGAATGCAGCCATACCTGCCCCGATCACCCTGTGTGACTCCCCCCCGTCGACACTGTGGAGTCCTTCCGCTTCCTGGGCTCCATCATAACCCAGGACCTCAAGTGGGAGCTTAACACCAGCTCCATCACCAAGAAGGCTCAGCAGAGGATGTACTTCCTGAGGCAGCTGAAGAAATTCAACCTGCCAAAGACAATGATGGTGCACTTCTACACAGCCATCACTGAGTCCTCTGCTCCTCCATCACGGTCTGGTACGCTGCAGCCACTGCCAAGGACAAGGGCAGAGCGCATCATTCGCTCTGATGAGAGGGCGATCGGCTGCAATCTGCCGTCCCTCCTGGACTTGTTCGCCTCAAGGACCCTGAAGCGAGCAAGAAAGATTGTAGCCGACCCCTCTCACCCTGCAGAAACTATTCGAGCCCCTTCCATCTGGCAGGAGGCTGCGGTCCATCAGGACCAAGACCTCACGCCACATGAACAGTTTTTTCCTGACTTCAGTTGGGCTCATCAACAAAGCCCGGAACCCCCACTGACACTGACATCTCCAGGACAGTTTCCTACCGGTCACTCCCCTGCACATCCCCTCTAGGTTTCTTACTTAAATACACTCGACATTTTTACATTACACTTACTGTACATCTCACTTGTTTATAGTCCTGTTTTCTGTTTGTTTGTGCACTTTATTTTATTTCATTTTATATTTTACTGTAACTTTTAATATGTTTCTACTTTTTGCACTGTGTTGATTGTTGTTGATTGTTTAATGTTATGCACCACCTGTCATGTCAGATTGCGTGTATGTGCAACATACCTTGGCAATAAATGGTTCTGATTCTGGTTTTGATTCTGGGATAAAGGGTCACTTTTTGGGTCCAGAATTGTGATGCAGATTTTGTTTTTGTTTGTTTAAAATAGAGCTTCCTGCTGTTGAAGCTTCTGCTTGTTAGTAATGCTCAAAGGACCAAAACATGACATTTGAAAAACTCAACAGCAACGCATCTTTCACTTGACGACTGACAGACCTCCCTGTCAACAGTTTTCACCGAGGACTGTTTCCTTCCAAGAAGCAGTTTGATACAGCTGTCCATAGTGACGTTTGTTGGTTGTTCTGAGTAAACACAGGATTGGTTCTGAATAGATGCATGCTGTAGTTTTTTGTTGTTTTGAGTACCTTCAATGACACAGCTGTCATCGGACACTGATTTCATGTCTTCAGTGTTGTTTGTGTGAAAGTGGTGTACGGACCTGAGGATGAGTTTTTCTAAAAAAAATTGCACAGAAAGACAAATTCTGATATAATTCAGAGTTACTATCTTTAACGTGTCTATTTTCAGGCAAAAAGAGAAAATGATATAACGGTAATGTGGTGTCTGTAATAGTACTTGGTTATGGGGGAGAATTTGGACCCATAACTCCCCCAGTATTTCTAATCTCCTGCACCTTTATGGGTCTATCATTTTGACATGTCACAGTGAGTAAACAAGAGCATTAAAGATGGCTCAAGCATGCTGGCTCCCAGTCATGACTTACTTGGCCACTTGAATACTACAGAGCCACGCTATTAGCAACATTAAATACCTGTGCTCTTCATATGACAAGTCAAAATGTCAGATGTAGGAAAATGACATATTGTTTTATTGATGGCAAAGGGATTAGTAGCACATATTTCCAGAGGATCTGCGTATAACACTAAAACTTTCTGTAGCCAATCATTTCTGATAGTTTTTCGTGATTTGGGTGAACGGACCCTTTCATTTCCCCCCAAAGTTTCACTTATCAGCATCACGGATCAACAAGGCCTGTAAAATATATATTTTTTTAGTATGATATGACTCGACATAATATAATTATGAATAATCAGACCGGGGCCGGGACGTTTGTGAAACTAGAACCATCACTTTTGAACATGTCCTTGTGATTAACGTCTGTCTTGTTTTGAATGACCTGGAGGAACCACCCCCACAGACCCCCTGTTGGTTGCCGGACCACACTTTGGGAACAGCAGCGCGGAGCTGCTACCGCTGCGCTCCCACCGCCCGCGGAAATATTTTTTGGTGCGTCGGCGAACAGACGAGACAACTTGTTTCCCTTTTCTTTCCACTTGGCTACTTGCTGCTTTATGTCTCCACACACACACACACACACACACACACACACACACACACACACACACACACACACACACACACACACACACCCGCGCGCAAAGTGGCTATTTGCCCAGCGGTGAGTGTAGAGTAGGAGGAGAATCATTCCTTTCCGTACCCGGTTCTCATCCAGCGCGCGCTTCTCTCTCTCCTTCCCTCTCTCTCTCTCTCTCCCTCCCTCCCTCCCTTCCACTCCTTTTTCCACTCCTCTCTACGTACAACCTCCCGGTTTCTCAATCGCGATGACAGTCGAGACGAACGCGTGAGCGGATCCCACAGGTGTGTTGTTGCTAAATGAGCCACGGCTCTTGGAGACTCACACACACACCTGGAAACTACCATGTGACTCGGCACCTGGGCGTGGAGAAAGTCCCTGATATTCTACCCGGAGAGTCTTTTGTTGAGGAGTTGCCCGGGTCGCCTTTCAACGGGAATTGACAAATCGTGTCATTCAAGTAGCGTCAGCCCGTGTTTTCTACGGAATAGTGCCTTTCTCAACCCTCTCCTCACAGGACGTGTGAGGAGAGTAACATGTGAACTTGATTCCGGACTCCTGTTTTTTTTTTTTTTTTGTTCTTTTGACTATTTCACCAGAGGACTCTTCATTATCTGGACTTTTTCGCGTTTGTGCAACTACTCTCCTCGCTGGTTTCTCCTCCAAGGTGAGTTCCGGGGAAGCTTGGGCTTGTGACTATTTGCGTCAGCTTTTAACCAGAGTAGATCAATTTCATACGCTTTTTTCCCCTTTTTTTCCCTTTTTTTGGCACATGAGCTCCAAGTTTTAATAGCCTACAATACGCCCTGTCGATATGGCATGCGAGCGTAAACCGTGTTCAGCCTCTATAATAACACTGTACTGTTTTATTTATCGATTTTACAGTGCTACGTACTGATGTGCAGTGACAATATGCATAACATTCATTAAATGCTCTGGACAGTCTACAGTAGTGTTGTTGTACAGTAGAGGAGGAAACGTGTCTGTGAAACGCTGCTTGTTTTCATGTCTGGGTGAAAAGTTGTCCTACTGTTCAACTCAACAGCTGTGTGTCTGAAGCAGAAAAGAAAGCCCACTGTTGACATGCTCTTCCCTAAACCATTTCATCTGAGGAGCATTACAGCCTCTGCATCTGCCCGGTTCACCTCACAGGGAGCTGTCTGTCCCCCCCCCCCCCCCTCCCACAAGGCAATTCCAGTGAGAAATGACCATGTGAGCTGTGTTCCTCACCTCTAGACAGTAGCTGTACATCAACAGCTGAGAGGACAGGATCGCCTCTTGTTTGCTTTTTCTTGTTCCTCTCTATCTGTGAGTAGAACAAGGAGACAGAAGCACTATTCATGTCCTTGTTTGAATGTCCCGTGCAGTTCTGTCAGTCTGTGTCTCTCTGTCCCTGACACGGCCCCCCCCCCCCCCTTCACACCACTGTACTGCCTTGTTGTCTTACTAAATCACCCTTTTTATATTCGCAGCCCCT
This sequence comes from Cebidichthys violaceus, assembly GCF_023349555.1. Lineage (NCBI taxonomy): Eukaryota > Metazoa > Chordata > Actinopteri > Perciformes > Stichaeidae > Cebidichthys > Cebidichthys violaceus. The sequence goes on from NW_027176483.1 coordinate 5,342,684, forward strand.
TGCCATCCTCTTACCCGGATATGCGCGCAGATCTACTGTACGTCTCCTGGGGATTATTCCTAGTAGATGACCTTATACAAGCGGTCTCGTAGAGGGAATGGATTAGTGCAGGCAGGGGGGGGGGGGGGCACGTGGAGGCAGGAAAGGCGGCTGGTGGTGGCTGGAGGGGAGCTCAAGCAGGGGGTCAACCTCCAGTCTCCCGACTGAGCAGGGATGGTTTTTCCAATAGATGCCATCTGCTCACATGGACACACACACACAAGCAATTGAAAACCAAGCTGCTTCCTTGTCTTTTCCCTCCGTCCACCATCTCCCTGTCTCCTTCCTCTCTCTCTTTCTCTCTGCCCCACAATGCTTCATTCAGGGTTTATCTACTCCACTCTGAATAAATAGAGACACCTTATCGGTGCAGAAGAGAGTGGTGATAAATGTTTTCTCCTGCTCTCCCCGTAAGGGTGAAGAAGACAAGCGTTCCACGCTTCTTCATCATAGATGCTCTTCTCAGGGCACGGGAATAGGAGACGTTTGTCATGCAGGTCATGTTTGTGTTTCGGGATTCTGCAAAACAATCCAGAAAGCAGAACGCAAACTCCGACTCTGTAATAATACAAGGGAAACCGAAAAAGTGAACAACAAAGCAGGCATTTCCATGAATCCCCGCTTTTTTTTTCTTCTTCTTTTTTTTTTGGTAATAGGCTGCTGGCTCTGGAAATGAAACTTTGTGGTGAGATCCACTCAGAGTATTTTTGGATCCAGTAAAATAGCCTCTGACCAACTGAGAAACGGAGGTAGCGAGCACTCGGCAGTTAAGCTGCTACATGTTTTGGGTGAGCCAAAGTTCATCCTGTCCTTTTTTTTTTTTTTTTTAGTGTTGGACAGTTTAAACCATGTCGTGTCCTGGAAGCATGTGAGAGCGCTTCAGCGTTTCAGAGAGCGCTGTAATATTTTTGAGGTCAAATGAATTTGAACTCAGCCCCAGTCTCTTTTGTTTGCTGTGCATTGGATTACAGACTTCTGTCAATTTCATTTTGAAAATAAAACCATAATCCTTACAAGCAACAAGCAATCCAATGCTTCCTGTCTGCAGCTTGCGAACAGAGAAACGGCACTAAAAGTACTGATACTCCATGGTTCATTACATGTGGTTCTTTGAAATTGCTAGTTAATCTTCTTATGTCCTGGCCCTATTTAAGAACACGATGTAATCTAAATCATTATCATATTGCAGTGTTTGTTAGACCTCCTTTTAAAAAGCTGACTGCTGGGCACTGTTTGACGAACATTGTCCCCTCGGTGGAATGGACTTTGTAAACTCATAAAATAGGTGCGGTGTTCATGAGAAAGAGCCATATGCATCACCTTGTTCCTCTTGCTTATCTAAAGTACACAAAGACTTCAGGGGGGTGTGGGCAGATGCGTGAAGGGCGTGTCGAGCCTGGTATTAGACGGCTGAAGAATCTGGGGAATAGAGATTTCCTTCAGATTGGAGATAGGCTTGTCTTTTCACGTCTTGAGGATTATCCCATGATGAAGGGACGTCATGGTGAGGTGGATTTCTGATCTGGTTTCCGCCGGGGTTTTTTTCCGGCTGCCACCCTTTGCCCTTGGACTTCCCAACCTTGTCCTAAACCATCCCCTCGACAGCGGTCCTTTCTTTGGCCCGCTCTCTTCCTCTGATTGTTTGTACTTCACATGGCAACACCCTCGCCACTCAACACTTCTCCCTTTCCGTGTGCTTGAGATTGGAGACAACAAAGCAGACGTATGACAGACCTACGAGGTGTGATCATGCTAATTTGCATGCTTTGCTCCCCCAGCAGCAGGCGACGAGGATGGGCTCTGTTGAAGAAGATGGCAACCAATCCGCTTTAGATTCACTGCAATCCAGAGTTTAACCTGGTCAGTCCATAGGTTTCCAACCGAGGCCCTTCAGCGGCAGATTTAATGGTCAAGTTTCAGCTCGGCGGCAGATTTTATGGTCAAGTTTCAGCTCGGCGGGGTGCACTTTTACCTCGTAGAAACAACCGTGACACGTTCTCAACCCACACTGTCTTTCATCTCATGTCCATGACCGACCACACCGTGCACTCAACCCGCCGCGGCTTACTTTCTTCTCCGCGCCGACCCGCCAACTCATGCTGGGGTTTTTTTCCCCCCCTCGCTGCTACCTTTTGACCACGGTGGCTCTTCCCTAGACTGTGCTGGGAGCATGAGTAAGAGGAACATGATAAATATTGTAAACATGCTCACGCTCCTGAAAGAGATAAATGATTCACGTGGGGAGGGAGCTGCCTTAATTGCTCGGTTGAGAGGTTGTGGGCAGGCTATTCTGCACGACAAATGAGACATCCTAAAAAAAGATAGAGAGAGAGAGGGAGAGAGAGGGTTGACGTGATGTGAGGTTTAGAGAGGTTGAAAAGGAACATCAGCCCGGAGGAAAACATGATCTCCGTTGCTGTTCAAAAGACACGTTGTGAGGTGTTGGCTGTCAGTAGACGTGAGGTTGCATAGCTGAGGACGGAACGCTAGTGATGGATACACAATACAGATATCTGCCTCGGTCTCCTCACCCACTTCCCCATGGTGGCTGAACTGACAGGCTGACACAGACACGTAGAAGCGCAGAGGCTTTTGATGCTACCTGCTCACTGGAGGCACGTCAACCGGCTCGGGCCACTGGCAAAAGTTCACTTCGTTTCAGCCAGACGCCACAGAAGCGGGTATCTGAAAATGAATCGGCAGCGATGAGAGTGAGGGGTCACCTTGATTCCTATCCTGGGAAATCTCAGTCGGATGCTTTCTTCTCGAGGCTCGTATTGGCAGCAGAAAAGAGAGCGGGGAATCTAATTTATTTTTTGCTTTGGTAAATGAGGCTGGCACGTATCGCTATCAAAACACTATCCATTTGAGCACTTCATAGGGAAGTTGTTCTTGCCTTTTTCAATCAGCGTAATGTGACGGGCTGATGTTTACTCTGGCTCCTTTTGCTTTAGGATTTAAAGACGATTCAAAGATCTCTCAGACTTTTAACGCGTCGAAGATGAGTCAGCGTTTTGTGTCTGCGCAAAATTTAGCGTTCCTGTGCAGGATTTGGTAGTGATATGTCTTTTTCACAGAGATTTTGGTTAAATGGACTCAGGCTTCGAGGAGCTGAGGAATAATGGAAAATCTGTGGAGCCACTTATTCCACCTGTAATGCATTTTCAGCGCACTTTTTGTTCATAACTGAGAGTTGCTCCATGTTGAGTGCCATTTAATCCTAGCTGAAGCACCAGAGGGTGCAATTCATTTTTTTTTTTTTATCCAAGTCATTTCACAGTTAATCCTCAAACTGACCAATTTACTCCTGCCAAGATCATTTTTAATTATCACCTCTGCTTTACAGCTAATATGACATCCAGCTGGTTTATGTTAATATGCTAGTTGCAGTCAAGTATTGGCCCTCTTCTTCTTCTTCTTTTTTTAATTTATTTTTTCGTATGCACGCTGGGCGATTAATTATGTTGCGCTGAATGTGAGCCTCAGCCAGGAGTGGCGGGCGACAGATGCATGAAGGGTCAGCGCACTGGCGGCAGCTGGAGATGAAGGTCACACCGACCTGAGAGAGCAAAGAGAGAAGGCGTGGCAATGTGGCACACTGAGGAAGACTCCGAGGGACGGTCTGTGAGAGTCTAACTTCACACAAGAGACCAATGATCCTTTGATTGAACAACTTTATTTTAAATGTATGAAAAAAATAGATTTTATTTAAACCAGAGACGTCCCCTTTGTTGGCACGAACAAATGATCGGGAAAATATTAAAATGTTTACTACTGGAATTACCATAATGTAAGCAACAGCTCTTTATTTATGTGCTTTTAAATATTTAAAACGGGAAATTTATAGATGACCCGCCAGGCATTTGTGTGTTAGAGTCCCTCATTTACATCTTTCAGTGAATCCTATGAAAACGCATGAGTTATTTGCACCTCGTATAGTTTAATGTAGATTTTTTATTTTTTTTCAAGTTGTATTTGCATTTTTAATTGGAGCGTTGATATTGTCTTGAAAATACAACCTCATAATTGAGTTGAGTAACTTTTAGAAACAATGACGTAAATTCTGCGGGCAGAGTGTGTTATAAAATAGAAATGGCAACATTAGATCTTGAGGAAACATATGCTGTCCTTATTATCTCTGGCATCTGCTGAAGCCCGCTGGCAGCTGGAAATGGACATGGGGGTGGCAGCACTGCTGGATATTGGGTGTCTATCTCTTGCTTGTCTGTTTCAATCCAAATTAGAAGTCAGGCAAGGTTTTGTGGAGAAAAAGATGAAATGTTCATCATACCTGTGCTTCCCGGTGTGAAGCTCGCAGGCCTCTTTCAGCACTCAGTTGCTGTGTGTCATTAAAATGAAAACCAATGCCGGATGAATGAATGAAATGGAAGCGTAACGTTCACATGTAACTGTATATGAGACGTTTCTCATTCAGCTTCACGTTATGCAAACAGGCAGTTAATATGCATATATACTTGTTGTGCAGTGTTATAATACAGTTAGGATAATACAGCCAAGGCCAGGTTGTCTGCCTTTATTACAGTCCATAATGAAATGGTGTATGAAAATGAAATCATTTCTTTGTCAGTGTCATGTCCTTGTCTCTAGTAAATGAGGTGAGTATCGTGGCCTTTCGGCAGCCTATGATCCAAGAGGGACCTATTAAAATCTGTTCATACAGCAATTGTTAAAGTTACTGAAAATCTAGTTAAATGCCACTGGCTCTGTTGCTTCTCGTCTGTAAACTGACAGACCATTTTACTGTGCCAGCAGTAATAACACTGCCTCAAGAGAATGACATTTTGTAGTGACCACTGGTCGCTAAAAGTTGTGGTTGCTAATGTTTGAGGTGGGATTTAACTGTTTTTCTAAAGATAAGTTTAAGACTTTCTTTTTTTTTTTTTTATTGATCCCCAGGGGGAAATTAGTCGCCCAGCGCAGCAGCAGAAGCCGAGAAAAAGACAAGTAGAATACGAGCAGAAAAACAAATGGACTCTAATAAAAAACAGCAAAACAGGCATAAGCAGAAAATATGTACTACAACAGTGAAAATAATCCAGTTTGGTTAGGAGGTTTGTCACATTTAGTTTGTTTTTGGAATGCAGGCTCATGCAGGGCATTAGTATGAGTCGGGCTTTTATTTTGACATTGACCTGGTTGAGTTGGGGCATTGTGGCAGACCTGTAGGAGTGTACACCTCTCTGGAGTGGTCGTGGTCTAACAGGAATGTTAGCTATGCCTGATCAGCCAACCACGACCTTTGTGCTGGAGCAATGAGGAAGTGCCCACTACTACCCTTGTGTTTATAACTTCCTGTTTATGTTAACCGCTCCATCTCTGAGCACTGGTCTGGTTCCCTTTATCAGCAGAACAAAGTCTCTCTCTATCCATTCTTTCGCGCTCCATAACTTTATTTTCCCCCTCCGATCCTTTTGTCTTTTCTTAGTAGGTGCATCTCTAGTCTAGGTGGATATTAATCCTGGCGCTTCAAACCTGCCTGGGGCTCGGAGCTGTCTTCTGAAATGCAGATCTGTGGAGGTGTCATCACGGCTCTATGTCTTGGGTGTCTGCGCTTGCCCCCCAGCCTCACTCTCCTATTCACGCAGCCGCGATGACATGCATTATTCCTCACTGACTCATCTGGGCAGCCTCAGAGTCAGTTTCGGTATGCCCTCTCAACTTCATATCCGAAAAAAAGGGGAAGTTGTTAGATATATTTTATGCCGGTGTCTGCAAATCACGTAGACGCGGTGTCTGCATTTTTCTGACCTCTTCTTTCTCTTCCCTTATGTGTGTACAGTGGGTCAGACATGTGATGGTCATACAGATATCTTGCGCCTCTTGTATGGTTAATTCTTGTCCTGTGACACTCCGTTTCCCAGTGTTTCCCGTTTTCACAGATCAGTGTTTATAGTTGCTCCCCACTCGGTTCTCAGCCTCTAACTAAAGCAAATGACAGGCTTGAGGAGAAATGACATCAGAGTCGCAGCCACATGCCCCTGTAAGAATGCCTAAATATTTACAGGCCCTCATAACACATGCCGGCCTACCGCTTAGCCTCCCATTTGTACAGCCTGTAAGTTTTTAAAGTCAGCCCTGTGGTCGCTTCCTTCTGCTTTAGCTACGTCTATTCCACGTCCTGTCTGGGCTGATCCCACGTCATTGATTCCTCCGTGGAGCTGGGCTCTTTAATTACAGTCATTAGCTCGAGTAGATCTGCTGCTGGGGTTAGAGAACCTTATTACCAAGACCTTGTCTCTTTCCTCCCCGCACTGCGAACGGCTTAACGCCGCTGGCTTTTGCGCGTTGTCTGAAAACAAGCTGCAGTCACAATGTTTACAGAAAACAAGCTGCCAAATTGGATCCCCAAATCACACAAGTCTCACCAGGAGACATTTACCCCGTTTTCCTTTCATCCTCGTTCAGTTGGTTTATGGAGGAGAAGTGTGCCGCTTTCCCAGCAACAGATTGAAGCAAAGTGGGGTGTAAGAGGCCATGTGAGTGTGGCGCGGCTTGTTTGCTTCTGGACTGGTGGTGCGACCATACCGGAGTAGCCATTTATCCACCACTCCAGACCTCCATTAATATCTCTCTGTTGTCCTCCCTGTTGATATCTACAGTACACTTCCACTGGCACGTCTCTCCTCCTTCGCCTCCCTTAGCCCATGCTTTTATTTTTAACCAGGTTCTGTTCTGTTTCACTTTCAGTTCTCTGTTTTTGCCTGCCGTCAGGATGTCATCACGCATTCCTCTGGGTCTGTTGTTTAATTAGTCATATGGAGATTGTCTCCTTTTTGGGTAACGGAAAATATGTGCAAACATCTTGCTCCCATCGGGTCCTAATGCGTCTCTCCACCTTCCGACTTAAAAAAACCCACATTACCCCCAATTATTTAGCAGCATGTTAAAACCTCACATCTGTTTTGCACAGAAGACAAAAGCAAAAGCAAGATAATTACTTTGGCGTCTGTTTTTTCTGTAAAGGAAATCTGATTGGACGGGATTAAAGTTAACTTGTATTTCGTCTACGTCTGTATTGTTGTGACTCACGGGATCTATGTGAGGCCTGACCAAACCTTTAGTTTATATTGTGACTCCACAGCGTATGACCATAAAGCTGTGACTGTTTTTATCGTAGCAGTCCGGTTAGCTTTTGAGGTGATGGTGATGTGTCCTTAAAGCTTAGGGCTAGAGCAGCATGACCTGGCTACAGACATGTTTTTTTTTTTTTTCTTTTTTTTTTTAAAGGAACTAGGTTAGGCCCTGGGAAAAAAAGGAAGGAAGAAAACGTTCGGTCACTCCGTCCAGTTCCTCATGCTCTAGATCGCCATTAAGGAAGTGTTTCTGGGCTAAAGTGGACAGAATATCGTCCAACCTTTTGTCTAATGGCGTGCACCTCATGTCGGCTGATGTCAGTAACGGAAAACGAGGGCCTGTAATTCGGTGCATTACTAGCAGCGGCAGACCACCCGTTGAGCTCAGACGAATAAAAATTCCATTTCCTCTCTGACCATTGCTGGTATTAAGAGCTGAGGATTGCGCTGTTGCCTGAGTGCTAATGAAAAAGCCACTCAGTGTGTGAGCAGTTAAAGCTCTCTCAGCGCAGCGAGGGTGAGGCCTTCCTGCTGTACGCATCGCCCCAGCCAGCTTGATCGATTCGCTGTTTGCTCTGTCTTGTCTAAGTGCGAGCTCTCGTTGCCCACTCGTAATTCCAACTTCGACTAGTGCAACCCGCTCCCCACTAGGCTTCCCCGGCACAGTCTGTCGTTCAGCCTGAGGGAGCTGGACAGCCCAGGCATGAATCCATGAATTCCTCATAACACAATCTGTTGGCTGATCAATAATTCAATTCTACCTGTGAGCAAGCATGCCTGGATCCAATCTCACCTGCACCTCCCTCGTACCCTCTCTTAACAAGGCGGGTGTTGTGACCTTGAGCCGGGCTCAGCGTACGTCCGCGTGGTTCTGTGTGTGCTGATTAGCTTTGCTTTCGTTCGGTTCTCAGGCAGTGCTTGTTGCAGTCCGCCATTGTGTATCCACTTCCCCTGTGCATGCGTGTACACACACACACACACACACACACACACACACACACACACACACACACACACACACACACACACACACACACACACACACACACACACACACACACACACACGAGAGCCCTCAGACATTGTGGATTATGGAGTGCTCATTATTTCAACTGTGTACATCTCTGGTGTCCGTGTCCACAGTAGTGTGTGGATGCGAAAGTGTCCATCCACAGTCGGCAAAGTTGATGTGTGAGCTTATGCGGCGATCGGTCTCTCCCTCCAGGTGGCTAGACGAATCAAAGGCATGGATCTCATTAAAAGGTATGGAGCCCGTGGAGAGGTCAGCGGCTAAGTTCTCTGATTAGTGGGCTCCGGCGGACTGCCTCGGTGCTGCAGGTGTGGTCCCCTCATCGCTGTGCCTCTCATCCCTCTCCAGCTCACACCTGGGGGGGGCAGTGTGCCCAACACTCTTTCTCACCGCAGGCCTCAGCCCCATCTGACAGGGTCAAGGACAGCACACAGAGCCACGGCTTTACCCCCTCGGTCCCCGTCGTCTGGCCCTCTGTATTTCCCCTCCTTTCTATCGCGGCCTAATGGGCTGCCTTCCTCCTGTTCTGTTTTCATCCCGCTTTGAGTGTTTTATCAAAGGCCACATTCAGTTTCCATCCCAGTGACAGCCTCTCTCGCTGCATATCAAGCTGCACCGATGGCCCGACGAGCTGCTTTCTGGGTCGTTAGTAACTCGTTCCAGGGCCCGGGCTCCTATCAAAGCCAGCAACCATGAACCAGGGATGACTTTCAGCCAAGGGCAAAGTGTGTGTGTGTGTGTGTGTGTGTGTGTGTGACTGTGAGTTAGAGACACAGGACGCTTCTGAAGGTTGCCTGACTTTAGACAGTTTCTCCCTTTCCTCTGAATGGTCTTTCTTTTTTACTCTCGCTGCCTCGTCCCCTGTGTGCCTCTCAGTTTAATGCCCTTCCAGATAAAACAACGCTAGTAAACTTCCTCTTTGTTTCTCTCTCTCCTTCTCCCGCTGATAACCACGCTATCTAAAAGTAGGCCCTGGCAGCACTCCCTGTCTATGCCCCCCCCCCCCCCACACACACACACACACACACACACACACACACACACACACACACACACACCTCCCCTCCCTCTGTCCTGGTATGTTAGGGTGCGTTGTGTGTAATCTGGAGATGGGAGGGGGGAGGGGGGTTATTTTCCCTTTCTTTTCCGGGCCGCCAGAGGAGGAGGCTGCGGGTAGATGGGACTGGCGCGTATCTGCTGACTGTCACTTCCATTAAGTGTGCTGTCTTCAACTCCCACCCCTATATGCCCAGACCAGGCTCTCAGTAAGCCAAGGTCCCCTTTTGTTCAGTGTCCAACCTTTCTAATCCACAAACCCTTCAGTCCACAGATATGCTGCAGTAATTACAGGGCACTTTTTTTCTCTGTAAACTTTTTCCTACATGAGGGTTTTATTTAGGCTTATTTTAGTTGTTGGTGTGAGGTTTTGGCATCAAGTTCCCCCGTGAGCAGAGAGGGATGAAATCACAATTAGTCCACACACCTTCTCCCCGCTCTCAGTCTCTATCCCACCCAGGCTCAATCAATTAACAAAGCTTGACATTTATTGGAGGAAACAAATAAAAAATGCTTGGTTTGGGGATTGTCTCGTGTGCAAACCGCTCTCTCCCGCTTTTGTGTTTGTTTGCATATCATTGAACGTCCCGATCCCCCGACAACAGCGCTGCCAAAAACATTGGCCTCCAAGGAATTCAGTTTAACGCTATGCAAGTGCCTTTTCTAAAGGGCAGCGCTGCGCCTCTGGTTGTCGAAGTATGTTTAGCAGAATAATCGGTGCTTTAATTAACAAAATTCAGTTCAGAATATCAATTATAGTTTTCCTTTATCTGCAGTCATGTCACACCAAGAAACAATTATGACCGATTGTGAGTTTCTATTGTCTCTGGCTGCTGATAATTAGTTACTTTGCTTATAAATTACACTTTTTTTTTCAATAAACAGCTTCCCCTCCTGCCCTTAGCTCTCATTTGCAATTTCTTTTTCTGTTTTTGTATTAATGATTGGCCTTAAGCGAGCTCCCCCTTCCCTCAAATCATGAGTTTGCGAGTCTGTCTTTTGAGTGTGTTCTGTGGAAGAGAGAGAGCAGTGTGTTTTCATTCAGAGAGCCTCAGGGCCCCGCTAGCATTTTTCTCTCAGTCTTGTCCCAGTCCAGACACGCTTCTCGTTCTGGTATGACAAACATCTCCTGCTGGCTCAAACTACAGTTGAGCCTTTATGGCACACAGACTTGATTCAGTCACACTTTCAAACACATTCACAGTCTAACTACAGCCCCCCCCCCCCCGCTTTTCTGTTTATCTTTCTCTCATTGTCAAACACCCCTCAAACAAACGCTCTGTCGACTCTGCCGCAAACTCTCAGCCTACCAGGCTCTGGGCTTCTTCTCCTTCTTCTTCGCTGGTTGGGGTAATGACATGGTTGTGGCCCTCGCTGCGGACCGTGTAAAACAACAGATCTGCCTCGCAACCGCACCTTTCTGTCTGTTTAATGTGGAGTGATGCAGTGAGTGTTGTCACCTGGAGGTGTGCCATCACCATTAGCCTCCCGAAGCAAGCAATGAACAATGTTTTGTTGTCTTTTCTATTTTCATCCCTTATTTCTCTCCCGTCTGATTGGAACAGTCCTTGTGTTTTCACTTCTTCCCCATGTTTGGAAATAATTTGTCATGCTTGATTGTCACTGAGACATGACTGGAGTTTGGATCTCTTCCAGGTAGTGCAGAGTATTTTATTTTGTTGCGTTTGCCGGTTGGCCCATCGGAAATGGCTGCAGTGGAGCCAATTATAGCAATGGGTTTTGTGCGCAGTAAGCGTAGCGTGGCGGTAGTGGGTGTGATGGGTTTTTAATGGGACTGAGCCACATTCACAGATGTAGAAGCTTGTTGCTTTTGGTGATTGCAATGGTCAGTATATGATAGGTGGACAGTCCACTTGAATCTGTGTCTGATTAAGATCAAGCACCACTTGAAGCCAGATGGTTTCAGTATTTTAAATCACTTTTTTGTTCCACGGATTTATAATTGAAATGAGAGTCACATTGTCAAGACTTTTTATTTTCTTTGCAAAACAGAATACAGGCTGTGCTGGGTGCTGTGCTGGGTGCTGTGCTGGGTGAAGTGCCTCCATTCGTTAGTCACATTTCTCACAAGCTTTGTTTGGTAGTTATATCTAAGGACTAAGTGGAAGTAGAGGGTTGAATAACCCTGAGTTTTCTTTCCCCACTCTCATAATTGATGCACTTGTTGCTTTCTTATTCACAGTGGGGGTTGAAAGCAAAGACTCGACCCTCTGGAAAGTATTCTTAGGATGTTATCTCTTGAATAGAGAAACTTGTTGTTTTTCTTATTCACAGTGGGGGTTGAAAGCAAAGACTTGTCCCTCTAGAACGTATCCTTAGGATGTTATCTCTTGAACAGAGAGACTCTCCCTTCTCCCCTGTCTTTGGAGCCGGTGTGTGATTCTGCCTTTGGCTAGGGTCTGTACCGTAAATGATACGGCGAGGGCCATTAGCTAGATCTTTGTCTGTTCATGCTGCTGGCCCTTCCTGATAGCTTAAGTGTTTTCTGCTTATTAACCATACTGTCATATGCTCTTTTGTAAGGATGCACATTAATCTAAATGCATGCAAGTGCATTAGAATTCTTTACAGCAGCGCGCATCGAATCACAAGGGGCTTCATCAGCTAAGAAATGACTGAGAGAATGCCAGGGCAGTAGTTTTTGCTTAGCTCAGTGTAGACTATCGAAGAAGTGATTTGTATTCTCGCTGCCTTGCTTTCCCCTGCCCTGTTTGCAGTAGCCAATCTGGACAAGGGGTTGTTATCAGGGGGCCTGAATGAAACAGCTGCCTAGCACTCTTCACCACGGCTCCGCTCAAGTCCTTCTACGCCTTTTTGAAAATGTTGTGTTCTGCCCGATGTGTCAGACACACGGCTCGCTAATGGCTCCTGGCTCTGATCCAACCTTATCCCGCATTCTGAACCTGGCTTTGGTAGCATCAGGCCCCTCTTGCAACTCGCAGACTTACCTGGATCATGCCAGCCAGCAACAGGCCTCTGCTAGGGAAACAGTCTTTCATAGCGGTTGAGGCATTTGGAGGATAAGCCCCCCCCCCCCCCCCTCCCAATGGACTGCTCCAAGAGGCCATGGCTAGCACCTGCCACCACTAACACGCTAATATTTAGCGACGAGAGGGTTTCAGCAAAGCCCTGTGGGTAAGCCACACAGGATTTTTCACTTCACAAACTAGCCTAGTCACATTGAAATGTTTTTTTTTTTTCCCCCTCTACTGTTTTGGCTCTGCCCTCTCCCTGCCCTTGACTCGGGGAGCTCCTATTGAAATCGAGTGCACGTACAGACTTGTCAGCTCCATGTAGCCACTAGCAGCTAGCCTAAGTACATCACCCTTATCTGTGATGTCACTTGCTTCCTTCCCTGTCCATGCTTGTCTGGGCCAGGTCATAGGCCACCCCCCCCACCCCACCTTCTCTTTAGACCTGTCTGTATCTGGCTGTAATGCAGCCTAAGCCCTTTGTTGGGAAGGGCATTAGCCTATATTTGTGGGCATGGACGCTTTGTCATCCAGACCTGGGAACTGCTGCTCCAGATGGGTGATTAGTCACTACTGTGTGTATGTGTCTTTTAGAGACCGTTAGTGAGCTGCTGATGTGTGTATGTGACCTAAGAACGGTGTGATTACAAGACAATGGGACAGCCAGCCTAAATGAAGATAAAACACGGGCACTTGTATTGCCTCATGTCATACCCTTCTGTACGTGTATGTGTGCACGGATGTGTGGTTCTGTGTGTTTATCGTCTGATAGCCATCGTCCCCCTCCCCTCCCCTCCCCTGTACTCACATGGCCAATGCAATCTCATCTCCCACTCTGACTCGGCTAGCTGGGCTTCCATCAGCGATTTGGAGTGCAGCTCTCATGCCTGTAGGCTGCCGTAATGATAGCTATTGCAGAGGAAAAAAAAGCCCAGCTGTTTGCTCACAAAGTATGAGAATGAAAAGTGGAGAGGAGGAGGAGGAGAGGGAGGAGGAGGAGGAGGCAGACGAACAGGATGAAAGTGTCACCAGCCCTCTTTTGTACAGCTGCAAGTCTCATACAATTTCACGGAGCAGACCTAACAAAAGCATGAACACGTGCACCATGAAAGATTAATTGGTTGCTGTTAGCTCTAACTCTCATCATTACCTGCGGCAGCGAAGGTAGGGAATACAAGAAAAGAAATGCGTTGCCTGGTATTGGCGGGGATAACAAGGCACCGGGGTGGAAGGCTGACAAAAAGTTTCCGAAGTCAAGCACACCGGAGTTAGAAAAATTGATGCTGAGATGCTGTTGTTGTGTGCTCACCTGGTCTAGTTAGCGCAGTGACGGCTCATCAGCTGGCACTGATTGCACTGTGGACATGGTTAACAGCCCATTTAGAGGTTGAGTGTGTGCATGTGTGTAAGCGTGCATACAAGAGACCAAGCATGAACCATTCTGTGTGTGTGTGTGTGTGTGTGTGTGTGTGTGTGTGTGTGTGTGTGTGTGTGTGTGTGTGTGTTACACCACTGTCCAGACACATCTGCCTGGATTTAATTAGTTTTGCCTGGCACAGGGACCCACCAGTCTCTCTGGTGTTTAATAACAACCTCGACAGTGGACATTTATCAAGGTCTGAATAAAGCTGAAGGATCGTGCATTCATTGCGGCCAAAATCACTTTAAAGTTTATTACGTTCTTATTTTCTAAAGAAGCCCTCTGTATCCCGTACATGCTGGGACACGTGGAGACGTAATTCCTCTCCGCTGCTCCGCATATTTTTGGCACCCTTTCAGTCATCTTCTTCTCACCTCTCTTCTCACTTTTCTTCTCTCGTCAGTCATTGTATTAATATGTCATGTGTGTGTGTGTGTGACCCACATTTCAGGCCCTTGAATGCTCCCAGGGCTCTTCCTCCACCTTGTCCCTCCTGCTCTTTTTGATCAGTGCCGTCATGGTGAGAAGTGTCCCAGGCAGAGAGACCGAGGCCGTGTCTCGTTGTCTCCTCAATCAGCATCAGTAAGCGCTCCTCGGCTGCGAACGGACCCGCTCCTAAATGCCTCCTCCTTCAAAGTGTCTCCGTCCTCCCGTCTCCCGGCTGCAGCGCTTTCTAATCAGGGCAGGAGATTTTCGCTGGTGAACCAATATGAGCTGACAGACACCCTCCCCTCCCTTAACCTATCTTCTTCCCTTCCTTCCCTCCACGTTACCTGACGAAAGACTCATTTGTCAAGCCCCCCCCATCCCCCAACCCTTCTCTTTTCGTTGCTTCCTTGCCCCAGCCACCTGATCCCTCCCTCCTGTTGTGTCTGCCAGTGCCAGCAGGGCTGAAAAGTCTGCTGTGTGTGTGTGTGTGTGTGTGTGTGTGTGTGTGTGTGTGTGTGTGTGTGTGTGTGTGTGTGTGTGTGTGCGTGTGCGTGTGCGTGTGTGTGCGCAAGTGGGCGGGCTTGGAGTCTGAAGAGGTGGAAACTAAACTGAGCAGAGCCGAGGTGCATACAGGTGCAGCTCCTCTTGCCGCCCGAGGGATGGCTGTCAAAGTCTCTTCATTTTGGTCCTCTTCCTTCACGTCATCCCCACTGTGGCCTTTATACGCCTCACTCTATTCTAACTCGGGTCTAGCTAAGCACTGTTTTAGAGCAGGTTGGCCCCAAGAGGCGTAGCATCCACAGGGAGGATCCCTCCGGCTGTTGCTCCAGCTGTTGCGCTTCATCAGTGTTCAACTTCTATGCTCTTGTATCGTATGGATATTGTTTTTGTTATTATCGCTGACTTACTGAAAGGACAATTTCCCCATAAGGGATAATAAAGATTCTACTACTACTGTGATATATTGCATGCCAGAAGGGCCTAAAAAAAAGATAGAGAGGAATTCAAAAGCAGCAGGAGCAGCAGCTAACGTTGCCCCCGAGCTCCTCTCGCAAGCTGAGTGAATGCAAATGGACTTTAAAATAAAGGAGAGTTCCCTAGCCGTAATAGTCTGAATGTCTAGCACAATGCAGCATAGCCCCCGTATCCCCTCATTCAATTCCACAGCTACTTCCTTTCTGGGTGGGATCGTCTGTCTGATTCCGTCCTGTGTCTGCTCACTGGAGGAGATTGCTTTGATTTTGGGGCAGACTTGACCAGATTAAATAGAGTCGGTCCGGGCCGCGTGGACGGGTGGCTCCCAGCCATCGTCTCATTTGTGTTTCTCATTGTCGCTCGCAGCTCCCCTCCATTTTTGTTCTCTCTCCCTTCCTTTTGTTTGCCTCACGCTTATGCTCAGTATCTGGCCAATGATTGATAAGACCCAATGCCTGACAATGCTTGGCGCGCTGCTCGGGATCGGTGGCGATGGCGCTCATGCATTGTGTCGAGTGTGTGTGTGTGTGTGTGTGTGTGTGTGTGTGTGTGCGTGTGCGTGTTCAGGCTTTAGCAGGGAGATGGGATGCGGCTCACGTCATTGTTTATCTACCTTTCCACTTCCAGATGGCGCCCAGCAGAAAGAATGTGCTTCTTGACACACTCTCTTTCTCCCCCCCCTCTCTCTCTCTCTTTCCTCTCTCCTTCCCTTCCTCCATCTCTCCTGTGGCTCACTCCGGTATATGGACTTGGTTTCGTGTCCAGAACATTCAGCATGAGGTGAGGGGGAAGGTGGTGAGAGAGCCAGGAAGGCAGACTGGGACTTCAGAGGGAGCCCTGGAAAGTCAGGTGGTAGTCTCTGAGCATAGCCGTGTGTGTGTGTGTGTGTGTGTGTGTGTGTGTGTGTGTGTGTGTGTGTGTGTGTGTGTGTGTGTGTGTGTGTGTGTGTGTGTGTGTGTGTGTGTGAGAGTGTGTGTGTGTGTATGAGAGTGTGTGCTGACATATGTGCTAGTGATTGTACCGCTGAGACTGCTGCACTTTTCCATCTCTTCATGAGTATTTGTGAATCTAAATCACAATGCACGAGTGCGCTAGTACGACAACACATTTTGAAACACTTGACACGTTTTTCTCCGAGGTCATTGAATCATAAAAATCTCTTCTCGGGCAACAATTGAGTCGGCCGGCCCACGGTCCTCTCGGCCGTCTGGATTGATGGACGGTCAGTTCCAGCAGCGGGAGATAATCGCAGCGTGTCAGCCTCCACCAATGCAAACTCTTATCTGTGTCTGCCCACTGCCAGCATGCCTCAAATGACCGCAGGGACACGGGTCTCTCTTTATTGTTCAGAAACCCCGAGGGAGGGAATGTGTTTGTGCGTGCTGAACTTAGCTCTTGCAGGCTGCCTCTTCCACTGGATGAACACATTCACCTGAAGTGCACCTTCACCACAGGGGTACTTCAACAAAACTCACCTCCCTATTTTGGAAAGAGCATACATTTATGATAAGGCAGCGCTCTCGGATGGTTGTTTTTTTTTTTTGTTTTTTTTTGGTTTTGCCTGCTGCCTTTTTTTAAATGTATTATACTCTGTCTGAAGTGTCTGGCGATAAGCCTTTACCGTTTCCGAGTCCTCACTCGGAAATCTTCTACCGTAACATGTCAACGGTATCAGGTTGTCCCATGGCACTGGAAGTTGTTGTTTTTTTTAATCTTCTGTTGTAAAGTAATTCCTATTGCCTTCACCATCAAGTGTGAACAAACAAGATTACTTCACCCGAGTGTTTTGAGCAACAATGGACTTTGGATGAAAGTCGCCTTGTTTCGCGTATCCGCTCTGCTGGTTAAAGGTCTGCGAGGGGTTTTCTTTTTCCCAGAGTGCTCCGTGCTAATTGTGGCCTAATGGCGTGCCGTTATAGCAAAGAGTGGTAAAAAGCAGCCGGTTGGTGAAGCGTGCTGCCTTTTTCTGTGCAGGCTGATTACACTGTCTAGTTAATGCACCCTCCTCAGATACAAATGGAGGGTGGTTATTGCATCAGGAGAGACAGTCAGCCTGTCAAAATCGCCCTCTCTAACAGACAAGAGAGGGAGATAAAGAGAGATGGAGTAGAGTGAGAGCGAATATATTCTGGAGAGCCAATTTCACTGAGGGGATAGAAGCGTGGTTGTGCAATTATGAAATATAGCTTTCTGTTTCAATAATGACCTTTTCTCCACAGGCTATATATAGGCCAGTGTAAATGATTCAGGGAATGGTCCATAGTGTCGTATAGATGATGGCCTGTGGATTCCTACGGAGAGCAAAGACAGTTTCCAGTGAAGAATTGTTTCTCGATGGCACTACGTTGAGCAAGACTGTTGGAAATGACAGCTGGGGACATCGGAGAAAGCAGTGAAGGACACTTCACCACTACGCCTTTCCCAAGTTGTCGTCCTTATGCTGCTGTTAGTCACTTCCAGTTCCTATACTTGGTCTGTGTGTGTGTGTTTGTGTGTGTGGGAGTGACCGCCTCTGTGTATCTGCTGGAACTCCAGAGAAGGAAAAAGGGCAGTCTCGTCTGTTCTTCTTTCGCCGTAATTAATCACCAGAGGATCACATGGTTGTTTCAGCCCAAGATTAATTTTCATAAAAATAAAATAAATCTCCTTCAGCACAACTTATTTGCTGCGAGTCACACATGAAAGCACAGCTAAACGTGGCCTCAGCACTGCTGCCGGTGGTGCCAAACTCGCACTCTGCCTACAGCACTGCTTACTGTGCATCTGTCTGGATGGATTCTCAGAGGTGGTACAAGCCAGCCGCTCTCCCTGCAGCTGAGCCAAAGCTGGGGAAAAAAAAAATGAGGGTCAGGAACTGAAGGACTCCTTCCTGACCTGCTAATATAAGAAACAGACACTGGTGGAATTTCAAAGCTACTGTGAACCAGAAAACATGTCCGACTGAGTAAAGAGCATATGCAGGGACTTGAAATATTTACGCTTCATCACTCACCAGCAGCAATTACACATGTACATATTTATCAGCATGTTTACATGCACTACACTCTACACCCAGAGTCATTAAGAGCTGGCCATCATGTTTTACAGCCTGTTTTGTACCTAGCAGTAGTATACAGATATACAGTCCTCCTAAATGTACGGCATTTATGCAGACATAAACTCTAGGCATATATCTCCTAAAATCTGTATGTGCAGCACATAATCAATCTATTTATTATTTTTTGGCCATAAATCAGTTTATTTTTCAGACATGGGGGAAAAATACACATTGCAAGTGCCCAAAGACTACAGGGGCGTCTTCTGCTTAACTGTTAAATATCCAAAGTTGTGAAGAAACTAAGAAATGCTACAAATAGCGTGAAATATTAAATCCATAATGGAAATTGTTTTCAATTAATCTTAAATAATTCAGTAATTAATCATCAAATCTTTAGTGTCTTCACACTAAATCACAATGGATTTCCAGATTTACCTCACTGATGATATACATCTTGTTACTATCTTTCTTAAAATAGCAGTGCATATTTCCTTTTTTGTTTTTGCTTACCTCAGATATGTTTGTCCTGATTATGTACAGTATGACTATACTGTGAGGTTCTTGGTTGGATTACAATCTGTCTTGTTGTAGCCTATTCTGAATTGAATTAGTTTGGATTTAGAGCATAGTTAAAAGTAGGAAATTCAATGAAAGCAATTTATTTTCCAGCCCTAAACACATTCTCATAAACACCAGCCCTCCACACACACACACACACACACACACACACACACACACACACACACACACACACACACACACACACACACACACACACTACCTTTCCCAGCAGTCGGTGAAGGGAGACCCCCCTGCGGTGCCAGTGTACAGCCATGCCTGACTCCACACTTATTATCATGATTGCCCGCAAAAGGTGGCGGGACGCTGAGTCCATTCACGCTGCCAGGCGGCTTCATAAAGTGAATGCCGATGGTTCCCAGTCCCTCATCAGTGGCAGCGAGCAGCGGAGCGCCTCGGGACTTCTGCTCTCTGAAGTGACAATAGTTTTCCTGCCGATATCGGGAGAAAAGAGAGCAGGGAAGGGGAGAAGAACAAGATGGCTGCCAAGCATAAGGAATCTGTTGAATGCCTCATAGGGAGGTCATCCAGGAAGTAATGAGGTGAAACGCTGCAGTAGAGCAGTAGCTGTCAATCAGTTTGGACATTGTTGCGTTATAATGAGTGCCCATTGTGAGTAGTAAGCACCTACTTAACTACAGTAGGCAGCATTGTTGACTGTACGTCACCTCTCTCTCTCTCTCTCTCTCTCTCTCTCTCGCTCTCTCTCTCTCTCTCTCTCTCTCTCTCTCTCTCTCTCTCTCTCGCTCTCTCTCTCTCTCTCTTTTCCAGTAATCTCCTTCATCCCCCCCCCCCCATTCAGAACAAGGCATGTAATGCTACCCATGGACCATTTCCCGAGCATAATCCAACATCTGTCTTGCACACATCTCTTGCTTTGGCATTACAACCTTCACTCCCTCCACCTTCTCTCCATCTTCCACCCCCCTCTGGTAGCCGTCACAGCTGCTGAACGATTTCCTCTCACTGGGAGGCTCCTCCGAGTCACCGTGGCAGTGTCAAACGAGGCTCCTATTTAAGCTCATTAAATGTTTCCAAGAGAATAGGAAATCAATGGTGCATACCGGTGCGCGAGAACTTTTCTCTTAATTTAATTTCCCCTCCCCCTATCTGTTTGCACATCTCTCTCTCTCTCTCCTGTTTGTTTTTTTCTCCCGTCATTCTCGCTTGTTCTATTCAACCTGTCGTTCTCCTTTAAGTGGTGGAGGTGGGGCGATGTGGGGCAACGGTTGCCTTCAGAAACCATTTCGGACTCGTATTTGTGACGGGCACCATGGTGTGAGGCTGCCCAGACTTTTCAGTTTTGTTTAGCCCTCACCACATGGAGGACAATCGACTTGAAAGTTTTGCCCACACTGACCTCAGCCCCGCAGTTTCAGCTTTTGTTTCAAGCGATGCTGTTAAGGGAACAGGTTTCGACTGGAACAGAATGTTGCTTTGAAAACATGTAGGGGAGCGAAGCATGGGGATGCTTTGGATTGAGATGGACCCCAGCTTACTCCCACCTCATGCTTCCTTCCTGTTTTGACTTCAACCTAACATCTCCTTTTTTGTCCATCTCTGTCTTTTGCTCATCAGAAGTTCTTCTTAGATCATGGTGTGTGTGTGTGTGTGCATGTCTGGCAGGGCTTTGTGCTGTGTGAATCTATGCCTGGGGGCTGGGCCCACACCTTCTCTGGAGCTCCTGTAATTGCTCTTTTGGGGCCTTGTCTCTGGCTCTGAGCCCGTCTCCATCATTCTCACTCTGTCATTCTCCCTCGCTCTTTGGCCTCCTCCCTTCTTTTCTTTTTTTTTTTGCCCTCACTCCGACCCCCTTCCCTCTCTTCTCTCCCTGCATGGCTCATTATGGCTGATCCCCACCTGCCCAATCTGGGAATTCTCTTTCCACACACTCGCATACACACAGAGCCACTCAGCAGTTTTCAGAGCTGCCTGTCGCTCGGGTAGTTTGTGTGCTATCTGCTATAAAACAGCTTTGCTAATACTGTTTGGCCGAGAAATGGAAACAATAGCGCTGTCACATTTTTTTTTTTTTCTTCTTCCCTCCAAGTGGTGCAAACAGACAGTTTCTCATCTCTGTCGTGGCTGTTTGGGCACCATTTTTCATAAAGCCCTGGCCCTTCAAGCCCCGGCTCCTGCTGTTGTATACACTAGCCTCAGGCTCCTATCCACAGGCCTGGTCTTTTCCATTTCCATTCCAGCCCTCCTTCCAGCCTCTCACCCAGCTGCCTCGCCATGCCTGTTCCCAGGCTAGGGGCCTTACTTTGAAGGATAATGGATTGGACCAGTTGCAGCTGCTCAGTAGCAGGGCACTATCATAGGAGTTATCTAAGGGCCTGAGTGGCCTGTGATGAATGGCTGGGAGCTGTGTGTCTCCACCGATCAATAAGCCACTAGCACACAGATGAGCTAGATGCCCCCTCGCTCTCCGTTCTCCCCGTCCACACATACATCTCCCTCTCATAATCTCCCACTATGTTTGTGAACTTTTCCCTCCAATTCACGGCCTGAATTGGGCCATTGATCTTTTATCCTCGACTTGTTTTAAATAAAGGGCCAGTATCTCCTCTCCACCCGAGCATGCAAGGTTTCTGACAGCACTTATTGCTGCACCGCCGGCAAAGCGCGCAAACATTACTTAAGCCTGATCGAAGGCCCGTAATCGGAGAGAAGGGAGAATGAGGGGAAAGAGAGTATGAAGCTGCTACTACCCCCCACCCTGGTTTCCATCAGAAGGTTGATGCAAGCAGCGCTCCCAGGTGGATATTCACACTTGTAATGCGCACACACACACACACACAGACACACACACACACACACACACACACTTGCATACACCAAACAGTCTTTCTGTCAGGGCTCATTGAGCGTAACCTGTCCCAAAGCACCCAAACAGCCCCACCCAATCTGAATTGAAATAGGATGCTGTCAGTTTACCCTCTCCTTTGTCTCATTGTTGTGCACACGTGTACGTGAGGTCTCTCCAGACCACCAAAGCGTGTATGTTGGTATTTCTACTGCAGAACAACAGGTGTGTCATAGCTACCGTATGTGTTGGTTTTTGATCTTCTTTTTTTTTTTTTTTGCTCTACCGGCAAGGGATTTGTAATGAAAAGAGAGGAGTGGAAATCTCTCTCCCTGTCTCTCTCTCCCTGTCTCTCTCTCCGGGGACTTTCAGTCGTCTGTATCTTCGCCGCTTCTTCCTCATCTCTCGCCTCTCCTCCCACTTCTCTAACCCGCTAGCTCTGATCTTCCCTCTGATCTGCCGTTGTCTCTGTCACAAAGAGCAGATTTTTCAGCCTGGTAATTGCATGTCTGATGGCCACCACACCTGTTGCTGTCAGTGCAGCGGTGTGGGAGAGAAGGGGGTCGCTACGCCCTCTGACCTTCATGGTTCTAACCCCCTCACCACCACCACCACCAGGGAGGTGGTGGGGGGGGGGGGGGGGGGGTGTAATACAGCGTGCGTGTACATGTGTGTTATTGGGTGTTCTCACAGTTGATTGTGTTTACCTGTAACCTTGAGCTTTACCTTTAGTGTGTGTGTGTGTGTGTGTGTGTGTGTGTGTGTGTGTGTGTGTGTGTGTGTGTGTGTGTCTTCTCAAACCTGGCCAGTGCTGATGCTTTTCACTCTCTCTCTCTCTCTCTCTCTCTCTCTCTCTCTCTCTCTCTCTCTCTCTCTCTCTCTCTCTCTCTCTCTCTCTCTCTCTCTCTCTCTCTCTCTCTCTCTCTCTCTCCCTCCCTCCCTAATCCTCTCCTCCCCCTCTCCCCTTATCCAGAGCCCGGGCCCTTAATGAAGCTGGGGGTCAGCAGCAGTGTGCGGCTAATTGGCCAAGTTTGCCCGGGGCTCCGGCTGCCTGTGATTGAAGTGTCCAGCGAGGGCCCACTGTGCAGCCGCCGCTGCACCCTGCTCTGTTCCACTCCAACAGCCAAGACGCTCACTGCACCCCTGTCTGCGACTCCCTAGTGAGTAACACCCGAGGTCATTCTATTTTCCATTACACTCCCAATACTTTGTCCAGTTTTTTTTTCTACTTGTATTATCTTCACGCAACGAAGAGTCCTCAAGCTCTGACTTATCTCTGAATCACTTGTCCCACATGTCATAAGTGTTTCCTCTTAGAAACATTTCTCTTTTGTGCCTCATTTTTCAAAACTTCTATCTGTCTCTTCTTTCCAAAACTGTATTTTTCTTTTCTCTTTTGCTAGACTAGACCACATTGGCTCTTAGCATTTTCTCACTTCCCTAGGCTTCTACCTCCCTCACACTCTTTCTCATCACTTGCCACTGTAGGATCCGGGCAATTACTACGGTCCCCCATTGGCCAACTGCCAGGAAAAAAACCCCTCAACAACTTCCAGCCCCTATTTCTCTCACGATGGGCCCAACAGTCCCAGCCCTGGCCAAGCTGTATCACACTGCTCTGAGTTAACAGGAGGAGTTGGAGGCAATGGAGGGTTGGGGGGTGCCTCTAATTAATCGAGCCTCTACTTTCTACTCGTTAGGGCGGTTCTGGCTCCCATTGTTTGTCTGTCAGTACGAGAGTAGAGGTAGCAGGGCCATAGTGAGCTCTGGGGAAGGGACTGAGCAGATAAGGTGTAGATAGCAGAGGGAAGGGAGTGGGGCAATAGCTAACTGTCCCACCGGGGAGATACACAAGCAAGGGTCAGCCTCCAAGTACCACAGTACACCAATGAAAACACTTTTTTTTTTTTTTTTGTGATTGCGCTCATAGAAGTGGAACATTGCTGGCCAGTAAATGGTCAACACTGTGTTTGTGTGTCAGGAGACAATTGTCCAATTATAAGTCAAGTCCTGGCCTACAGTTTAGGGTAAGTTACATTCTGTCAAAACTTTATTTGCACACCAGTAGGTTTCTGTGCTTGTTTATTAAGGGCTGCAAGTAATTAAATTTGCTCGGATGCTCATTAAATGAAGATCCCCTGCAATTAACTGCTGATATAATTGTTTTATATAGACCGTTGTAAAAGCTTCTTCTGTTCATACTTCACTGAAGAGTCTGAAAACGACCATGTTTAACCATGATTCACTCAGTCAATGAGGTGAATGAAAAGGTGAGGAATATTAACATGTAATTGCACAAGACATATATACTGTGTTTGGGTTTATTCACTGTTCATCATTTCCTCCTAAACGGTTTCTGCGGTGTACTTTAAAACCCAAAGCTGCCACAAAGCCTCAGGACTTGCTGGTTTTCTTAGTGTGCCTCACTCGTCCATCTGTGAAGGGTTTAGCTTGACGGACGACTTCTTTTCTCACTCATCTTCTCCATAATCAGCCGCTTGCTTGGGTCATAACTCTTGTGCTCCACTTTCCATCACATTTCCTCCAGTGTGCCTGCCAGCCTGCCCGCTGGTGTTAAAGAAACGCAAAATATGGCTCATTTGAAATGTAGGCTACCCCAGGTGGTTGTCCTAGCTGTGCTGAATTAATAGAAGTTGGGTGGAGACTCAAGCTACACTTATGACTCCAAACACAGCACATTAAAAATTCACTCGTCCTATTTTTAGAGTTTTGTTCACTGTTTTTATCCCTTTGTTGTTCCCACGCTTCATCTCACATCCCAGAAGATGGTGTAAATGTCATGGTAATGACATGCTTTTTGGTATCCTTGAGGATTAGGAGGTGTCAGTCATTTCTCCCATGAGGCTTTGCCTCGGCACAACCCCTGTGCGAAGAGGTTCTCGGGGACGAATGAATTTGAATGCACAAGAGCAAACAAATCTCTTGTTTTTGTTGTCCTTTTTATCTGCCGTGTTACTTTTAGATACTTTGAACATTAATCAATGCAGTCAACTCTGCAGTTCCACATTCTTATTCGTGTTGGAGATGCTCATTTAGTTTACCTTTTTTAAATGTGTTTCTTTGAAGGAAATAGCAAAGAATTGGTAAACAAGACCATTTAATGGATAGTTATACCTTTTTGACAGATAATATTTCAAAGAGGAAGCCCATACCAAATATTGTTTTTGAAAAGAGTATTACTGACTGCGATACTATACCTTTTTGAAGTTGGTTCAGGTTAATCAAGTGAGGAGAAGAAAGCTGTCCAACATCAAAAGTCCTTTCTATGATATTTCAAATTAGTCAGAAATTAACTTTGCATCTCCAGAGATAAGAGTGAATAATTAATTGGTCAAAGTGAATCAAAGTGATGATCCTTTCTTCAATGTTTGTGATCTTTGGAAACTGAAATTGTCACAATGATTTGTCGAATGACAATGTGTCATGTAATCTAAAGCTCATTGCTATGATAATGTTGAAAAACGTCTAGGTCACGTGATACATTTAATTTCTCGTTAACCGTGGAGTAATTTCTGTTCTCTCTGTGGTGATAAATGTATAATTAAATTCCAGGCGTTATAAATTTTTCATCACTAAAGCGAGGTATTGCAGTACTCTAAACTACAAATGCTGCTAGCCCCCTCCAGACGTGCCTGCCAGATGATAAACCTAAATCACCGCAGGCCAACACAGACATGGGGCCCTCATCACCTGCCTACGTTTATCAAATGCCATGTCCTTGCGGTACCAAAATAATATAAAACACCTTGTTCCTGACTCATCACCCCACCTCCTCCAAGCTCCCCCATCTCCAACGTGGAAGTGCAGCCCTCCAGTTTTCCATCGCCCCCTGTGAATATCCAAGCTGTCGAGGCTGACTGGGCTGAACGTTTTCTTGCCAGGGCACAGTTGGAACAGATCCGGCCTCCGGGCCACATATACTGCTCCACTCCAGCCCCTGCAAACAAAGCCTGCCCTGCGCAACTGTCATCTAAATGCTAAGCGCTTTGGATCGTTACGGTAGATTCCTTTTGTACATACTTAATCATTTTTTGAGACGGCTTGTCCTTTAAAGCCTTACATGCTTTGCAGCTTGCTGAGCATGAGCTGCAGTTTGAGGTTTTGGGATTCATTGAATTTGCACTGAATTATCAATAAAGAAATAGTCTTTTGTTAATCAACAAGGTGTATGATTGCAGGAATGTGTATAGACGAAGCAGGTGCTTTTTGTGTGGTTCCCCTATTTGAGGATTATGGGCTGTTTTTTAACTCGGAGGCATAGTTTTTTGGAGCAACAAAGTATTTCAATGGTTATCTTTCAGATGATGGTATAAGACCTGTCTGCCAAGTTAATCGCCCATCTGCACCCTTGGGGGCTGAGAAATGTGGCCGTCAGGCTTTACGGGAACATAAGCTAAACAGTCCGGCCCACTTTAAGGGGAGGCACGTAGAGAGACAGACTCCAGACGAGCCTCTCAAACTGTTTCATATCAAATCCGCAGACATACAAATCTCCACAATGATCTGCCAAGTTCCTGCAGAATTCACTGGAGCAGGGATAGCAGAATTTCACACCCCCGCCCGAGCCCCCTCTCTACTCCTCGCAGCCATCACTGGACGACGCTTGGCAGCAGAGGGTGATGAGAAACATCTGCGAAAGTCGGTGCGCGTGTGCGAATGGTTGAATACACTCGCCAGATAAAAAAAAAAGTGTTTTTATGTTGTTGTTTTTTTATTTTTGGAGGCATCTTTTACATGTCAGCAGACAAGTCAATTATTCTAACATAGATCTCACAGTGGAATGAATGCAATATGAGTATAGATGCAACATGCAAACTCCAGGGCTTATTTATTATTACTTTTTTTTTTTTTAAATAATCGATTCTGCAGCTCTGTTGGCAGATAAACGAGCAGGAGCAAGTGGGAAAAGAAGAGATGATAATGCACTTCCTTTGTAGCTAAATTACTTCCTGTGGCTGGCAAAGAGGAAGTAGAGGCAGATCCCTATTGCCGTCATTTTCCTATTTTTACTCCTTTGTCTTGACAATAACAATGTTGTGTTTGCATGCTGACTATTATATTGTCAGGAAAAACACTAAGAAACAATGATTCAGCAGGTCCTCCGGATGCTCCTGTGCAGCTGCCAGAGATGTGACTGCTCAGAGTCACTGAAGTCTCTTTTATTTGGGTGTGCTGAGCATTATAAATAATGAAATGGAGCCAGTAATTGGTGGTTCTTGGTAATTAGGACCAAGCTGTCAGCTAGCAAAGTTGCAGCCTGATGGCGGTGCAGCAAGGGCAGTAATTACTATTATCTATGGGGGTTGTTGACACAACAATAATCCCATTCTTAACCGGGATAGGGGAGCTTATGTTTGCTGTCCCTATTTTTAAGAGGTTCATCCACAATAATGCAGCTGACATAAATCCTTAAGTATTTGAGTTAATGTCCGTCCAGCTAACACAAACGTAAACGTAGAGGGAGACCCCGTGGCCTTTCATTTTCTGCTTGGTGACGAAGCTTGTCCATATTTTTCCACAAGTTAAACAGTTGGACTTTTCCCCTGCAAGCGGTGTGACGCCCGACCATAAACAGCATTATCAACTATCTCAGCAGGTTTTCTAATTCCCCTGTAATCCTGTCATTTCATTCATGGATACCGCCTGGGTTACTCTGGGCCCGGAGCATATCTGCCCGCCTGTCTCTGCTCCTCTGTGTGAGAGATTGGATTTCCCAACTCCCCTCCTGCTCCGCCTTGCCACACACACACACACACACACACACACACACACACACACACACACACACACACACACACACATATATGTTCATGCTCAAGTGTTTGCTCATCTCTTGTCAGATCCCCATAGTGTAAATGGGCTGGTCAGACCTGATGATGTATAGGGTAGAGGACAATGGCACTGTATACCGTGTAGGGGATGATTCCTAGTTGCAGATATTTACTCGCCTTCGCTGAAGTGAAATTCTGCTCTTCTGGCTCAAGACTTACCAGGGCAGCATTTGCCCCATGAGATGAAGCAAGCTAATGGCCTCAAAAGCAGAGTACCCAGGTGACATTTCCTCCTCCTGAAATCCATGCAAAGTAATGAACCTGCCGGAGACTCGCATGACTTTATGCAAGAAAGTGTGATTATAGGGTGATTTGAAGGGGGCAGCTTGGGGACGTGAGGGTGAGTAAAAGGTAGTCGAGTTGCTGTTTTCACCCGTACTGTAGCACACAACACGCAAATTGCATCTGCTGTGAATTAAACATGTGGCACCTCGTTGCTTGAGGCGTGATGGACATTTAAACATATTGCAAGGCAGAGAAAATGGCTTTTTCAATAGGTTATTTATAGTGAAGACATTGTATTCATTTGATTATAATAAAACATCCATTAGACTCTGAGTGAACGGCATGGGGAGGTGAGGCCGGCAGAGTGCAGCTCAATGTAATAACAATTGTGCGTCTGCTCTAAATGAGCCAAGGAAAAGAGCGGGTTCCTGCAGATATTAGTTTTCTTTGTAGGGGTGCTCGGATCTGGCGATATGCTTCGATAGGAGTAATAAAGAAATATATCTGTTTTTATTGTGCCTTGGCGACAGAGTTATGTTTAGAGCTAGTATAAAGAGCTGGAACATGGCGTAAAATGATATTATGGCCCATTAGGTGGGGGCCCGAGCTAAGCGTCGCTAGCGGTAACCGAGGACTGGGGGTAATGGGGCCGCGGCGTATTGTCTGTGATCTGCTCTTTCACTTCTCACTGATTGAATCGTCTACAACACTGGCACTCCATCTCCAGGGGAACCGGAGGAGACGAGGTGATTTTGGCTGAAGACATCATTCAGTCAAACCTGGGAGATAAGAGAATGGGGTGGGGGAATTGGAAGGAAAGCATTCTGTGAAATGTAAAGGAAAGGTGACGTTCAGGAATAATTGCTTGATTGTTGTGTGGAACGAACAGATACCATGGCATGTGTATAGGTTTATTTTTTGATTTAGACATAATCTTGTTCTTTATTGCTGCACATAGGGTCTCTCGCAGCAAAACAATAAACTTGTTCTATTTCAGTTGGATTTCCGACTGTGAACGGAGGAACATATATCTGTGCTGCTGGTCTCCTCACGTGGTTTAGCTCTGCTTATGCTGCACTACGGCCTTAACCAATGCTCTCGAGTCACGCGGCAATATATCTCTGTCTCTCTGGTCTGGATCTCTACAGAGCTGGCCTTATACTGCTGGGGCTTTCCCCAGTGGATATCAGTGGAAGGGGTTAGGATCATATTAAGGTGCTAGCTGGCAGAACCTTTAACGTGCCCTTCCCTTAGGACCCACTCCAGTTCGACATACAGTGAGGATATAAAGGGCCTGCAATGGTTGAGGAGCAATAAATTAGCATACCTAGGTCGAAGCTCGTCTACTCCCAGAACTCGCCTGTAAACTCAGCTTCACCTCTCGTCCCTGTCAAAGCTACACCCTTCCAGTGTTGAATAGGCGAGACATTGTGTTGAGCGGCATAGTTTATCTGCTCTCCTGCGCAGCCGGCATGGGGGCTCGGGAAGTAATCTGAACCACGCAGGCAAAGAATTCCAGGCATCCTGAATGGAACCAGATGTGTGTTTTTGTTCACTCTTGTCTCATGCGTGCTCGCGGTGACTTGCACACAGGACACGGAGACATATAAGAGCATGCTTCTTGGCGCGCACACACACACAAGACTAGAATAGCAAAAGTATTGCAGCGCAGTCTGGCTTTCATAACAGAAGCAGATGATATGATAAGAAACAGGATCAGCCAGAAATGGCCACTGCAGGCTTGTTTATGTCAGTGCGACCCCCCCCTTCATAGATTAGCACTCAGATTGTGATGTTTGTACATGTCTGGCTGTATTGACCTAGAGATGAGCAACACACATATCTCCATCAGCATTTCCTAAACAGTTTCCCTCATTTGAACTGCCTGATTTTTATTTAATTTTTTCCCTGCATACTTGTCTTTTTTAGTTTTTGTGATAATGATCTTTCAGAAGTGAAAATAGTTAACTGGAACCTCAGAGGAAGGGTGGTTCAAAATGAACAAGAAAAGGACTGTGTTGTATTCTATTTTCTGAAATTTACAAAGAAGAAACTGGACATGACATTCCAAACAATTATTCTGCAATGCATCGAGGGAACACTGAGGCCATTATTCAAGGGAGGGACGGATACCTGACTCCGGTATGATTTATAGCCAGAGAAAAAGTAATAGTTAGACATTGCCCCAAAGGCAGAGGAGTGGCTTTTTTTTCAGGAAATCTCCTCAATGGATCAATTGATAGAATGAATTGAGATGTCAAACAAGTAGTGTCCTTTTTCAAGATGGATGTTTTGACTGGTCATAGCAGAACAAAGTACAGTTGTAACAAACAATATTGAGGATAGCTCTGCTCTATTCAAGTATCCCAGTGAGCCACCAAGCACAAAACCAGATAACTAGAACACCTAAATTAAATGTGATTATTAATGTTATTGATCAACATGTCTGTCAACAAAAGTTCTACAGGTATTTGTCTGATGTCTGATTGCCCTCTGACAGCTCTTTGTCCTATGTTGTGTTGTTTTTTTTTGGTCACATGTTTGCTGCTGTAAAATTGGAAGTCTTTGTAAAAATCAAAGTGTCAAGAAATGGTGAACGTCACCAGCTGGTTTCTGGCATTACACCCACATTGCGTAAGTGTTGACCCCGAGGCCGTGGTTAAAGCACTTAGATGCTTCCGCCAGCAACACACAAAAGCTTTTCAAATCTATTCCACGTCCAAAGACGTGTTTCTCCTTCTTCTTCTTGGCTCCGCTGTACCATCAAAGGAAGTGGTGTTCATCGGCCAGCGTTATTGCTGGCAGGAATGTGTGACTAAGTGTGTGCGTGCTTGTTGCCTGAACATGTAGGCCCCGTATCTGCCATCACCACAGGAAATGACCAGCCGTTTTCTTTGAAGTCCCAGCAGAGTTTTTCATTATTCCCACTATCTCCAGAGACACAAGGCGACAGACCCGCCCCCCCCCCCCCCTTACATTGCTGATGCTCTGCACTCAACCTCCGCTGCTCCCCACTCAGAGCCTTGCCACCAAATGCTTGTTAGAATGCAGAACAAGCGCCTATTAGCATAGAGTATGGGAGTGCTGGTCGCCACAGGGCACGAACCCCAC
This sequence comes from Cebidichthys violaceus, assembly GCF_023349555.1. Taxonomy (NCBI): domain Eukaryota; kingdom Metazoa; phylum Chordata; class Actinopteri; order Perciformes; family Stichaeidae; genus Cebidichthys; species Cebidichthys violaceus. The sequence continues at coordinate 5,373,330 of NW_027176483.1, forward strand.
CACTACCCCCTCACTTCTACACAGCACACTTGCCTGAAAAGGCTGAGAGGGCACGTGTAATTGCTTTTTCTTCTCCCCGTGCAGAAACTCAAACGCAACATACGAGAAATTCTAAGATTCCCCAACCCTGGCCCATCCTTCCGCTTCTTCCCTTTTCTCAGTTATTCCCACTTGCCTCAGCGCTCACCTCCACCCCATTTCAAACCTCTACTTCCTCTCTTTACGCTCCTAGCATGTCAAAATGTGTGGCGTGCGGAGATGAAATTAATTGGATCACTGTGTGGAAGTGTTGAGCCCCCCATGGCGCACCGCTGTGTGAGGTACGATTGGCACGCGTTCACCAGAACTTGCTGCAAGACCAAGAGTCGCTCCGCTGCCGGTTTGTGCCAATCTGGAGCAGCCTACATACATGGAATCAAATATTTTCGCACACTACTCGCTCCCCCCCCCCCCCTTACACACACACACACACTAACAAACAGCAACTGTCTTTTCTCCAGTGGCTCATACAATATATATGTACAACTTTCAGAGCAGGGAGGCAGATGCCTTGTTTATCTGCCAGTAGGGCGCATGCCAAGGCAGTGTGCCTGGGTTGGGTGTGGTTGAAATCTGGGTTAGGAAATCCCTCGTCGAGGTTATTACACGCAGTATTGCTAATGAAGCTTTTGCTCCAGTAATGGCATTACCAAATGGAAATGCTAACCCTCATGTTCAAATTGAGCATCACAATTTACATTGACAAAATCCTGTCCACTCGCAGTGGGACAAACTGGATCATGTGTATGTTAATGTAGGCTTTTATGAGGTACAAAAGCAGAGGCTCTAGTCTACGATTAGAAATGCTAAGCATGTGTTACTCCGTCCTAAAGCCGGTACAGTTTTTGTGACATGTGACAATACAATACTGAGTGTCTGTGCCGATACCATAGTTTGATAAATATAAACAGTTTTTTGTTGTTGTTTTTTTCTCAACCAGGGCCCTTTACCAAATGAACCAAACTTCTCAATGCGTCAGTGTTTTTAACACAAGCACCTATAAGAGGTGCAAGAGGCACTTTGTCTCTCTGGCCTCATTTTCACTTTCATCTCCCTGCGTTTAACATCTATTAAGGGCATCAGTGTTTCCTTATTGAGATGAGCAAATATCTGATCATAGAATACATGAAAATTAAAAAAAAAAAAATGTCTAACCAAGCATTCAATACCATGGTCACACTTCGGTCAGAACTCAAAATGCACCGCGAGTCGATACACCGCCCTACTTTGCCCGGCTCTTCCATTATCTGTGTGGAGTCTGTCTTGTGTTGTTATAAATGCTTTCTCTGTCCAAAGGTTGCTATTTGTTCCCCCCTTGCTGTCTGATCAGTGCTGTGTGGCTGTGGCTTTTTGACTTCTCTCTTTGGCCTTCTCCCTCCGCCCTGCTGGCTGGCTTTGTCTGATTTATGGCAGTCTGGAGCTAATGGTACAGAACCAGGATTTGTGTCTGTGGTGTTGTGACTGGACCGGTGCCGGCTCATTGGCCTCTTCACTTCTCTCTCTGTCTCTCTCGCTCTCCTTCAGAGTGAGATGGCCAGTGAGCGACTCGGCTGCTGATCAGCATCCCTGCGCTGCGACTCATTCGTCTTCACATACCCCCCCCCCTTTCTCTCTTGTATTCTTTCCGCCAGAGGAACCAGGCTGCAGGCTGGCGGGGGAGCCGACTCACCTTCAGACAAGGCCACCACCACCAGACCTTGCCTCACCTTTCATCCCTTTTCTTTCCTCACACTCCCCTGGCCCTTCCTCACACACACACTCACTCCCACACACACATTTTCCCGTCGCTCTCTGTCCCTCTGTGTCGGCACCGAAGAGACCGGGGCCAGGCTGCGAGGCAGGCAGGGGGCCTTGTATGTGGAACTGTGTTAATTAGCACAGGAATCTGGAGACGAAAGCCACGTTATCTACCGCCACAACACCCCCCCCCCCCTCTCCTCCAAACCCCGTCATCTCGCTCCTGCTCCCTGTCTCCATGTCTCTGGAGGTTGCTTCCATCATGCCGCTTGCGTCGCCAGGTTTGTGAAGGATGTCGCTGCCAGCTGTCTTTTTCATGGACGGCTGCCAACCTCTCCCCATATCTTCCGTCCGTTGTCATTTCCTCGTTTATTCCCTTTTCTCTCTCTCTCTCTCTTTTCTCACCTCCCGCCGCTCATCTGTTAATGAACTCGGTGTCTCAAGCCCATTTGTGTTTTCCAGCCTTGTCTCAGGGAGAGTATGTTTCTTTTTAGGCGAGGACAGGGTGTTATGTAGCCCTCGTTGGCACATTGGCGCAGTGGTACCAAGGTCGGGCAGGGAGGGTAGCGCCCAGGTCGGCAGACAGTCTGTGGCCGCCACACCATGCCAGCATTGCAATCTGTGTGCAGTGTGTTAAGTGCAAAACAGACACTCCATTTCCTTTTTGGTCTGGCAGCGTTTTGCCTTCTTCGGCAGCGCCGATAAAGGTCAGAAAAGCATGGGCAGACAAAGAGAGCTTTATATCCCATCCAAACAATAAGAATCCTAATCGATCGGCACATTCTGTGCCACCTTCCTCTCTTTCCACCCGGCCCTGCAACATATTTTCTGCATGGTAGCAATCCTGCCGCGGCGCTTTCGCCCCTTATTGAGTTCTTTGCTCTGTGGGTGAATTGTTGCAAAGTCCAATTGTGAGTTTCAGATAGAAAGAGATAGTGAAAGACAGAAGCAGAGCACAAGGCAGAGTCGACTATTGTAGATATGTCTGAGCCATTTAATGTAGTTGAAAGGATGGCTGACGTAGCCCACGCAGGCTGCATGCCCCATTTTCTGTTTCAAGAAACTTAGAACTTGTGTCTATCAGTGTGGTTTCTTGTCCATCTGAGTGGGAATTGTGTGTCTCTGTGTTTTAGTTGCTGAGTTGCTCTGTCTCCCCTGGTGTGCGAGTGCTGTTAAGCTCTCCTGCACTTTATTTGACCCTGGCCTCCTATGAGGTGTCATAACAAGCCAGGTGTAAAACAGATGTATGCCAAATAAAGACATGAAATCACACACACACACACACACACACACACACACACACACACACACACACACACACACACACACACACACACACACACACACACAGTGAGTCAGTCAACCCTTTTGTTCACACAGTATAACTTTTGCTCCCGGGAATTCTGGCTTCATAAATTGAGCTCACTTGGCCTTTGATTTTATCAATTAATCTGCACTGGCGGTGCTTGATGAAGGACACACAGGGCAAGGCTAATTGTGCCTTTAAACCAGTTGCATGCAAAACATTTCCATGTCATTAGTCCCTCTGCTGCAAATCGGAAAGGAGCTGTTCTGCTCCTCTTTCTCCAAAACTTCTATGCGTCTTTGTTTATCTGTTTTTCTGTTGTCTCAATTTGTCCTTCAACACCCCAAAAAGCCTCCCAATAGTATTTCGTCCATGGTTATATAGGCTTTTGAGATCTGGAGTTTAAAATATCCTCATTGATGAGCTACTGTGATACCCTTGCTTCCACCATCAGGGGAATTAAGGCCTCTTTTGTACAGTGTAGCTCCTCGGTGCCATACAGAGCTGTTATGGTTGCCTTCTCTCAGAGAAATAGAGGAATGGGGACAGAGAGGTGGGAGGCAGCTTCTCTCTGATCTTCTGCCTCTCTCAGAACCATCTGTCTGGTGCTGGCCCGACATTCTGCGCCGCTTAGTATTAGCACTTACAAATATATACATTTCTCACATCTAGCTTTTGAGAGGAGTCGTACCACTTGCTGAGTTATGCGCGCCAGGAGATGGGAAGCGAGAGCAGATTGGGAGCCGGGCAGAGTTGTGGGATCGATGGCTGCCAACGCTTCATTGATGGGAGGGGTGGAATGGTGGGAGGGAGGGAGGGAGGGAGGGAGGGACGGGGTGCACGCGATTGGTTGGATAATGGAAGGAGTGCTGCGGATTGGCTGTGTGATCATAGTTTGTAATTTATCCCAGACTGGCTAATGGGATATGTTTGTTTCCAGCAGCTTGATATCACAGCAAGCAACATTAACTCTGAAGCCTGGTGTACGGGCACATCTATCATTCCTATTCGTACACCGATAGAACATGCATTAGCAACAGGTTTTACCCGGCAACATTGTAAAATCACTAAGTTGCGGGACGAAAAGCCTGTGATATCCACGCTGAACACGTAAAAGCACGCATTAAACTTTTATTCATGCCGTGTTTGCCAATTCATTTCTGCTGTTAAAGATGGTGTTGCTCTGTTAGTCACAGATGGATGTTTAAGAAGTTTGGGGGGCAAAAGCAAAATGATATTCACAGATGCTAATAAGCTACATACAGCGTAGCACTCCTCCTGTCAGTTGTCAGTGCTAGGTAAGCTTTTGAGTCGTACAGCAGGATGATTTGGTGTTAAGTCTGTCTGCGCCTCTTTTTTTTTTTTTTTTGGAGATATCTTGGGGTGAGCAGCTTTTATCCAAGGCTTCCATTTCTCTTTAGAGGCTGGTGACTGACTCTCCCGCCCCTCCTCCTCGGTTCCTCGCTGCTGTGAAATGGAATTGCTTTCTCGTTCGTTAAAGATTTTCTTGTCGTTGCCTCGTACTACTCCAGGAGTGAGATCACTTGAAATGGCTGAAAGTTCTCAAAAACCACTGGAGTATACTGGTGTGGCAGCAGCGGTGTGTGGGGGTGGATTGGTGAGCCAACATAAATAAAGAAAATTGCCTTTTTTTTTTTCTTTGTTTTTCCAAATTAAATCTTTTTGGGGGACTTTTTTTTCTTCTTTTTGACAACACACAAATTAATTCCGGCAAGTTGTCGCTTTACATTAAAGCATGAAGTGGCCTGCTGGTGTAAGGCAAAGTAATCCCTCTCCTGGTTGCCATGGAAGCAGATGGGTTGTAGCTGTGTTGGGTCTGCCAAAAACCACTGCCCACCTATATCCTATAGGCTTTTCTGGGGGTTAGTGGTTCAGACAATTCAGTCTTCTCTGTGACAACATTTTGGCCATTTTGGAATTGCACTGGCGTTTTTAAAACACTGTTCCCATGTGTGGCTTACGCCGATCCTTTCATGTGATCGCTCCCTCACACTTTAAGACTCAAACGGCAGAGAATAATCTTCATGTGCTCCGAATAATCCCACTCTTCTCGTATTGTGTTTCTCTAAACACTTGTTTGCAGCAAATAAGCCTTATGAACTTTTCTCACAAGAACCCTCCCCCCCACCTTCCTCCTCCTCCTCCTCCTCCTCCTCCTCCTCCATTCCTTCCATTTGCTGCTCCACTTGCTCTTTCAGTCAAACTCTCATCATCAGTTCCATCTGCCCCCAAAACAACACAACTGCTCCATGCGTCTCCCGCCCATGCCCCACAGCGTTGGCGTACCAGTGCAGCGTTACTCGGGGTGTGTGCAGCGCCAATCTTAATCACATTGGGTGAGCACACCTGTGAAAACAGATGTCCACCGGGGCTGGCATGCTGTTCCTCTTTAGGGTGGAGCATCTGCGGATGGCTTTCCGCCGCTCCTCCTCCTCCTCCTCCTCCTCCTCCTCCTCCTCCTCCTCCTCCTCATCCCCCACCTCTGCACAGAGTTTCTCAGGTCCCCAGCAGGCATGCTTGGCCCCGACACCCAGACAGGAAGGGCACACAGCGGCATCAGGCGAGGTAGAGGAAGCACCGGTCCCCAGGCTTTACCCCCCTGCTGTGTTTACTTTAATATTAGTCCTGCTCACAGATGATAATGACGAAGTACGATCAAAGACACTGAGCTCTTCTTGCTCCCGAATGGGCAGACATGTTGACATGTTATGAAGTACAAGATCAATTCAAAAGGAATTTGATGCTGCTATCACCCAAGATCAATTTTTTAGTCCTTTTTATTAGAGAATTTGATAAACACCAGGTGTTGACCTTTAAAATTAACCTCTCAGATTGCGAATAGATCTCAGTCATAAGAATGGGCTTACACTGTTATTTGCCGTATAGAGAGGCATTAGTGCAGGCATGATAATTCCTCTATACAATTAAGTGCTTTATGATGGCATTAGCCAACACAATGTTGTGTTTTGTATAATTACGTCCTTATCTGATAGAAGCCATCTTTTAAAGCCAGTGCCACATAGCTGTGCTTTTGTCTAGAGGCGTTTGGTATAATGTACGGCATTAAATTGGTTCGCCAGATAACTACCGATGTTAATGAGTTAACCAGACAGAATGATCTGTATTAGTGAATTTTAAAAAGGCAATAAACGCTTCGTAGAAAGGGATTATGTGATTTCTATCCAGCTGTGCTTTCCCATTCGCCATTCTTCCACCTCTGCCATTTCATCCTAAAACCTCCTGGCTGCCCAGTTTTATAAAGGTACCCAAGTGCCCCACCTACGGAGACACAGAGGTGGCCCAAAGCAGGCAGAGTCTCGCCTGTTCTTGACCCCCAATGCACACATGAGCTGATGCTTTTCAGGGTTGGTTCACCCAAATTACAAAAAAAAAAAAGTACTTTCTCACTTACATTTTCTAGCCATGCAGATAGTTTCTATTTTAGTGTGTTAAGGGTTTTCTGAGATATCTGCTGCCATCCAAGCACAGTTTAGTTGAAGTGGATTTTGTGTGGCGTTCACAGCAGTGAAGAAATTACATTTAAAAAATGTTTTTTACGGCAGTGTCTCTTTCCAGAAACAGAGTCTCCATTATGATGGATAATTCATCCCATTGGAACTACTTTCTACTAAAGAAGTAGTCCCTGTAGGCCAATTTGGATGGGATTTATATCTCCAAGTGGCCGTGGCGTGGTGATTTCATTTTTTACCTAATTGCCAGTGAATTTAATCTGGACTGGAGCGCATATGTCTGTGATTTTCACCTCTGGCCCAGTCATAATCACAGCCCTAATTATCTACTGTTCTTTGGCAAACTCGCTGGTCCTGTCTGGAGAAACACTTTGCATTTTAAAAGTGAAATTCTAAACATTGAGCAACTAAAGAACTAGAAAATGATTTCTTTACATGACAAATCACTCATTAACATCAGGCAACGCATACTATGAAGGGAAAACTTAAGAAAAACTTTATAAGACAGTTTGCAACTGTATGTGTTAATAACTAAATTACAACTAAACAATGACTGGTGAGAAATTATAATAGAGAAAATAATACTAAGCTCGTAGGTGAGCTCGTTCCTGCAGCTTATTGTCTCTCACAAAACCTGCTCCTGCAGTTAGTCAGTAGGTCAAACGCCCTCCGAAACTGCGACAAGGTAAAAGGAGAGGTATTTAATAACCCACGTCTCACTGTCGTATTAAAACTTGTATTAATGCACCACAAATTAAATTCCTTTTACCTCCATTCTATTACGTTGGAGACAGAAATCAGAGCTAAAATTGAAGCTATCTACATGTCTGGCATCACCAGAGCGAAGGGAGCAAATGTTTTTTAAGGATTTGTTTGAACCGACCCTTTAATCATTTTTACATTAAGACAAGTGGCAGACCCAGACCCATCCATCCCTGCTCCATCCCCGTCTGCTGCTCCAGCCTCTTGTCCATCCAGCATCGATCCAGGCTCTTATCTCCACTCTGATCCCTGTGTTATTTCGGGAGCATAGGGATTGCTTAATGATCTATTGACCTGATCTACCGATCTGTACAGTCGACCACAATGGACCATCTACTGAAGAGGAGCCTGCAGGGCACACACACTCCCACTGTACACGCGCCCTACAACCAGTCTTGGTGCTCTTTGGTTCCCTGTGTAACCCCGGAGAGATTAGGCCTTAATGTGCTCCAAGCATCTGGCTGTGAAGTGGTCTATGTATTTCCGCTATCTAACGGCGCTGTTCCTAAGATGACTGCTGATGACTCGGCTCAGCTTAATCCTCTCACTGTGTTTTCATTTAACATAATGTCTGTGTGCATATGAGCTACAGACAATGATTTGTTTAGCTACTTATGACTGCTTGTAGCGATATTGCCTCATTTGAACTGTGACTTTTATGCTCCCCGCAACAGGCTTACTCCATGATTGAATTGAAAACAAGGCACCAGAGTTGAACTTGAAATGGAGATTTGTGGTTTTATCCATCTTGGTTTCCCCTATGTTCGACATTTCTTTAACATAAAGAAAGTCGATCGAAGGCAGCCTATTCATAGACAGCCTGATGCAGGTAAAGTCTTAACTTATGTGAAGACACCACTTAAACACCACCGACACATTTGATTGGATCTTGCTCTGTTTCTGGTGTGCACTGTGGCACCTTGGGCTGCGCGACTGCAGTTGTTGCAACACGTTGAGCTCGTCATGGGTGAGACCCTCGGGGAATTGCAAGACACTAATACATGAATCCGATGTGTTTGATGCATTTGTAGTTGTTTTCTGGTGCTTTTGTGACCGTCTGTCATGCTCGCAGCACAGCTTTGAGATGGCAAAGCTGGATGGTCAGTCTGCCTGCCTGTCCATGACAGCTTCTGGTCAGATTTCCATTAAGTTTGGTATGGATTTTCACAGCCCCAAGAGAATGATGTACAATCATATTTGCTAACTTTTCATCACCTGCCACAATCTTGTAAAAATGTCTCCCTTAATTAAACAACACTTAAAGTATTTCAAAAAGCTGGATTTGCTTTAAATTTTACAGCGGATTGGATTTTTTTTAAACATTTTTTAGTTTCATATTGTTAACAAGTCTTTAAACTGATGGTGATGCTCAGTGAAAGGTTACCAGAAGCATTTCAACTTTTCCGAGCATTGTTTAATCACCTCTTGTTTCCTCTTTGTTCGCCAGCTTTGCTGCTAGGTGTATGCGTACCACAGTGTGATGTGGTGCAAAATAAATAATGAAAGTTGTCCAGTCAAGGCAATCTCCAACACTCCTACTGTTCTGCTAAATTGTGTTCATGAATTATTGATTAGGGCTGGTCAATATGGAGAACATCACATTTTTAACCAAATACCTCAATATCGATATTGTGACGATATTTTAAGGTTGACCAGTGGTGCTTTCACAAAAATATTTACACAATGAGATTTTTGATAATCATCAGTAATGTGGATATAATGTCTAATTGTAAAAGTAAAAATAATAGAACGGCCTTGTAAGGTTTAGAAAATGACATCACTTTACTGTAATGCAGCCTTTAAAACCAGGAAAAGACGACAACGCATATGTCAAGTCAAGCTGCTCTTTCAGGATGAGCCAGTGGAGTAACGGTGTATTAAAGTGAGGTCACTTGTTCTCTCACGTGGGAAATATCTATTAAAGTGGAGTACCAAATGTGTTGACGAACGACGTAGCTCATGAATTGTATTTTTGTTGTTCGGTGCACTTCTTTCCTTTCCTGGTGAGTAATTAACACTGCCACCGTGGTTTGGTTGCAGGGCTTTATCTCATCATGTTTATTAATATGACCCGGACTTGTCACTCATCACATCCATTAACAGTTAAGTGAAGGTATTTACACCTTTTGCATAGGGCCATGTTAATTATGGCTGAAATTAAACTTCAGGTCTTCCTGCTGTAATTTGTGAACAGTATGAAGCGGTATAACGGATATTATGAGATGTTTCGATATTACAAATATGCCAACATCCTGCAGTTATTAACTCTAGTTAAACCCCAATATATTGTATACACCATCACTCATGCAGCTTTGACATTAGCGGTACACGTCCTGCAGTGCAGACACACGGTGGCATTTGTCCGGTCGCAGAGATTCCATGATGTGATTGCAAATGGTGGCACACACACACACACACACACACACACACACACACACCACTGCATGTGACGTTATGAAATTAATGTGGCTGCGATCGATATCAGACAACTTTCAAGCAGCTCAATTTTACACTTGCTGCAGGGAACAGATGGTACTCACTGATAATCTTGCTGGAGGTGGGTCCATGGCAGAGAAGAAGATACAGCGAGGGGAGACCAGATCCTCCAGAGCACAGGAGGAAGGAGAAAAGAGGTTAAGGAGCAATGCGATACTTATTCACGTAGCCTGCATGGGTGAATGATTCCCTAATCAGATTTACGTAATGAATAGTTAATTGCACATCAACTCCGACTGCCTACATATACAACACATGACCCGCACCGAGCTCCAGATTCATTTATACACAAACTGCTGCAGCGCAGTTGTCGTGTACAATGATCTCTGTACTCCTGTGCGGTTATCATTAACATCAACGCTTTATGTAGCTGGAGGGCAAACATTTGTGTTCACACTGTGTTTTGAAGGAAAAACATTCTAGTGGCGCTCAAATATTGAAATACACCCACAGGCTCGCTAATGCCTCAGCCGCTGAGTGCGTCGCATTGTGTTTCTGCTGTCTGAGGCTGACAGGATACCTGTTGAAGAATATTCAGGGTGCAGAAACCTGTCTGGTCGGTAATTGATAGGCCCTGGCATTGCATTGATAGGACCGGGAATCTATGCGAAAATAGGCCTCTATCTACTCCTCGTAAATCTCTCAGTCATGTCAGGTTGAATCTCCTCAAACTGCATGTCCCGGGGGAATGGGTGAATGAGACAAGCGCCCCAGTGTTGAAAAGCATGTTATTGGAGCCCATTCCTGCTCTGGGATTCCTTTTGGGCCCCTGTGATTACAGTGCCTCAGCCAGGCAGTGTGTGCAGGCCTCTTACCGAGTGTGTGCGTCAGAAAATGTGCTCCACCAACTTTTGCTGTGCGTGTGAGTGCGTGCGTGCTGTTACTCGAAACGACTCGCTTAGAGCTGAAAGCAAGACTGAGTGAGGGATCAGAATTCTTAAAACAAGTCTGGGCACATCTGGTTGCAATTGGCAGGAGAAAAAAGGGTCCTTGTGTTCTGGGAACTGGCAGCAAAAGCCTGACCCAACCCAGCAGAACCAAGCCCAGTACAGTACAGAACCAGCCAACACTGGGGGGAAAAAAAATACCAACAGCAGGACTGCTCCCCTTCACCCTCCCTACTTATTCTGACTCTTAGCCAATTCTCATAATCCCACAGCAAAGCCCCTGGCAGCGATTTTTTTTTTCTTTCCCTCCTTATATAAACATTGTTTAGACTTCTCCCATTCCTTCCATTTCAATATAAGAAAGTAAGGGCTGCCATGAGCCAGGTAGACCCAGAGCTCTATTGCGTTTGGCCACAACTCTTGTGTCTGGGATAATGATGCCCCGGGGGGCGAGTGTGTGCCTGAATGTCTGTTTGCTCATCTTGCCACCTTAGTGGAAGTGGGAGGAGGGAAAATTGCTCTGGGCAGGCGGTATATTGAAAGGCATTTCATGGCGGGTGCTAAAGTGGGTTATTCTTCCATCTGTTTGATTTTCAAGTTAAAGGTTTGGGAGGGCTGGACGCAGTTTGCATGTGAAGGATGGCACACCACAGATTGAGTGCGACAGAAGAGACCCCTCCTCCACCCCCCCCTTTTCAGCCAAGCGTAACTGAGAACAGTGGCAATTAAAAAAGTGATGCCAGCGTTTACAGCCCCGAGCCATTGTTTTGCCCTGCCTAGTCTCATTGCGCTCATTATTATGGACCGGCGTTTTTACCTGCGACGCGTCAATGCAGTGCTGGTTTCGGAGATAGCCTGGCCGGCTTCTCCCTGGTGGCTGCAGCTGAAAACAAGCCCTGTCACCTCAGTGGATCCAGCTCTAATTCAAATGGAGCGTGTGCGTTTAGCCTTCTGAACCTCAAGCCCTTTGCTTGGACACAGAGGCAGTTAAACTCCAGCTCCAGCTACAGAGAGAATATCATGGCTTCTGTTGTTGTGCCTTTAGTGCTGCAGGGACTATTGGCCGTCCTTATTAAGCAAGCTGACTGGTGACTGGGCAACAAGCCTGGGTGTGTGGGTATTCTCCATGTACGAGAGACACACTCACACACGCACAAGAAACTGAGCTGTGTGTGTGTGTGTGTGTTTGTGTGTGTGTGTGTGTGTGTGTGTGTGTGTGTGTGTGTGTGTGTGTGTGTGTGTGTGTGTGTGTGTGTGTGTGTGTGTGTGTGTGTGTGTGTGTGTGGAGGAAGGCAGGCAGGACGCCTGAGGCTGAGCACTGAAGCCAGAGCACTACTGGTGTTTCCACACATGCCACAGATCCAGTGACCCTCACCAGCATAATGACTGCAGGGTTAATTCCCCAGGAGTGGCCCAGCGCTCAGAGAGAAGAGATGAGAAGGAGCGTGGCGGGGAGGGCAACACAGAAGGCCACGACTATACAATGTGCTGCAGCTCTTATTCTTCCATGTAACACAGACTGATCTGTTCCTACCCCATCCTTTCTGATGGGATTTTGCAAGCTGCCAATAATCCACTGGCATTGTGAGACGTGTCTCTCTCCCCCTCCCTCTTGCTGTCTCTCTGTTTCTCATTCTCATGGATTTCTAAAGCTAAAAATAATTTCACCACAAATGGCTAAAAAGCTGAGAGGGAGGAGGGTTTGTTTTTCTATCCCTAAATCATGGCTGAAATGTGTGAGAGAGGGTTTTACTGGCACAGAGCAAGAAGTGGAATTACACAGTGACAATCTCCTACTCCATCTCTGAGGCACTGTAAGACGAGGCAGAAATGCCCATTTCCCCGGCGCATTAAGTGATTTGCAGGGCGGCATTTGGGTAGGATCTTTCATGGGGAGCACATGAGAAATCATCCCTTGCATGACATTTTCTTTGTATAGATGAAGGGAGATGTTAGAACTCTAAGTTGCCGTTTTCCTCTAGACGGTGTCTGGGAAATTGTTCTCATAAATAATGTTTTCAAATGAAACGGTGTACACAGGAATGGCCCTGAATAATACCTCCAAGGGCTGTTCTCCCTGCTTGTATCTTTTAGAGTATTTACTTTCCATTGCCGCAAATCAGTAGTGCTACACAGCGGTGCAAACCCCGTCCATTAGTATTCAAAGTGCACTGTAATGAGATGGGGGGAAAAAAAGTAGACATGGAAGCCAATGTGAAAATTCTCTGTTGGATTTGAACCTTTTTGATTTTCAGCAAGTCTCTCCAAATCCCAATTCCTGCCTGCTGCGGTTTGTGTTTTTGTGTGTGTGTGTGTTTGTGTTGTAAATTGATGAGAAGGCTGCCAGTTCGATCTGCAGGGAAAGAGAGAGCATGCGTGTTGAGAGCGATGGCCGCTCCGCGCTCCCTGTTGTTACATAATGATGAGATATTGAGTGTGTGACCTGGTACCACTTTATCTTGCCCTGCACAGATTGCATTCCATAATGTAATGAGACAGATATTCTTTAATGGAAATCCCGGACAGGGTCATGATTGCCGTGATAAAACTTAAGGTCACACTTCACATTATCCAAGGCGGACTCAAATATGCGTAATAAGCAGAGTTGTTATTGCTATGGCGAACGTACTGTAATCATATGCCTCATCATATTATTTCTTTCCTTATTAATAAACCAGCTGAGGATTGTTGGTGCTGACAGTTGTGGTACATTGACAAAGACCCCGTCACTAGGTAACGACTAATAAATCAGTGCGTTGTGGATGCATGTTGGACAGAGAGGCACGGATCAGCGCAAACATGTACGATATGCAGAAAGTGGCTGCTTTGAAATGAGACTTAATTTCTTTAAATTGGTCGTACAAATGAGGTGAGAACAATTCCTGGCGCTGTCTGGGCGTTAGCTGTTGAAGTGTGGGCTTCAAGTAATTCAGACATCACATAAACATTAAACGCAAGCTGTGTTTGTGCAGTGTTCATAACAAGGATGCGCAGAAACAACCTTATGGAAAGTCTCACCAGACTTTGCTGCAGCTGCCTGAAGATTAACAGCTTTATTGCAATAAGCAAGTCTTGGACATTTGGCCCAGGCCTTCGTTAGCTTTGGCACCAGGTGAGACCACCCCCCCCCCCCCCCCCCCCCCCCCCTCCAAAATTTATATAAATGAATAAATAAAAGGAAAGAAAGTTTAAGTAAATCTTTTCTTTCTTTAAAAAATCCTTGTCGGTCGGTAATTCCTGCATGAAAATTCTGTCAACATCAAAGCGTGAGCGGGAAACCTTTCAATTTAGCTTTTATGTTTAATGCATTGTTTGGGGGAGCGGCTGTGCTACATTGTGCTACATTTTTGAAGAGGCTTGATGACAACAGAATGAAAGTGTCACTTGCGAAGCAGTGACTAACACGGTCGGAGAGGGGAGGCAAACAACATCATAACTAAAGCAAATGTCATTACAAACTGCTGCATCGCTTCAGAATGAATTCCTCCTATGGAACAACAGTGGGACAGAGATGCTGCGACAACAATACCATCAAGCGAAAAACGTCTTGCCGCCAGACGGTGAATCATCTTAATTGACCATCAACAATATAAACAGTGGGCCTTAATTATGCCTGAATGAGAATAGATAGAGACAAACCGTGTGAGCGATACAGCTGGAGAGAGACAAGAACAATGATTGCAGAGGGAGGATTACCATGGAGATTTGCCTTGCATTTGTTTGGCGCCTTCTCCCGTTGGAGCGCTGACTTTTGGTTTCGGGGGAGAGAAAGTTTTGGTTTCAGTATTTGGACTCACTCACACCCCCCACTCTCCTTGGTTTTCTGTCTGTCTTGTTTTTCCTCTGAGTTTCTCTCTTTGTCCCTGACTCACATGCCTCTACTTGCTGGAGGGTTTGTATGCTTCATGCCACAGAGGGAACCCAGCTGCACAGATGTGTTGCCTGGCTAGCAGTTTTTAGCATTTGCCTGGAGCAGCCGCCCCTCCAGGACCACCGGCCCTGATGAAGAGCTGTGGAGGCTCCATTTGGCAGCTTCTCTTTCGACATGGGGCTCCTCTCCCCAGACATTCCCTTCCTCCCCCCTACCTCCCCTTCTCTCATCCTGAGTTCTCCTTTGAAACAAGGGAAGCTGCCAGGAGGGGGAATCCATCATCGCTTTGGCCCAGGGCGCTACGTTTAACGTTAGCGCCCAAATGGAAAAACGTGCACAGCACAACAAGAGCGCGGTGATGAAGGGACCTTCCCCTCCGCCGTCCGTTGAAAAACTAGGAGAGGTGTACGCAGCCCACTCTTTCTTTCTGATTATCCATCACCCTGGAGCTTGTTGAAAAATCATTTACTGTACGCGTAGGTGATTGACGACACAGAAATGGAGTCTGCATGCCTGTCTCATCGGTCCACCCCTACAGACATAATACTCTCCCTCAGAGGACAAACACACACACGAACACATTCCCAACACAATTTCCAATTGTTTCTAGAGATGTGACACTTAAAGTTCAAAAGAGGCTGGAGGGCTGCTGTAGGCTGAAAACATCACAGTTCTCAATAGTTAACACGCCCTGGAGAAATGTTTCTCTTGTCACTCTGTCTGATTCTCTTTTAGAAATCCTCACCTAACACGCAATGGAAAATTTGACCTACTTGGTTCAGTGCAGCGGCATCCGTCACAGGGAAAAGAATGAGACCACAGCCAAAGATAAATGGTTTCTTTTTTCGTCATTTTTGTAAAAGGAAGAACCAGCTGTTGTGGACCTAATATTGTGGAGAAATGTAGTCTAAGGCAAGAAAAAAAGACGCTGGAGTCGGGGCATGCAGTCTAATCTGACCTTGGGAGTAGGCCTGCTGTAACGTTTACTGCTGGGTTTATAAAATGTTATGCGAGTTAAATGGAAACTTTTGGAGAATCCTTTCTAATCCACCGTTCCTTCTGATCAAAGGGAGCGAGATAGCTCTGAGTTGAACTTACTTTCCCTCCCCGCTGTGTCTTTTTCTCATCACAGCCCACACTCTAGATCCTTTCAAATATGCACTTTGCCCCGGCCTTGTCTGACGGTTTGAAATGCATCGTATTGAGAAAGTGTGTGGGGGGGTAAGATAGGGCAAGAGAAATTGGACTTGGACTATCTTTTTTACGGTAGGCGCTTTCGCTGCAAGTGTAATTGGTTGGAATGGTGAATTGAAAAAACCATGGTCGGTCATGTGTGGGGGGTTAGAAATGTGCAGGGTCAATTGGCTTCAAGGCTTTCTGTATCTTTCTGTGATGATGTCTCCCAAATTGCCAGGAACTATCTTCCCATTAAGCACAGACACCCAATTTGCTATAATTTGCAAGAATTACCAATTATTCTAGCTAATCTTTCTCTCACGACTTGTAATTTGTGGTCGTCTACAGTTAGCACTTCTACAGTTCTGTTTGTAAGAAGGGAGGGGATGGGTAGAGGGTTTAGAGTCCTTTGATCACAAGGTTGGGGGTTCGGCTCCTCCAGTCCACTTGTTGAAGTGTCCTTGAGTGAGACATGAACCCCAAGTTGCTCCCTTCCTTCACATCAGCCCATTGCACCTAAATGCTTAAGAGGGGTGCAATGCAGAGGACAAACAGAGGATGTTTTCTATGTAATATGTTACAATTCAAATATATATATATATATATATATATATATATATATATATATATATATATATATATATATATATATTTTTTTTTTTTAAGTTTAAGAAGCTCGGCTTTATGTGATCCAGATTTAATTAATAAGGTATATGACAAACAGTTGTTACAAAAGTAACTAATTACCTTCACTCAGGTACTGTACACGTTTTAGATACTTGAGTATTTTATACTTCCCTATTCTTCGCTCCACTATTACTCAACCACATTTGCATGACACCTACAGCTAGTTACTGCTGGAGGGATTTGGGGCTCAGAAACACCACCACTTTTGTCCACAGGGACCGCCAAAATCAACACACAATGAAAGTTCCTCGTAGTAGCTTTCAGTAGGATTTTAATTGCAGCAGTTGTAATGGAGTCATTTTGCAATGTGGTATTAATACTTTAACTTAAGTAAAGGATCAGACGACTTCTTCCGACGCTTACAAGAAATACTAATTAGAAGTCAACAGGAAGTCCATTTTTTATTTAATTTTCTGCAGCCGTGAACAAAGCTAAACAACAAACAGAGTCCAAGAAAAATACAACCAAACAAGCCTTTTTAAGTGTGCTGTGTCGCTAGCTGGCCTACCATCTGTTTGAGCGTATCAAAAAACTATTGACACGTGCGTTTTTTACTGTGATGTTTTAGTTAGCGGCCTCGTTCTCAGCGGATTGCGTAAGCAGAAGGCGCTGCGTTGCAATCAACATTCTCAAAAAGCTCAGACTTGCTTGAAACTTGGAACGCTCCCCTCTGTCATTGCCAGCGAGGAGGAAAAACAACAACAGTAGTATCTGTTGTGGATAAGGGAGGCCCCACAGCCCACTCATTGTGATATGCTATCTTAGATGTGATACGAGACACACATGGCTTTATTGAGTCTGTGTGGAAGCTCCCCAGAAAAACAAGACCCAAGTTGACGCAATATTTGGTTAGAGGGATTGGAAATATGACAAAAGCCAAATAAAGAGGGTGATCTCTGAGAAATAAAGATGTTTGATTGTTTTTATTTTAAATAACAGTGCCAGAGGGGATTTTGAAAGCATGTGTGGTGAATCAAGTGTTGACACCTGCAAGGTAATAACAAGTTTATTTTTTAAAGAAATGGTTGGATTTGTGTCGGTGCCTGACATTCTCCCTCCATTTTGATTTTGAAACTGTAGGATATATATTTCCCTTCCATCAAAACTGTCTTTCGTTGCCCTGGAACACCTCTTAATGCATTTTTGATGATGTAGAGATAATGACTGATACTTTACCTTAAAACACTACTCCCTTTACAAGTCACAGGAGACGAGAAGTAATTGATATAGATTTTAATTTGCCAGACCCATCCTCTTAACATGCATTAAAAGTGCTGGAGTGGAATGGCCTATGGAAGCTGTCATTGCCCTTTTTCACAGCGATGACGGTGCGCTTAGGTCCGCTGGACAATTTATTTGCCCTATAAGAGAATTTTTTCTACGCTATCTGCACTAGCAGGTCAACTTGAGCCTCCATGCACCGCAGTAGACGATAGGGGAGTAGACCTCTGCAGAATAAATGTGAGGCTTCTTGTAGCATCGTCTGTCTGGAGTGTTTAGCTTGAAAGACAGATCGGGGTGATGAGTATCCGCTCAGCTGTAAAAGCCGGTAGACTTTGAACAATTTACTCCTCATTGAGCTGTTTACACCAAAACAGAGGTGATTCATCTCACGTAATCCTTGCGTGTGACCTTTCAATTTCTGACCTCAGACTTGTTCCTGGGGTTTTGCTCCTCTGAGGACCATTTTGTCGTCTTTAACATTTGGTCTTTTGAATAACATGAGGAGGCCTGTACTAAGCCCTGTGGAGCTCCCAAAAAAACACAACATGCTTGCTGCATGTTGTGTTTTCCTCTCTCTGATTATTCTATCCACAACGGTCCACTGACATTGATTATTTCACAGCTTTTCACTCGGGTCTCTAACTGAGAGTCAAGTAAACTTTTCCCCAGTTGTTTTCCAGCATGAATGAAAAGCAAGGAAGTAAACTTGTCCAGCTTGTGTTATCTCAGCATTTCTGTAGCAATAGTTCTCCCAGGCACCCATGACAGGATATTGATGGGCCGCTTTTCTCCAGGCCCCTTTTATTCCCCCTTTTGCAAAAAACATCGCTCCCTCCAACCCAGCCCGCACCCTCTCCACCCTATCCCGGCCTGCACACCCATGCCATCTCTGCAGGACAAAGAGTTGAGGCCCCTGGTGGAGAGGAGCTGTCTGGCTCACTGTCAACTGTCCTCCACCCCCCCACCCCCCCCCCCCCCCCCCACCTCTTGAGACTGCAGAGTTCAGACGTTAGGAAGGGGGTGATTGAAAATAAAACCAAACTCAAACAGAAGGATGCTGCTCTTCAGTGTGCGCGAGCTGTTAACATAAGTGAGTGGCTGTCATGCATTTTGTTAGCATCAACACTTTTCTTTGGGCAGCCCTGCGGAGAAGGATTGCTTGTCGCAGGGAGGAGATAGTTGTCAGGGCTGTGTGTTCTTGCCCTGAGGATGGAGACTAACGGGAGCCCCTCTGCCTGCCTGCTTCATCGCTAAGAGATGGGTAGAGGGTGGGGGGGGTGGGGGGTGGGGTGGGGCGTGAGCGTGGTGGCAGCTTCTGGAGCAGACTGCTTCCTGCAGATCTGAGCGGCGAAGTGGAAAAAAGGCACTCTTTATCAAAGCCTCACTTCAGACAGCACTCGGGGACTAGTCATTTTTACAGAGGACCCCGTGGCCTGCACAGGAAAAGATGGCCACATCAATGTTCAGGGGCAGCGGAGTTAACGGGCCAGGCGGGGGGGGGGGGGGGTTCAGTCCATCAGTGCAAGAGGAGGAGATGTCTTGGTTAGCAGGGGCAAATAAATTGGGCTTCCATTCTTCTGTGACTGATGGGAAATCTGTCTCTTAATCACCTAATGCAAAGAGGAAATCAACATTAGGACCTTGTAGACCAGAACATTGCTACATTGACTTCTCACTACAAGAGTAACTACGCACTAAATCCACTTTTTCAGTGTGTAAACATTGGTCACTAAACGCAGTCACTTTATTACAGTCACTATCAATTGCTGTTGATCCCATTCTGTAGTCTTTATTACAACACAAGTTATGTTTTACTTTTCCATGAAAACAATTTTGTCCTCGGGACTTGGTTTGATTGCATTTTTTTTTGGGGGGGGGGGGGATTGCAGGTGTTAAATCGCTCCTTCATAACCTGCTTTCTCAAAGTGTTTCTTATTATTAACGATGAAGTTGTACACAAACACACTGTCTTTCAAAGTTATACACATTTTCGATATTTCAAAGGAGAAATTTAGATCTGAAACTCACTAATTTGTATGACCATGTCTGAAGCTGCTATGAACATTCAATGATGGCGTGAAAAACCTGCCATCACAGACGGGGGTAAGGTGCGATAATCTTTCAAACGGCGAACACTTTTAGACAATCTGTCCTCGAAGGCATACATAGTCTTGCATTAATTTGTGCACATAAAGTGACAGAAGTAGTCGTGCCTGTGAAGAATGGAACAAATGAGATCTTGGGAGAGAAGTTCAAATCCTGCGTTATTTTCTCACCTTCGCTCACCTGTCGGATTTTCCGTTTTTAGAAAGCTACAAAAATAGTCTTGAGAGAGATCAGAGATCTCCCAATACCAACATCAGAAAGGTAACAGGGGGAGGGATTTTCAGACACAGTTCGACAATCCGGCAAGCGCTTTGTGTGAAGCGTGACGCTTTTAATCTTCCTTAGCTTTTCTCTGATTGTCTCCCGACCAGTCACTCATCTTTTCCCCCTTCATTTTACATATTTCTGTCTCGCCACCCAATCCTGTCCTGTCTTCAACCCCCTCCTTGCTTTGATGCTCTTCACCATTTTTTATCTCTCTTGCCTGCCTCATTCCCTCGGGCCCCATCTGTCTGAACTCTGTCCATTTCCACTGCTGACCTCATAAAGACGAAAGTAAGAGGATTCCACTCTCTACGGTGTCAAACGAAATCACGCTGCAGCCCTATATAGGATAAAGAGCTTAGATATTAAACATATTACAGCTTTAAAAAAAAAACCACACATACAGTAATGTCCACCCTGTGGTTGTAAGCTTTTTCTTGATTTATGCTTTCCTCCACAGTGTCAATGTGACTCTCATCCAAAAAATACAAACGCTCGTGTGTCTCTGTCGCAGCAGTCTGTCAGACCATTTATTTATTCATGAGGTTGCGTAGCCTTTTAGATGGAATATAAAAAAAAATCCTTGTAAGAATAAATGTGTGTCCTGCAAATTTATGTGTGAGCTGGTCTTTTCTGCCAAGAAGCTGATGGCAGGTTGTTGTTTTTTTTGTTTTTTTGTTCTTGGTTTGTTTGTTTTCCGATACAGCAATTTAATGAAAAACTCAAAGACCAGACTGGTAATCCCTGACAACAGCCACGCAATCCCTGATTTGTGATGTTGAGCATGCTGCATTGTAAACAAATCCAGGCAGTATACCGAGGCTGCAAACATGGAAAAGATCTATTGAGCTGTGCAAGGTCATTGCCCCTGAGAACATAGCAGTTTTCCCCCCAACTGTCCACTTAAAACACAATGAGATAGAGGAGTATCTTTTTGTTCGCTGTAAACAGATAAACTTGATGAGAGAGGGGTGTACACAGGTTATATTTTTATACTCTTTTTTTGTTTTTTTTGTTTATGGATGGAGAAATGAAACTAAACGTCTCACTTGTGATGAACAAGAGCAGAATTCTGGTACTTTCCTCGCTGTCAAGAACGTATAGCTGCTCAGGATTGGATTTAACAGAAAACAATTCTTCTCTTCCACCGTGACCCTCGGGTGAACCGCCTTTGCAGAGAAAACGCTTCTTCACCCGAAGTGTGCGGCACAGATTATTTTCAGCGGTGGCGATGTCATTATGGGTTTGGTTTGATTTGTTTTGTTAACGGTGTCCTCGGCCAAGGAAACATGAGCCAGCGCCCGTTTCTCCCTGTATGTTAAAAGACTCTGAGTGCATGTGTCCCGCCAGAGAAGCCCAGTGTGTCTGTTAGTGGTCTGACACTCTGACTCACAGAGAATCGGATACTCCTAAAGGAATAACTGTGGTTACCTCGTCTGGTTTCCGGCCCCACATGCACACAAACGCACACACTCTCAATCTCTATGCGCTCTCACGCCCTCTCTTACCAATCTCCCTCTATTCATTTCCACCGCTCGTCATATGTCAACTCCTTTGCACTTTAATTTTAACACCCTTCCCCTAGCATTCAGCGTTTGTAATCAATGTTATTTATTGTGATAGAGATTAACTCAGCCTAATCGACACAACCCACCCACCCAGAGAGAGCCTCTAAACGTGCCTGTCTCTATTAAGTACCTCCTAATGAAAATTCAGAGTGTAAGTTGATGATTGGAGCGACTCCATGGGCACAACGCAGCGACATGTTGATGAGGTTTTTTTTAAGCAGGCTGGCATTGATTTGATCCAAGATGCAGGGTAGCATAACTAGTGCGCATACTAGTTATCGATCGGGATAAAAGAAAACATGCGTGATGTTTGGGCTCTTGTGCTGCAGCGTAGCAACCTGTTTTTACTATTTCAGTATAGATAATCTCTTGTTAGAATCGCACATCCTGCTTTCTTACGAATGCTTTTTATTTTTTTCTTTCTACAATAAGAACCCACAAGGGCCGTGTGAGAGAAGATTGTCACTCATGAGAAAGCTGGTCGGTAGGATTTTAGGATTTCGCTGCCAGTTGGAAGCTTAGGCCAGATGAGTTTCCCAGGAAGATTGGAACACACTTGCACACCGACACATAAATACACATGTGTGTGTGTGCACGGACCACTTGAGCTGCCGGCTCACAGTGATTATAAACCTTGGGAATATCTCCTACGTGTGGCCTCACGCAGCTATCAAGAGCTGCACGCCAGGCGATCTCACCTCCTGATCCTTGGTCCACCATTGCCATAGTAACAATCAGTAGTTACACACCACTACACCACCACCACCACCACCACCACCACCACCACTGTGACATGTCATCCCTCCCCCCGCTCGCTCTCACCACTTAGATGTGACTTGTCAGGGACTATTTGGGATGTGGAATGTCAGGCCATAAGCCCGGCACTTCTCCTGCGGAGGTAGACTAGAACCAATCAGGGAAATGGCCCAGCTCCACCAGATGCCACCTATTATTTGCATAACCCGCTTTTGCACTCCCACATGTGCGTCTGTGCAGCTACTTATTTATGTGTACCTCTTGATGACGGCGCATGCTTCACCGTGCCTCAACGAACCCGGTTGAAGAGTTCAGACAAGTCGTCTCTATGGCCCTGTTCACACCTGGCATTGAGTAATCCAATCACAAGTGGACAGCTCTAAGTATGTCAATTCACACTTGGCATTAGAATGCATCTAGACATGCTTCTTGTGATCGGATATCACGCCCCCAGCTTTATATGTAAATAAACAGTTACATCATTTGTGTTTGCCAAATGAATTGTTTTTAACCAGCGGGTGACAACAATGCACTTCCCATGCCTTGTCTGTCGGAAATAATAGGAAGAAAAAGAAATCAAAAGAATGCAGAATGGGTCTATTCCTTGTTGTGTTCTAAGCAAAACCAAGATGTTTGACGCACTTATAATATATCTCTATTGGGTTGTTCAAACACCGTGGACAAAGCCAGCTTACGTGATCTGAGAACCAATGTGACGCCATGAATTTTTGCCGAGGACACATTGACGTACTCGCTGCTAAAAGAATGCGGCCACATGCGGTCCAGTCCACCTCCGAATGTGGTCCGAGCGATCGGATCTCAAAGCGTCTCGGGTGCATTCACACCTGTACTTACAGTTGTCCACTTGTGATCGGATCACCCGAAAACGCATGTTCATGCCGGCGTGAACGGGGCCTGTGTTATAAACGTAGAGAAAACATTAGCTAGATGTGCTATCGGGCTGTAGTCATGGCTGGAGAAAAACCCCACAGCACTCTGTTTTGCCTCAGTTAATTCTGCGACACACTCTAGATGCTTTCCATTGACTGATGGGATTGATTGTAGTACACCTACACAGTTGTTAACATCTAACAGGGTAACATGCAGAGATGAAACGCTACATGCTCTGAAAAGCCATCTCTCTCCAACTCTGCTCTAGTGCTTCCCCAGGAGACCATTATGTGCTCTCTGAAATGCGGTAACACCCGCACCAGGGAGGAGGTAAAAAGCTTTCCGTGCGAAAAGTTTTTTGCGAGAACCTGCGATAGATGTGGTAGTTTCCTGGATCGCTTGCCTCGGTGTGGAGGGAAGGAGCTGTTCTTTTGGGGCTTGTGGAGAAGACTTTGATGTGGTTGTATTTTCAAAGTGGTGGATCTCCCGTCTCCGTTTTACCCATGTTGTTCATCATGTCATTAGGGAAATCATTTGTAAATGTTCTGTCGAATAATTTTGAGCTCTAAGCTCCCATGTCAGATGTTTCTTGCTAGGCGATATTTCATCTCCCCTACGGGCCTGTTTAACAATTAGTTACCATAGTACAAGAGTACCCACAAGACCCCTCCATAAAAATGTGACTGAGCATCATCCCTTCTTTACAGGAAAAGCAGTATTTGTGCTATCATTACCGCACTTCAGACACTCCTCTCTTTATTTTGTTGTTCTTTATGGCACCCAGCTGGTGGATCTGACTCTGAAGACTGTACTCTGCCCGTGTTAATCCACAAACTGTTGCACAAATGCCACAATAATGAGCCGTGTTGTTTTAGCCTTTATCATGGAACAAATGATTTTTCCACTCCAGCGATTATCATCATCACCAGCGAGCGAGACAAAGAGATGGAGACACTGACGAGTGTGAGGCAGCCACCCGCTCAAGCACTCGCACGAGAAAATGTATTTAATTAGTATGAAGATAGCAGGGGTGATCATGACATCAGCAACCTGGTAAGTTAAGTGCTGTCTATACTTCCTTCTGTTATTTGATGAATACTGTGCGAGAACAAAGAGCCGCACATTTCCCCCGTCTGACTGTACCATCCTTTTGATTTCGGTCTAATTGGGTGCGCGTTAGCCTCTGGTACAACAGATACAACTAATTAGGCTCTTGTGCGTGTAATTAAAACAGTGTACCATGGCCAAGCTTCCAGCAGGGTATGTGTTTAACAAAAGCAATTAAGAAATTTATCACCTGGAAAGATCCTTTATCCATTTTTATCTCTCTGTTTGTTTTTGAAGACAAAGACAAGTCTGTCCTTTGCCACCATTTCCTGATAGGGACTCTGCAGTGGCGCTGGAGCTGTGGAGAATTAGGTTTGATCCTGGGAGGCTGGCACTTATCAAGAGTGTTGTGATACGCAGGGCTCGGTAACCTCCTCGGAGATTCCTCTTCTTTTTCCCCCTCACTCTCTTTATATTCTCCACTCCTCCCTTCTTCCCTCCCTCACCATTAAGCCCTGTATTAAAGATTCATATGGCACCTACAGTGCATTCAGAATGCACTACGCCCCTCCTGCTGCTCTCTTCCTCCTTGTTCATTTTGCCCTCTACCTTTTTCCCTCATTCGTTTCCCCCCCCCCCCCCCCCTTCCCCCCATCCTCATCCCGATATCAGTGAATTCCCACTAATAAGGATACTTAGAGTAAATCCTTCCAACTCCTCTTTCCACAGCGGATTAGTGTTCTCACCCTCGGCGAAGAGAACAATTGGTTGAGAGGGGCAAACAAAAGGCCTGCGTGTTGGTGATGTGCTGTTTTGGATCCTGGAGCTTGTTTTCTGTCTTTCTCAATATCACTCTTTTTCTTTTTTCTTCCTCTGGCTGAGACAGACGGTTACTCATCCTCTCTGTCTACCTTACCTCTCATGCCGCTCTTTTCTCTCCGTATTCCATGTTTTCTCTCCGCTTTGAGCTCTCATTTCTCATTACCAGATATGCCATCCATGCACAAATGCCCCGCTGACCACTTATGGATTTGTTTTCCATTAATAAGTTCCTAAGTCTGACTAAAGTTAATGCTGTCCTTCAGACCGAACTCAATCTAACAACTGATGCTGGTAATTTCTACTGACGTAGATACAAGTTCCCTGAGGGCACGATATCTTTCCCCATCACTTTCCTCATGCATTCCCCTCAATATAAACCCATAGTAGAGACAACAAAGTTCATATAAATGATAAATAGAGTTGATGCCAGCGTTTATCCCTTTCTGTCTTAACTCACTCTATCACGTGTAGAAATGAGGCAGCTCACACTAGCCCCACCGGAGTCTTCTAGCAATTAGGCAAGTGCCAGAAAAACACATTAATCTAGCTATTATATCTAGCCTTGTTAATTTATAGTTGGGTTGGAGAAGCTCACTCATTAATTGGCTGTGTTGGATGACACACAGCGAAATTACATTTGCATAGATCATTTTTAAATTGCCACCCAACATCCAGCTGGGAGCAATGCTGAGAATAAACCCTTTGGTTTAAAGTGTTTGCTTGTTTGACGGCAGTTTAGGGATGAGAGAGAGAGAGAGAGAGAGCGGGCATGAATAAAAGGTGTCTGAGGGAAGTCGGTGGGAGCTGGGGGCTGCAGGGCGTTTTAAGCTGCGCTTTGCGTTAGCCATCTCGCCCACGTCTCCATACAAGCAGAGAAATTGGCTGTACTCAGCGGACCAGGACGGAGATAGCGAGTGGCGGGGGGCAGTGGGGGTGACAGAACGGGCACCCAAGCCGGAGGAGAGAGGGGAGGGCAGGAGGGGAGAGTCAATTCCAATAGGACTCTTGAGTTTCATTCCAAAAATTGAATCGTCAATTTCCATTCAGTCGACCACTCTGCTGGATTGGAAATGAATGAGTGTCAAGGCGCTGGTTGTGTCCTGGAAATAGAGGTTAGCCCTGGAGTGAAATTCAACAGCGTCGGTGTGGGTGGGCCGGGAGGGTGGAGTGGATAAGTGGTAGAAGGAGAAAGAAAGGTGGACTGGAATCAAAAGTGAAATTGAACACAGGGCCTGACCTTGGCGCACTCCGTTCTGCGATGGCCCGGGTGATAATTCCTCTGGCTCGAGCCGCGCAGACTGGCAGCTTTGGTGTGACCGAGTGCGAGAGAAGGGACGGCTGTAATTATCAGCAGAAGGCTCAGGAGATAAAGAGACTGAATTGTTGGCTTCGCTGGCAGACATCAGCGCTATCTCGCACTCAAACTCAACACTTGTCAGCGGCCATGACTGGCGCATGTGAGCGCATGCACGAGGGTGTCCACGTCTTCTTACAGGAGCGTGCTGTGTGCGTCCGTGTTAGCAGACCCCCGCCGGCATAAAGCCAGACTTTGATGTTTGGCCCCCTCCTACCCACCACATCTGAAGTCTGGATGTGACAGAATGTCAGCACACTCACCTTACATGAAAGACACAGTGGCACCTTTAGAGACGAGGTGCAGATGCTATCGCTGACACGCCTCAGCTATGGTATGCGACCGGTCGTAATGCCACCCTGCTGCTTATCAGGCCATCTGCAGCCTGATTAAAGCAGCTTATTTTTTTCGGCGGCGGGGGGCTAATTCCCCCTGACCTTTTGTTTGTCTGCATTTGATTAGAAACGGTGATCACATGAGCACTCTGCAATTAATCTAGAACTGATGAAACATATAATATGATCTTTGCCATTCATCAGGTGAGGGTTGTATGTTTAGGTCTGCATCACATCATATTTGCACCTCATCAGGGCTTGAAGAGGTTCCTTAACTTAAAGCTACTACGAGGAACTTTCATTTTGTGTCGATTTTGGCGGTCCTTGTGGACAAAGCGGTAGTGTTTCCAAGCACCAGAGTCGGATTTTATTGCAGCAGGTGGTCTGACAGACTGCCTTGCGCAGTCATAGGTTGTGGTTCTCGCGTGCCCCCCTTTTACCCACCCAGCAATACGGCCTGGGCCTTAGGCCGCGTAGTGTGGAGGTTGGCCCCTATTGGGGACTGGCGGTGCAACAGGGAGACTCTGCTGCTGGGTGCTAAAAGAATATATCTATAATTTTTCCTATTCATATGAATCAGTTTTAAGGACCTGACTTTATCTTGGAGAAAGAAACTATGAGGTGCATCACTGCTCTAAAATTGTTTGCTTGGTTTGTTAAAGTTAAGAAACTATTCAGATATGATGTCACAATTACCCAGAGCCCGCAGTGACAACATCACAATGCTTGTTTCATCTAACCAAAAGTCCAAACCTCAAATTTATTAGAAATTCATTAAGAAGAAAAGCAGCAAATCCTCACATTTGCGATGCTTGAACCATGAGAAGTTTGGCATTTTCTACATGAAAAAGGACTTGAACGATTGTCAAAGTAGTTTCCAATTAATTGTCTGTCAATCATCTAATTGTTCCAGCTCTACTTGTATTTTTGGGTAGTTCATTTTATAATAAAGCATCATGTTTCATTATCTTTAGATATGTCTTGCCAAAAAAAATCTTAATTTGTAACTAAAGTTGGCCAATAAATGTCGGGCAGTAAAAAGTAAAATGTTTCCCTCTGAAGTGCAATTCCCAAATGTAAAATTTGAGGTACTTGTACTTTACTTAGTGCATTTACTGAAGTACTGTAATTTAGTTGCATTCCACCACTGTTTCGACACACAACCTCTCAGTTTGAAAGGTTTTGATACTGAGCCTGGGGAATAATACACCTCAGCCTCTATAAGCGCAGTACAGGGAGCTGTAATGTGTGTTTGTGTGTGTGTGTGTGTGTGTGTGTGTGTGTGTGACTGTGTGAAATGGCGCCTGCCTTTTAAGCGTCTCACTAATACGTAGAGTCCATTTTTCCAGGATTACAGGTAGTGGTGGTGGTGGTAGTGGGGAGGGAGTGCTCTCTACGTGCTGCTCATTCCAATAGGCATCCATCAACAATCACTGCAGCTCCAGCTCCTTATAGCAGCCTCCTGGGGAACAGAGCAATCATGGCACAGAAAAGGCTGTAGTCTGGACAGGGTTTTGGTACCCTGTGATTTTTATTTATTTATTTTCCGACTCTGATCATTCTGGCGCGTGTGTGTGTGTGTGTGTGTGTGTGTGTGTGTGTGTGTGTGTGTGTGTGTGTGTGTGTGTGTGTGTGTGTGTGTGTGTGTGTGTGTGTGTGAGAGAGAGAGATTTAGGGAATGAAGTTCTGCACATGAATTTGTGTGAGCAGAGCTGAAACAATATAGTCAAGCAACGTTGAATTATTCAGCAGCTTTTTTGATCATTGATTGATGATTTCATTCATTTTTAAAGCAAATGTTTAAAACATTCTGTGGGTCCAGCTTCTCTAATGTGTGGATTTGCTCCTTTTCTCTGTATTATTTAATCATCTATTTAATATTCTTCAGGTTTTGGACGGTTGGCTTAACAATACAAGTCATTTGAAGACGTCACCTTGGGCTCTGGGAAGTTGTGATGACAATTATTTTCACATTCACAGAGTAATTACCTAATGGAGAAAATAATCAGTAGATTAAGTGATTATACTATCCACAGTTGATACAGTACGATTGTATGAAAAGCAATAGACAGTATATAAAGTATGTGAATACCTAGCATCAAAGTTCCCAGAACCCAAGGTGAAATTGCTGGTCTAAAACTAAATTCTCTCATTTGAGAAGCTTGAACTAGCAAGCGTTCGGCTGATTTGCATTATGAGCGAATTAAAGGATTAATTGATCATTAAAACCATTAATTTTCCTGTCAAGTAAAGTCTCTTACTGTTATATAGCCCCAAAATCTTCCTGAAGGAGCTTTACAGTCGGTACTCCATACGACGCCTTCAATCCAGGGAGGGAAAAAAAGGAAGAAATCTAAATTTTCTGCCTAATCGATCAATTGACTAATAGTTCCACATCCCTTTCCTGTTTCTCTTCCCTTTGAGAGTCTCATACTTAATAACACACATTCTTTCTCTCACACAAATGCCTCTCGACCTGTCAGACAGTCTGCACACTGAACGCTACTGGTAGTAGCAGGGACACGGCAAGGGAGTGGAGGGAGGCTGGCTGTCTGAGTGGCAGCACCGCTGATCATCTCTACGATTTCAAACTTAATTAACCTGGGCGCCGCGCCACACGTCCTCTGGCCCGTCAGCGGTGAGTGCCGGTTCACTATCTCCTCTGAGATCTGCGGCGATGACAGGAGAAAAGAGACGAGGAACAGGGGCGAGACGAGACAGATGGGAAGCGGTCCCACCTGCATCACATAACTTAACCTGCTATTAAAGGATAATTCCAGTTTGTCTCGACATGAGACTTATTTTCACAGTTTTTGTCATCACTTCTATCGGATATGACATCGCTGTGCTCGCCAAAGAAACTGCTGAGATCTGTAAAGATGGCGTCAACATTACACCAAAGGGGTGAAAAGCAAGTCAGGAGATCAGGCAGGTTGTAAACAGCCACCAAAACCACTTCAGTTGGAGGGAAAACGTAGAGTGGGCGCACACCTGAAGTGTTCGTAATAATCCGTTCTTTTTTTCTTGCATCAGTGAACTTCCTTTTAGCGACGTTCAGAGCTGCAACTAATGACGATTTTTCTTCTTATGTGACCTGCTAGTTATTAGTGATTGTCTGGTCTTAAGAATGTTAGAAAATAGTGAAAAATCTTACATTAACATCTTCAAATTGCATGTATTGTCTGACCAACAGTCAAAAGTTTACTATCATAGAGGGAAAAACTAATGAATAGTCCAAATACGTTTCTGTTGATTGATTAATCAACCAATAATTTCAGCTGAAGTGATGTCACATTTCATACTTCAGCATTAAACCTGGTGATTGCTATTGTGAATAACAAATATGACCCAAGTTGTACCAAAACATCTTTGGAGCATCTGCACATATGACGACCTCTGTGTAATAAAAAGAAATGAATATGATTTGGCTGCTAACGAACTCTCAGCATTTAGTAGCTCAACAAACCCTCAAACCAAACCTCGGTTGCCCCGTGCTCACTCGCTCCCTAGAGGCCTGACTCAGACTTGCCTCTCTGTCCGTTTGAGCTCTGAGAACACGGAAGTGCAGACTCAACCATCTCGACAGTAGGAGGGGGAGGTTTGTGTACCCACAAGGGCCTGAGCTCTAGTCCCACAACCACCAACAAATTTAAAAATACCTCAGCTTTGCTGTTTCTCATGCAAAGAGGGAGAGAACCAAGACAGAAGATTGATCTGTGGTAGCTCTCTCTCTCTCTCTCTCTCTCTCTCTCTCTCTCTCTCTCTCTCTCTCTCTTCTCGCTCTCTCTTTTTTTTCCATCTTTCTCGCTCTCTTTTTTTTCCATCTTTCTCTCTCCTTTCTTTTTTTAAAGTTACTGTGAAGAACTTTTTACAAAACAGTGTCAGTTTAATACCGGTGCCTCTGTATGACCTACATAAGTGAACGAGAACATAAGTGAGAAGACTAGTTATTGTAAATGGTTGTCTTCGAGGACAGCGGGTAGGATTCCGTGCAAAATCAGATGAAATCATGCAGGATCACCAGAAACTCCTTCAGCTCAGACTTCAACAAGAGCCTCCAGCAGCGACCAGCTCGCCGCGGATAGACCCAGATCCCGCATCGCTGCAGCCTTCGACCTGTAGTCTGAGGTTCCGGCTGTATTATTGGGCCCGCTGGAGGGAAGGAAGACATGGGAGAACTGACCCTGCTGCAGTAAAATGAGATGTTTTCTAAAGGGAGTCTGGTGCTCAGAAAAACTACCCTTTTGGTCCACGGGGACAGCCAAAATCAACACCAAGTGAAAGTTCCTCGTAGTATCTTCTTTGGCCTTTTTCTTGGGGCCTTCTGTAAAAATATTCCTCTCTCTTTCTCACAGCTCTTCCTTTTCTCTCATCCCATATATCCCTCCTTCTGTCTCCTCCTTCCCCTCTTTTCCCCTCCTCCGTCACTCTGTCTGTCTGGCCGTCTCATTTAAGTCAGTGACATTTGATGTGAAGTGGTGCGGGCCCGAGAGCTTACAGACACTGACTCATAAAAACACACATGCGCAGGGAGGACTTGATGTGGAGGGAAAGGTCAGGCCTACTCTCCGAGGGCCTAATCACCCACTCTCATTGAGTGGCTTGCTCACTCAGTCACACTTGATTGAGTGTGTGTGTGTGTGTGTGTGTGTTTGTACATATGTGTGTGCGTGCCTGATAAATGTGATCACTGGTGTGACTTAGTCGGTGAATGTAGGCGAGCGAGTGAGTGTGAGAGGCATCGACTGCGCCTCGAGAGATGATTGGTGTGTGAAAGTGTGATTATCGGAAAATGTGCATCCCTGACTTGTGAACGTACGAATAGCAGATGACCGCTTTGGGTCAGGTGACACACACACATACAAAATGTGTGTGTGCAAACACATTCACACAGTCCTCTTGCCCGAACATGTGGCGTAATCAGCGGCTTTATCAGGGGAACTGTGGGGCTGTAACGGGCTCATTAACTTCTCCCTGAGCCTTTCTTTTTAAGAGAGGGAATTGGCCAAGACGAGTGGGCCACGCTTCTGTCTAGCCCTTCGTAATACAGTCTATTCTCCACTCAGCTTTTGATTCAAGTGATTGTGCTTGTGTGTGCATGTATGCATGACGATCCTCTTTACCTCAAACCTCCTCCTCTCTGATGTTGCTGTGCTTATTCCCTCATTAGTTGACCTTCAGCGCCGCCCATCCTAGTTTAGTTTTGAGCCGCCGCTAGCAGAGCAGGGCAGCGGGGATTAAGTATTAAAGAGCCTCAGCTGCTCTGCGGCTCCTGTAGCTCAGCGTTCGGCCACCGAGGCCTGATAATGGTGTTTGTTTAGCCATTAGTCAGGCCCTGCTTAGCAGCAGCTCTCCCCTCTGGCTGCTGAAACACTGATAGATGATGGATGAAGATTGCAGGGTCGGCGGATGGAGGGATGAGTGTTGTGGAGTGGTTTCAATAGCATCAAGAACATTTGTTAGAAGTGTATGGCACTAAGGAGAAGTGTTGGAGGTACAAGCAAATGTGGATTTTCATTAATTATTGTGAGAGGAGGAAGTGAGAAGGTGCTCTTGTGTTATGAGCTGAGGTTCTTGTGTCGAGGCATACACAGGTTTTATCAGACTCTACCCTTCCTGTGATTCGTTTTCGGCGTCCGACTAATTAAAAAGTAGCCAAGTCTATTTCCTTTTGCACGGCCAGCAGAAAGCACTTCTTCTCGCTGGAAGCTATTTAATTTTATGAGGTATTTTTTGCAGCTAATTTAGCCATTACCTTTTAAGCTCTAAACGTGACCTTTTCTCCATATGCCGAGGAGAGCTGGCTAATCTTTGGGCTATTACCTGATAGCTGTTAGTCATTACCAAAAGCTGGAATCTTTCTGGACCTCAGCCAACACTTATGCCGCCACCATTACAGTGCTCAGTCGCTATCCACACTCTGACTCATCTTGACAAGTGACAGGCACCTGCCAGCCTGCACACAAAGGAACTATGGAGACTCAGCTGGTAACGTGTGTGATTGTCCTCCCTCTGGTCCTGTCTTTCTGTCTCCCGATCATCTCTTCATCCCTCCTGCCTTCTTTCCTGAGGTTACCTCTCTTGCTCATTCAGCTCTCACACGTCCGGACAGAACCAGAGAGATTTCATCTCTCACAGCTTGTGCTCTATTCATACACGCTACCTGTGTTTTAAAGGAACAGCTCAACAATATTTGTTTTCTGTCCAAGAGTGAGATGAGTGGACCTGTCCAAGTGGAAAAAAAAAAATACGCCTAACAACAACTGTAAAGGTCATCTTATTGTTTAATTCGCACACAAAAAGTTGTGTAAAAAAAAATGACGTTATGTAAAAAATCGAACTGGTGGTTTAGTTATTGCTGTAATTGTTTCTTGGCGAACGACAGATGAGTGCAGTGACTGTGGATGTCTTTGACGTCATGTAATCGGGGTCGAGTATTGATATCCACTGCTAGATAAGTATCTCCTGGCGAACATCAATTTCTTGTAACCAAGGTTCTACTCTGCTTCTCACTAGTATGCATGTGCAGGAGAAAAACTTCAGACGAGTAACAGCAGAGCCGGAGGATGAAGGGGCAGATAATTACGCGTAATAATTACAAGTGATATTTTCTTATACTTAAAGTAATTCCATCCAATGTAAGACTAAAACTGAAACTAAATCAAAGTATCCGCCAGAAGACTACATAATGTCTTATAGGAAAGACAACTGATTACTAACCTGCTGCATGTATACAGTAACCACTAACTCATTCCGTGGTCACAGTGAGGTTACCAGGTATGGTGGCATGTACACACACCACACCTATGCTCACCAGCTGTGTCTGGCAAATCACATTGTAGCCAAAAACGCTGCAGAGAACTACATGACAGATGGATAGACAAAATGTAAACCGGATAATTTGTCAGTTTTGTTTCAGTGATTAAGCTAGTGAGATGCAAAGTGTTGATTACTGAGCTTTGGAGGTGTTGGAAGCTGTATATTTTCACATTGGAGAGATCCAGGCTCTCTGCCTCTCCCTGCTTTCAGTGTTTATTTTAAGCTAGGCTAAACACGTCCCAGCTCCACCTCTGCACCTACCACACAAACATGGGATTGATATCAATCTTCTCATCTCACTCTTGGACAGAAAGCAAATAGGCATGTTTCCCAAAACTAGTCCTTTAAGACCGAAGCTCCTATAAACACACATTGGTTCTCCTTGTCCTCCGCTACAGAGTTTTCATGTGAATTTTCTAAGAGGAGCAATCAGTCACCATAAGATCTGTATTCCCCTTGAAACCAAACTGAAGCCGGGCACTGAGACTAAACCACATTACAAGATACCTTCATGGCTCATTGGCGTTTATGCTAGAAAAGTGAAATCATTATAACCAATAAGGTGTGTAATGGATTCCTTCCCAGCAGTCAGTCTGCCTGCCTGACTTCTTAATTGTAGTTGCATGTGTGTTGCAACGGTGTATGTAAGTAGAGGGTGAGCGTGACTTTTGGGCGCAGAGGATCACCTCAGGGTGCTGTACGGATTAGAGCAGCTGCCCTCCAACCAGAGGAAGCCGGGATTTAAGTCTGCGTGTGTGAGCAAACCTGTGCCCTTGCCCTTGAGCAAGACACAGACTCATTACCTGTTCTTTAAAGAGAGTCTGATCTCTGACAGGAGCGAGAGAAAAAAGAAATTCCCTGCAGCCGTCAAGCGATGTGTCACAAGGAAAATTAGTTTCTGAAATGATAAGTCGACTAAGCGATTACTTGAAAGACAGAAAATTACCCAGTGACAATTTCCATAATCAATCATGTATCAAGCAAAACATGTCAAACTTGTGCCAGATCCAGTTTCTTAAATGTAAAGATTTGCAGTTTTATATAGATATTACATGGAGTAATTTGGGGTTTAGACTCTAGTTGAGGACCTCGTTTGAACTTTTTTTTCTGTGGTTTTCTGACATTTCACAGAATCAATTCATAAAAAAAATGAGCAGATTAATTGATCTGGAAAACAACCTTTATTTGCCACCCTAGTTGTGGATGTGGGCAGCGCTTTTCAAATGCCGCAACAGTGTTGGCTCTCAGATGTATCTGCGAGTGAGTCGGGTTGATTAGTGAGCTTGTGCATGCCTGCCTGCCCCTACAACTGTTTGTGTGTATTAGCAACCGTCTGGATGTGGCGGCGATGTCGGAGAAGCCGTTGGCTCCTGAAAGTAGCTCTTCTCTGCCCGGCCAGGCCGTTTAATCAGGTTCCCCACATCCGCCAGCTGTGTCCACACAGCAAACAGTCACTCGGTCCCGCTGGAGAGCTGCAACATCCAGCTGGGGGGCGGGAAAGGCCAGTTAGCATCGGGAGATTAGCCCAAGCTGCTGCTGCTGCCCAGACATGGAGAGGTTGCGTTTGTGTGTTTGTTTGAGAGACTAACAGAGATTGAGAGATTACAAGAGACATCGAGGTCGGCTGCTGAGAAAGGTATGAAAAGTCCCTGCACACATGCACATTTAAATGTGTAGCTTGTGTGTGTTTTTTTTGTGCTCTCCTTGCTCAAGTGTCCAGCTGGCGGAGGGGAGATAGCAGGAGCCTTGAAAATTGTGACGGAGCGGTAAACAGGCACAGAGGCAGCCTATCAGTCCTAATGAGCAAAAGTGCCGTGCCTAAAAGGATGGAGTGGGTGTGTGCGGGTTACGCTCGCACCCATGTCTCTTGGTCGTACATCAAGACAGACAGACAAACGTACACAAGAGGGCATGTAGACACACAGGAGGAACACAAGCACACAGGTGTGAGAATTGGGACACACACACACGGTCTATTAGGAGAGCAAAGTGTGATTCACACACTCCTTGGGTCACGGGCCAACTTTAAAGGTGTTAGCATATTTAGGCCAGAGCAGCTGGATCCCACTGAAATGAACCTGGCCCATCAATCCCCCGCCTGGTGCCATGAATACAATGGCTGTGCCGGCTGCTTTGGTGAGCGTGGTTCTCCCAGTCAGTCAAATTGAAATAAATGAACTGCCAACCCTGACGGCAGGGTAATTGTTCATATGGAAATTGGATTGCCGTCGTCACAACAGACTCCCATTGCAACGCGTGAAAAATTTCACTGTAAGGAAGGGACAAGAGCGTTTGCGTGTCAAAAAAAAAATTGGGAGAGATGGGAGACATGCAGAGAAAAGAAAGGGTTCTCTCCACTCTCCCACTTCATGTTTCATCTTTAACAATGCCGCTTGTTCCCGCCTGTCCTTCCCTGGACGGCGGCGTGAAAATAAAGGATGAAGATCCGCCCCTCATTTCCGGCTCCTTGTACGGCTCCTAACCCACGTTGTCATGTTGCCTGGCCCACACTTTATCAGGCCTTTTCAGAACCCTACACACTGCGAGACACATGGTGCGATTCACTTTAGAGCATTAACCCCTCGCTCTCTCTACCCCCCCCCCCCCCCTTCTCCGCCCAGCCCCAAGGGCCTCTGGGGACATGCAAGTAATTTAATAGCGGTTCACTTTTATCAGCGTGTAACACTGAAAGCGGCTTCAATGTGAAGACGACCCCCCCCCCCCCACACACACACACACACACACACACACACACACACACATCAATGTCAGACCCTGACATCTGTCAAAGCCAGCTCTCCGATAAAGAAAGTGCTGAATATGAGTGATCGCAGTATGGGGTGATATCCTATTATGTTTTTCGGGGTAGGGCGTCTGTTTATTATTTATTATATCAAGTTCCTTTCCGTATCTATTTTAATGAGTGAGTGGGGTACTCCTGCTGGTTCAAGACTTGCCAGGTCAGCAGTTGCGCAAGTGTTTGTGATCTAATCATTACGCACACACACACGTACACACACACACAAGCATTCTTGTTTTCCCCTCTCTCCTCCCTGATCTCTTGCTCCTTTGCTCTGGCACACTCGTAGACTTCCTCCTGGTGGGTGTTGTCCTAGAAAAACGGGGGTGGGGTGGTTGTGTGGCGAGAGAATTGGCCGAGAGGCATGTGGACTGCCATGCTGGGCTTTAGTGCCCCTGTGTCAAAGAAACACAGCGTGGATGTTTGAAGAGAAGAGTGTCTCTGTGTGGTCGGAGTGGGATTACCTTGTCAGCACTTCAAGCTGCGGCGGTGCACGTATCGGTGCATTGCACATGTATCCCTAAGCCTACGAATATGTGTGTGTGTGTGTGTGTGTGTGTGTGTGTGTGTGTGTGTGTGTGTGTGTGTGTGTGTGTGTGTGTGTGTGTGTGTGTGTGTGTGTGTGTGTGTGTGTGTGTGTGCGCACACCTGCCATTTTTTCAATTATCTTTCATTTTCCTCTGCTGAGAGCTTCTTTTCCTGTCCAGACGTGTCCTAACTTATCGAGGGAGGTTAAAAGAGATGGCTCTAAAGTTGTCATGAAATAAAAAGGAGTGTGTGTGTGTGTGTGTGTGTGTGTGTGTGTGTGTGTAATGACCAGCAAGCAAACAAAGAGACACACCTTCAGGTGCTATTTTCATGCCTGCTCATGCAGAACCTCTGCAGTTTTTTTCTCCTAACGTCTATTTGCCCGTCAACAATAGAAATAAACTGTGGGTGGAAATTACCAAACATGTTGCCGAATCCAATCGTGTCTCTCAAATTAATTCGCTAAACAATCGCGTCTCTATTTATAACGTTCTTCAGCGGGTTCAGTTCAATAGCCCACAGATGTAGGCCAAAATAAACACTGCTTGTACAGTTTTTCTTGTTTGTTGTCAAACTATTACAGATATATCTCTAAAAATACAACTTATTAGACTTTGTCACAGATTGAACGTAGTCTATCTTTGTGAAACTGGCTGCTGGACTTATTGTTGTCATTGGTGTTTACACAGTCCACCAACTGTCTTTTAACGGCCTTTTAAAGAGCTTTTAATGAGGAATTAACGTACATTCTGTATCGACGCTTATAGTCACCAGTGAGGAGAGCTCCATCTCTACAACTACTGATTTGGTCAGAGACGATGAGGATTCAGCATAATCGGTTCAGTTTAATGATTCAGTGTAAACGTTTGTTCTCTTCCTGTACCTCCAAAGTGAAAAATGTGCAGAGGAATTAGTTGAGATTTCTAAAAGTCGGACGGATTTAATTGATCAATTGTGTCTTGTACAGGATCACATTTTTCAGATGTGCCAGCTTCATTAGCACAAGATGTGTTTCATTATTATTTATCCCAAGCCATTGGAGGCTTCATTAGCTGCAGGCTGATGCAGCACGCAGCCTCTAAATTTAGCAGCTTTTTATTTATTCAGAATGGCCACGTGTTGGATGGTATGCCCACTTGCCATGTTCTCTCACAGCAGCTTAGAGACA
This sequence comes from Cebidichthys violaceus, assembly GCF_023349555.1. Lineage (NCBI taxonomy): Eukaryota > Metazoa > Chordata > Actinopteri > Perciformes > Stichaeidae > Cebidichthys > Cebidichthys violaceus. Next base: position 5,411,464 of record NW_027176483.1, read on the forward strand.
TGTTGAGAAAAGAGAGGTGGGCTGGTCTGTGGAGAAATGGGCATCATTCCACCTGTGTCACCCCCACCAGACGTCTGCCTCTCCTCAGCTCTTTGAAGCCTCTTTAATTCCAGCGTTCAGGATTAAGCCCATGAAAAAAGGATGAAAAGTGATAGAGCGACAGGAGGAGACATCCTCGGAGAGAACAGGCTCCTTTGAAATATGTTAAGAATTTCGTTCGCACTGACCCACAATGAAGCATCTGAGGGATTTTTTTTTTTTTTTTGATCGAGGGCTCGCTATAGGATTTGCATGAGTAGGAAAAGGACTCTTTGAAGTCATGGATGTAAGTGGAACTGGAGTTTTCTGAAACCTAAATGAGCGCCCCGAGACATTGTCCTTGCATTGTGCATTACAGACTGAGAAAGTTGCTTTGTCAGAGCATGTTTGATTGGAAGTCAAAGGAATCAAGTCATTTTTTTTTTTCTCTCACAGAAGCCATTGACAAAATTCACTATTTGTGGACTCTCTGTGCGGTCTGTATCATGGCCGAGTAAAATTGATAGAAATATGGATATTACAGCTTTTGGCAGATGGTGCACAATGGAGGTGCATTCAGACAGGCAGTCACGCTTCAATTACCGTCTTTATTTACAATCACAGCCAATATTTAGACAGTATGGTCTGCCTTGTTGTGTACAAACAGAAAAAAAACTCTGTAGAATTATGAAAACAGCTGTTGTTTAATTACAGACATTTTGTAGATGCACAGAACTACAATAGGTTTAATTTATATGTACAGGAGCTGCTGAAGAAGTTACAAAACACTAGATTTTCCTGCCAGGTGTTTCCACAAAAAGAAGAAACAAATGCTCATTAAAGGTCATGTGGCATGTCAGACTACCTGAACCTGTCTAGTCAAAACTGTTTAACCTTCAACAGGCTGTCAAAATGAGATCCATGGAAATTAAAACGAGACAACAGAGAGAGCTAGAAAAAAAAGACAATAATTAAAAAAAATTTAAAAGTATAATTGTGGAAGGCAATAAATGTGGGTTAGGGTTACTGACACCTCAAATTTCACACCCTCAGAACACATTTGAAGTACCGAGCCCAGAAATTACACATGTCAGTTATCACAAGCGGTGCATTCAAGCGCTGACTCTAGCGCCAACGTCTCACATGTTATTGCCAAAATGCCGCCCTGCCCTAAATACGCCCTAAGTAAAGCTTTGTTAGGCTCACTTTTACAGAGAAAACTTTATTACTCAGAAATCGCCTCCTCACAGAGTTGTTCATTTAAGTCTATGATCATTTTAAAGGCAATTTCTTCTGACTTTCTGTGAACATTTTGCAATTTCCCACCACCCAGCTTCACTGCATTTGTTTATGTTGTCAACATTTTCCGGCTGCGAGAACGTTTTGCAGTTTATGCAGTTTTTGTGACGCTTCTCTGAAAGCTCAAACATAAAAGTGAGTTATTGTGGAGCCTCTTAAAGCTGACACATGTTTTTAATTGTCATTCAACTTAGCCAGCGGATCCGTCTTTGTAATTGAAGTTTGTTGCCTCAGAGCTTAAACTGTTGTTCACGTGGTATTCCTCGTATTTTGTCCACCCCTGTAGTGTCGTCTGCTCCTCTTAGTAAAACCTTGACAAGACCCTAACCAGCACTTCCTCGTGATTGAAGCTGTAAAATCGAACACACATTTGTGTCCTGAATGAGCACAGATTTTATTGCACCATTTCAATTTTAATTGAAATATTTAAGGCAATGAATTGAAAAGGGCACATTACATTTAAGCAGTTAAATTGGTTGTGGGGGGGGGGGGGGGGGGGGGGGAGCGGGAAGAAGGACTATGGTAGTAAATAGGAAGAAATATAAAATCATCAAATCGAGTAGTCGGCACTTAAAAGCTGATGAGAGTTGCCAGTGAAATTAACAGGTTCCCCTCTGGGTAAAGGTCTAATCAGTGGTCTCCCCACTTAGTCCGTTGATGGGAAGGCAGGTTGACATAATGAAACACAACTTTGGCGCTCGACCTCTTTGAAGTGTGGGCTTTCAGTTTTACAAATGTGTCCTTTGGACTTGACTGGCAGGGTGTAATAAGAAGGAGGATACCATTCGAGCTGGAAAGCACATGCAAACACACATTTGCTGTGTGGGCAATAGCTGCGTCAAAGCCACCTGCAGCTCCATATTTACCACAGCCTGGGCAAACAGCAGTGAGAGAAGGACTCCACAGGCACCTGCTGTTAGCTGGTACATGATGCTGTCTGTATTTTACAGGGATATTGTGTGATCGTGTTTCCTGAGACAAAACAGTGTACTTCCTGTGCACATAGTGCTTAGAGGTGTTGTTGATGAAAAAAAGAAAAAAGGAAGTGCAAATGAAGTTGGAACAGATCCAAGGTTTTTAAATAGGCTTTTATTGTGTTATGGTTTGCGATAGCTCTCTGCTTTAATCTTGCTTTACCCTCACGCAGAACAGTTGTGTTTCTTCACCAGCGATCATTTCTGATACTAAGTCAATTAAATCCAAATTAACACACCTTCAGAACTGGAGCAGTAGGTTGAGTCACACAGAAAAAGCTGCACACTGTTAGCTGGAGCATACAGAAGCACAGACTCTTGAAGGTTCATAAAAATCCAAATTACATGTAAATAGTTTTGTTTTTATTTCGACAAGTTAAAGGAAATTTGTCTCTGAGATTTTAGCGTCATAAATGAGAATTTTATTTGTGGTGCTTAAAGAACAAAATAAAATAAAAATGTATGATAATCATTATAATCATTGAAATAACTCAACAGCGACAACTCAAATGCCAGTTACTCAGTGAGCTGTGAACAGTTTTCATGGGAACTACTTTTTGCCAAAGACATTGTTCCAAAGTAAGCAGTTCACAGTGTTTTGGAGCAGCTTCAGAAATTTCAGGACGGATATCTCAAATCCTTGCCAAATACAATCAAATTATCTGCATGGATAGATGTAATAAAAGGTCATTGAGAAAACAAATGGTTGGAACTTCAGCAAACCAACCCTTTTAAAAGAATACTTCAACATTTTGGGAAATACACTTGTTTATTTTCTTACTTAGAGTCAGATGAGAAGATCACTCTCATATCTGTATGATATAGAAGAAGCTGGAGCAAGGGGATAGTTAGCTTAGCTTAGCAGAAAGACTGAAAACAGTGGGAAACAGGAAGTCTGTCTCTGTCCATTCCCCTCTAAAGCTCACCAATCAAACTGTTTTATTTGTTTTTCTGTACAAAAATCTAAGTTTAGGTCTTCTGACTCCAATTTCTCACATAACTCTGCAAGAAAATGAATAACCGTATTTACCAAAACTATTCCTTTAAACCCTCGTGAGTGGGACATCTGACTGGTCCACATGACCATTACTTTGCATGTCTGAGTGTGTGTGTGTTAAGTGTTGTATGTTAACCACACGCCTACTCTGCATTGCAGTTTTCGATGGTTAATGTACATTTACGAGTGCATTTAACTGCATTAATAATGGACCACGTCTCTCTTTCTTTTCTCTCTAGAGATGGCAAGCTGGGTCTCCCTCCTCCTCTTTCTCTTCTGCCAGCCAGTCTCACAAGCCCAGGAGGAGAGCAGCACCATCCCCATCCTGGACTTCACCTCCGAGACCGCCATCAACAATGTGGTCCAGGACCCCCAGACCGGTCGAATCTACCTGGGGGCGGTCAACGCCATCTACCAGCTGGGGCCGTACCTCCGGCGGCAGGCTCGTGCCGAGACGGGCCCCAAAAATGACGCCCGGACCTGTACGCCTCCGGCCTCTGCCTGCCAGGACACGAAGCCCATGCCCAACCTCAACAAGCTTCTGCTGGTCCATCCCACCAACGGTTCACTCATCGTCTGTGGCAGCCGCTACCGAGGCATCTGCTCCCTCCTCAACCTGACCAACGTGGAACAGCAGCTGTATTACAGTGACATTAAAGGAGAGAGGACTTACGTGACTAGCATAGAGGATAACGTGAACGTGGTGGGCGTCATGTCCAACTACTCTACTAAAGATGGTCACACCTTCAGTGTGTTTCTTGTTGGGAAGGGCTTCGGAAGCATGGACACTGCAAAACTCATCAGCACACGAATCCTTCAGGACCTCCGTGAATGGGTCGTGTTCGAGAGCATCATTGAGGCATCTACGGTGCAGACGACGCCATTTGTTGCCAAGTACCTGCATGACTTCCGCCATGCCTTCAAAGAGGATGGTTTTGTTTACTTCCTCTTTTCGCGGACACTTGATGGTTCGGATAATAAAAACCTCACCTTTGTGTCTCGTCTTTGCGAAACCGACTACCATTACTACTCCCACACAGAGCTCCAGTTAAACTGCGGCCAAAATAACAGATACAACAAAGTTCAAGCTGCGTATGTGGCTTCACCAGGAAAAGAGCTTGCACGGCACATGACTGAATTAGGTATGTATGGGAAGGTCGTCTCATGGAGCAAAGTTCTGTTCATGGTGGCGAGTCCCGATGACGACATCAACGACTCGGCTCTCTGCATGTACCCACTCAACTCCATCAATGAGCGTCTGGTGGACATCATCAGCGCCTGCTACAGCGACTCGGGGAAAATTTCCGGGTTACCCGCTGTGGGAATCCCCTACTCGTCTAAAACTGACTGCACATCAACAATTTCGGTAAGTGCTTCCTTTGTGTCAGCTGATTAAAGTTTTAAAGAAGGAGTTTGGAATAACAGATGTGACTGGGATAGGTTTTGAAGAATCCCCTTAGTGTTATTAATAATGCATGGATGTGTCACTGTTTACTTTAATGTCTCAGTGTTTACTTTGTTCTGCAGATCTTTTTTTTTTATTGTTCTCTTTAAAGCTCTCGTTCTGTCTCACACATCTTCCCTCCTTCCATGTCTCTTTTCTCAATTCCCTCAACTCATCCAGAATATTACCATATAGTAGCTGTGCGCAAATCACCACCATCTTTCATAGTTTACATCAAAACTTCGATTTTCTGATTTTTTACAAACCTACTAAAGATGACAATGTAAATACAAAGCAAATGTAGTTTCTATTAAAAATGACATTGTAATATCTAATACGGTCTAAAACCCTCATTTTAATTCAAGCTTTTAGTCTATATGACCAGAACAGATTCATGTCTCTAATAGGTGTGTCTCTAACAGAAATGGCTGCAACATCAAAAGTGTTTACATTCAACCTTAAATGAAGCAGGGCACTGTCCATCATGTGGGGATATCCCATCAATGAAGTCTCTTGTAGTGCAACACAGAACACATATTTGCATATATGAATCTTTTCTTTTTTGCTAGATGAGTGTTAACAAAAGCTGCTGTGAGACTGTTACCACACACTTCCAAATGAGAAGAATCACCTAATAAAACGAACTTTTAAAAATATTTTGTATTCGTATTTTGATTGAAATTAATTCTTAAACAAAACGTATTGAAAATGCACCTACAACGCAGGTGATTTCCTCTCATATTCTTTGGATTAAAGCGTTCACAATGTCTCGTCATCCTTTGTGTTTTTCCGTTTCTGTTATAGAAAGATACATTGGAAGAAGTCAAGTGTGGCGGAGACTATCTGCCTTCCCCTCTGGCCAGCAAACCGGGATTTGCCTTAAAGGCAGAAGCGGTTTGGACCAAGTCGGGTTTGCTGTCCGCTGTGGCTGTTGCTGTGGAGAATGATCACACCATCGCCTTCTTGGGGAACACCCAGGGGGAGGTCTTCAAGGTGGAGTTGTGCTCTTCTCTGCTCAGTCTATTGTTTTTCCTCCCTTTTAAACATTTAGTCTTACCTGAGGGAAGCAGGATAAGGGACTTCATGTCTGATAGTGTTACCTTTTGTTTCCTATCCAGGTACACCTGACCGAGAAGGGATTCATGTACAGTAAGACTCCTGGTGACACCATGGGAGAGAAGGTCAACAAGAACCTTTTCTTTGATCGCAGTCAAAGCCACCTCTACATTACCACAGAGAAAAAGGTGTGTATGTCAGGGCCCTTTAGTAACACGGGGTTACCCGGCAATTTAAGAGGGTTGAGGCCCCAAGACACAATCAATGTAGTCATGTAAAACTGAAGAAAGTAGACTTGAAGCCTAAAAAGAGATGCTTTGAGCCGCAGTTAGATGTGTAAAGAGTTAAACACCAGTACGACAGCTGTATTGATTATGTATTGTATTGTACACACACTGTCTATCTGGCTTTAACTGAAAAGAAGTAATATATTTTCTTGAATAAATAAATAGGTAAATAAATAATTTCTAAAAATAAATTTACAAAAATAATTAAATAATAAATGTATATATATATACTCATGATATGACCAATATGTTTTTGACTATATATATATATATATATATATATATATATATATATATATATATATATATATATATATATATATATATATATATATATATATATATATATATATAGTACAGGGTGCAGTGTTTCCCACATAATTAGATTCTACTGCAGAGCATGTGCGAGTGACAGTAGACCCTTCTTGCGATAGAAGAACAAACGGATAAGGGAGAGATACAGCGAGGGGAGATTGCCGACTAGTCAATTGATCGCGGATGGCGTTGTTCTCTTGGACAGATGAAAACAAATTTAAATAAGAAGTGCTAAAATGGGTCGCCAACTATTCTATGTGTATGGTCTACGTCTGGGCTTTGGGGGCACCGGGGTAAAATCAGTGGAGCAAGAAGTAGAAATACCAAAATGTAAAATTTAAAGTATTATCAGCAAATGTCCTTAGGAATCAAAAGTAAGAGTACTCAAAAAGAATGTGATATTGTTATATATGTTACAATACTGGAATTTAATTACAGACGCACTAATGTGTAAGCAGCAGTTTAATGTTGTAGGTGGTTGATGTGGAGCCAAGTCTACAAACCTAATACTGTTGGGTACTTTAATCTATAACACCGTCTCATATTTTATCAGATGATTGCACTATAACCTGTAACCTGATAATAAGACTGAGTAGCAATTTCATTTTCCCTCTTTCAGTCTGTTTCAATCGCTAAACAACTCGGGGAGATGTGATTCAGAGCTCTGGAACGAGGCTATATTATATTATATTAAAGTTCAACCCCTGCCTGCACACCTGGCCTATCTGCTATCCTATCAGACACATGTAAAGTAAATGAACTTAGATGCTTTCCACCACTGGGTATAATACACATTTGGCATGTAGGGAGAGGCAATTGTTTCAGTAATTGAACATGGGGAGCAGACAGGAAGTCTCGGTGCTTTGACAGGACGTGTTTCACTTCCACTCTGCACACCTGCAACAAACTAAGGATCGTTTTGAGCCGTATTTTAAATGCCCCATATTTCGAGCAGTGTCTCCCCTAAGGTGCATTGTTTGATCATGTTTCATGTTGCTATGCTTCCAGATCACCAAGGTGCCAGTGCAGACGTGCCTCCAAAAGAAGGACTGCCAATCATGTGTGGAACTGAGGGACCCTTACTGTGGCTGGTGTGTCCTGGAGGGCAGGTGAGGATGAGGATCACACGCACACTTAAAAATGCATGCACACAGCAACGGACCGACACAAACACCCACACATGCAATTCCATCTGTAAAACACAGCAGGGTATTTGTTCTGTGTTTTATTGCAGACACTTTTAGTACCCCTCTGTGTTTATATTCCATCTCCTGTTGTCCGTGCAGCCGTGAGGAATTAAAGCTGTTTGTCAGCCTCATGCAGCGAAGGCAGTCTGTGCAATTTACTCTCATCGGCCTATATTTATCAGGGTCTCGAGGGTAGGAGGGGCGGTATGTATCATGTATTTTGCAGAGATGTGAGCAGGAAAGAGAAAAAATATCAGAAAAACAGTTGTGTCTCTCTGGAAGTTGTTGATACTCTTATCCAGAAACAATGCACGCTCTTTGCTAAGCTTTAAAGCTGCAGCGTTTAGCAGATTTATTGATCGGTCGATCGGAAATGAATCAGCGACTATTTTGATAATCTTTTCACTTATTGTTCAAATGAAGCATCCGATGATTCCAGCTTTGTATTTCTATAAAGCAAGGCATTTGATGAGAAGTACTTGAGCTCTAGGACACTGTGCCGGTCATTTTTCTCTGTTTTCAGATGTTTCATCGACAAGATGATTCAGTGATAATGATTCGATAAATGGATAAAAAAAATCACCCTTAGCAGCGACCCTACTTAACTTGTTTGCTTTTCTCTCTTCACTTCTACTTCTTGAAAACTATTCAATGAACATTAATTTATGATATTGTATGCTCCTGTTGGTTTGCAAATTATTGACTTCATCTCCGTCTGTTACTTTTTATTCCCTTTCTAGTGCGAATTTTACTTTGAATTGTGTTATACCCAGTTGATTATGACAAAAGAGTGTTTTTTTGTTATTCAAGATTATGTATTGATTTTTTCCCGTCTCCTGTGCAATATACTATTATCAAATCATACTGTACATTGTTACTTCACATATTTCACACTGCAAATCCAGATACCAATTTAGTGTTTTTTTCCAGCTATGTAAAGCTTAAACTTAAAAATCTGCACGGACACAGCTTGAAGTCATTTGAGCATGAGGTTGTTATTGACAGAAGCACATTGAAAATCTGTTGGAGTCCATAGGCTTTGTTTTTTGAGACCTTGTACTGTAAAAGCGTCGAGGGGTTGTGGAGCAGAGGCTGATGGGAGTTGTTCATCCTCCGTCTGAAGGTGTACTAGGAGGTCTGAGTGCCGACGGGCGGAGGAGAAGAATGGCTGGCTGTGGAGCCCCAGGCAGCAGTGTGTCAAGATCGTCTCCTTCTATCCCCCGAACCTTTCTTGTAGAAAGACTGAGAAGGTACTGCGCCGCTTCTCCTCTCACTCACTCTCTTTGTTCTCTGCTGTCTCTCTCGCTCTGCGGATCGCTCTCACATGCACGTCACACAAACATGCACAGCCTGAGAAATAAACTGTTTCCAGTGTGAATCAGAGACCCTGGGCTCGAGGTCTTCCTGCCTCACTATCGATCCACGCAGGCAACTCAAAACTGGCTTATTATAACCGACCTGGTTGATTGTGCTCACAGCCTGAAGATGGAGAGCCTCTCCTGTGCACTTTGTCTCTCAAGTTGTTATTTTTTTCCTTTCATTCCTGACTTTCTCTGTCCCTCCCTTTCTGAGTCACTCTCGTATGTCCACAAACAGCAACCAATCAATCTCCGGGCTTTAAAAGGAAACAGTGATCAGAATCATACACCTAGCAGAAAAATTAATTTCAATTAAAGTGATATTACTCAGCCAAACAGGTGATAGGCAATAATCCTTTCTGTGAACAACTCTGTTTCAACCACTTCTAAATCCTTTATATATTATTTTGTGTTCAGGTGAAGATCAACATCCCCTCCCTTCCTGCGATTGGGCTTTCTGACCGTTTGCTGTGCTCCATTAAGTCGTTCGAGAGTGTAGGCATCATGTCTGACTCTGGTCAGGTCTCCTGCGATCTACCCAACCCTTCGCTTATACCACATACACCTGAGGACCAAGGTATGTCCGGACAAATGTCTGTTGTTATCCATTATAACCAAGGTTGTATCGCCAATGGGCAAAGCGGGCAAACAGCCTCAGGGTCCCCAGACTCTAAACGCCCCAGGTTTACAGCATGTCAGCTGGTTTTGGTAATTTAATTAATTGTGTTTTTGTCTGGAATTTGCACCACTAAACCACCGCCACTGAACTAAGGTAGGTTATTAGCGAATCTTGTGGCCTTGTCTTATAGAGGTGTATTCATTTCCAAAGTCTGTTTTTCTGGGCTTTATTATTTTAGTTTATGCTGTTTGGTACACACATCCATGTCCCTCATGGAATGAACTGTAAAACTAATTACATTAAAGAAGATTACGTATATGCATATATCAGGAAAGGTTCAAGGCTATCAGAAAAACAAAGTCAGTAAGGAAAAAAGGTAACAATTGCACACTTATTTCATTCCACAAAGGTTTATAAATGATTATGTTAATATGACTAATTATCGAGAAAGATCACTTTTTTTAGATGGGTGTTTCGACCCAATTCAAGATTTATTTTTTCGCTTTTTTCCTCCAATTAATGCAACATTTTTGAACGGAGGTGATGAAGTTCGTGATGTATGTGGTGATGAATACAATTTAGAAATAACATATATGTGATTTTTTAGAAGTATGGCTTTAGTATTACTGTTTTTTGTGTACTCTTTCTATGTACTCTATGTACTTGAATTGTAAATTGTGGATGTTTCATCATCTTGTTTTTTGGATAAACCACACCTGCCATTGTAGAGCTTATTCGCCGGTTGGTGTGTGTGATGTATGAATACGGGTGTGGTTATTCACACCTGATGAAGATCAAAGTAGGAAACGTAGTCATTCATTTGTGGCATGGAGAAAGTCTGCAGGCGTTACCTTTTTGAAAACAAATGACATTCCCATCAGCCTCGGCTTTACTTTGTTTGTTTTACTAATTAGGAAATGTATTCACGTTGGCATTTGTTAGCGTTGTCATTGTGAGCGTGTAAGCATGGCGACAGGAGCATTTAGCTCAAAGTGCTCCTGTGCATAAGTACAGCTTTACATAGCCACGAGCATGGCTGTAGACTCTAAGTCTGGTTAGATGAATGCATTAATACATAATTAGTATCAAGGAAGTTGAGGCCATGCTCTGTCAAAAGTTATTTGAAGATCATGTGTTGTGTGTCAGAATATGTTGTCCTTCCTGTGTTTGTCTTGCCATTAACAATTTACGTCTTGCATATTCTGATGGCACCATCCCCATTCATAAATGTGTAAAATTCATATCCCACCAAAAGCTAGTGAAGCACATTTTAACCCTCTCTTTGCTGCGTCCTCAGACTTTGTGGCCGTGGCCGTCAGGATTTTTGTTAACGAGACTGTGGAGCTGGCTACGCGGGAGTTCAAGTTCTATAACTGTGCTGCCACAGTTAGGAAATCCGAAAACACACCGTGAGTCAGACTCTTAATCTGTCAGTTCTGCTCTGTCACTCACTGAAAATACACAGTGACACTGAACACAGCATCAACTGACAACCTTGATGTAAATGTATCACCGTGCATGAACAGATGAGAGATCAAGGCTGTGTTTGTAAATTGTGATGCACGGTAATTTTGAATGCACCTCTTGCATTTTCTCTCCTCCTTTTATTATCAAGCCGAGGAAATTGCCTCAGTTTCCTTTTCATTAATCAAAAAATGAAAGTCGATCTCGCCATTTTTTTTCCACCTCCTTATTTTTTTTTTTTTCTTCATTTCTTTCATGCCAAGGAATGTGTGATGAACGAGCTTTGCTTATGTGAAGTTGCAGAGATCCATTTCGTTGTCAGCAACATGGATTTTTTTTTTTTGCCGAACGCTCCTTGATGAGTTTGCATGTTTTAAGATTTTGTTTGTGTGTGTGTGATTTTTATGTGTGTGACTGCCTAATTAAATGCCCTCGAAAGCATTTTCTCATCTTTGGTCTGTTTTTGTGTGTGCGTCCTCAGGTGCATGTCATGCGTGGCCAGTTTGTGGGGCTGCCAGTGGAACACACACGCCCACACCTGCAGCGACATGGACGACAGTCTGGTGGGGGAGAACATCATCAAGCACCGTCAGGTGAGTCTTCTCAAGTGTTAACACATCAATGGCATGTCAAGAAGCTTCATCTCTGATAGTATGTGTGGAAAAAAGTGGAGCAGAAGTTTTAAAAGACACATCTAATCACCACACGTGAGGGGACGCATGAGCGATCCAAATTTCCCCTGAAAATTAATACAAAAAATAACTCAAATCCCGGTATCAGCTGGCACCATCTTGCATGACAAATACTGTAGGGTGGAGGATATCAATTTATAAGTGAGCAGATGTTTCAGCGATACACTTATCTGTAACCGCAGACGAGGGTGTCCGTTAAGTGGTTCGCATATTTAAAATGTAAATGATTGAAAGTGAGAGTATCTGATTTGTTTTGATGCCTTCTCAGGGAGCGAAGTGTCCTCAGTTTGAGAATCCAGATCCTGTGCTGATCCCTGTGGGCTACAAGACTCGTATCAGCTTCGAGGGGATCAATTTAAACCTCAACCAGGTAAAGAAATACAGAATTTATAACATTTTTGGAGAACTAACTGGCTCTTATAAACATTTATTCAGTATGGCATTAGGCCTTTGGTTGCCAACGGCTTTTGAGAGAGGTTTCACACTTCATCTCTCTCGTGTCGAGACCCGCATTAGATTTGTTTGTAGCGGTTCTAGCAGCTATGTGGGTATTATATCATGAATTGGAAGGATTGCTTGATTTGAGCTACCCATTTTATAAAAGTATTTAACTATAATCAAACAAGTGTATATGTACAGCAAAAACTAAAAACAACAGTAGGATGGGCCGGTTTTCACTAACAACCAAATTGATAACTAGTAACTCCTTGTTAACACCTTCTGTGTGTAGTGTTCTCTTATAGAAAACTGTGATACAGTTGCGAACAGGAAAGGAAAGGAGCCAATCTTGCCATGTCAGCCAAAGGTTTCCTGCTCAGCAGTGGAAAAAAATGAGGAGCATTAGAGAACATTAATTATCAAATAGGATCTACATATATTAATCCGCCATGTCTTTTTAAATGTTGTATCGTTCTCCAGGGTCGTGTTTTCACGATCGGCACTGCACTGATGAGAAACACGGAAGAGGAGGTAAAATTTGAGGACGGGCCGTTCTACACCTTCAGCGGCTTCAATGTGAGTACGACTGTTTTCTAGTTGCTTGACGCTCGGCCCTCACCTGTATCTCTCTATTCACAATGAACTGCTGACTGTGTTCCTTTACTGAGATAGTTCAGATAGCTTCTGGCGAATTTGTTCTTCACTTGTTTTTAGATTTTTCAATACCGAAACAGTCTAGATCCAAACTATCTATGAACTGACTTTGTTGCTCAGGGTTATAAATCAAGTCACCCTTTAGCAGTCACTTAGATATTCTCTAGCTCCCTCTAATGGACAGACTCTCCTCACTGGAGTTATTTTAACTGCCTCTCCACATTGTGAATTCTGTGATTTGGAGGCTCAAACAGTACCTAGCCCCCAGCTATGTTCTTTCTCAACATTGATTTCTTCAGCTGAAAATCTGCCAGACGGGGTGTAATTTTTTTCCCTTCTTTTCTTTTCTTCCCTTGGCATGAGGGAGCGGCAGCCCACACTGTTTGCCGAGAAGAGCTTAAGTGCCATTAATCACTGGATTCTGTATTAATAATTCATTTTCTTCCAATTTCGTAGTTTTCTTACGACAAGTCACCGGAGACCAATGTTCTCTTCTACGTGAAGGACAAAGAATCGGGCAAGAAGATGGACAGCATGCTGAACGGTACACTCTCTCACATTTTAACATGGAGGGCTTACAGTATTTTTAATGCCGCTGGTCCCAGTGTGGGGCCGCCATTAGATCTGAGAAACCGCTTTTAATCTTTAATTAAAAATAATTAGAAACTGATTTGGTAATGACTGTACCACCAAACATTTTTGGACAGAATATGAAGGATCCAAATGCAAATGACTGCACAGTTACCTTGTCATGTAACTTAAAAGTTTTAAGAAGACGCAAACATAAACGCCTTGCTAATTATTCATGAAAAGTGAAACCTTTAAGTATGAGAAAATTGGTATAATTCAAACTGTGCTAATAGTTTTTCTCCTCCCTACTTCTCCTATAGTCACCCTGTATAACTGCTCCATGGGGAGGGAGGACTGTAGTCTTTGTAAGAATGCAGATCCGAAGTACAGGTGTGTGTGGTGCACCAAGAAGAAGGCGTGTGTGTACGACAAGCTGTGCGACCCTGACCAACAAGGGTCCGAGGATCCTTACAACACCGAGTGTCCCGACCCCCAGATCACCGACGTGAGTAGTTACGATGTCGTCATCTCTTCATGTTGACTTTTGAACTGGAAACAGTACGTGCATGAAAGGCTTTTGACTGGCAGTGAAAAGGCAGAGACTTCGGTGATTGGATTATTGATTGAACCACTTAATTGGCCTCTCCACTTTCTCTCGACGGAGTTGCTTCTCCTTGAGGGCGTGTTGAGCTGATCTGCAGCACATCGTGATTGGATCAATTCTTTCTCTGCTCGCTTAATTGTTGGTGTCACATTGTCATTGACAAAAATCGTTGATGTCATTGTGACAGAGGTTATGACCATACATACAACAGCCTGACCGATACATAAAGGGGTGTGTGTGTGTGTGTGTGTGTGTGTGTTGGCTAGATGTTTTGTGGCATTTTCATGTATATTATTGGATATGTCGGTTGCTCCAGTACGTTGGTCCGGACTGAAATATCTCAACAACTATTGGACGGATTGCCCTGAAATTCATTCAAGACATTCATCGTCCCCAGAGGATGAATCCTTCGGGCTTTACTGATCCCCTGATTTCCTCTAGTGCCATTTTGTACACACATTCATGTCCCCCTCAAGATGAATTGTAATAACTTTGGCGATCCCCTGATTTTTTTCATCCAGCACCATCATCAGGTCACATTGTAATTTCAATTTGTCCAATACTTTAGTTTATGAGCAAATACCTGCAAAACTCCTATCAGCCTTAGCTGTTCTGCTACACTAAAATGGTGAACATTAACTTGACTTCAAATTTAGTAATGTTCTGTTTTCATAGTTAATATTAAAAATGTAAATTGCAGTGATATGTACTGATATCTCAAATCCACTATTATTGTAATTTTTGATAGTAAAAATTATTGTTCAGCTGTAAAATATCTTTATCGCAGAACTGTTTGTTCAAGACACATAAAATGTCAGCATATATATTATGATGTGAATTGTTATTATCCTCAAGTATCTTTTGTATCAGCATCCAGCATCAGTTGGGCTCTAATACATACACATATTATGCAAACGAGGCTCATACTGTATGGATGTAATTCTCAACCATGGTCTTGAATATTAAACACTTAAACCATTCAGCGGACTTAAACAGACTGTGTAAATCTCCGGTACATTCTTATTGCACAACTAATCTGTTTAAATCCATTTCAATTCCCCTCTTTTTAAAAACACGCCCCCCCCCCCCCCCCACCACCCCTCTATCTCCCCATCCAGATCATCCCTCGCTTCGGCCCCCTGCGGGGAGGGATCTCCATCACCATCCGGGGCTCCAACCTCGGCATCCACAAGGAAGACATTAAAAGCATCAGTGTGGTTGGGGAGCCCTGTATCCATCAGAAGGAGAAGTACTCCGTTTCCACAAGGTAATACTGACTATATTTATGCAGATTTATGAGCAGTAGCAGCACACCCACTTTCTCTCTATTGTTCACTTTTGGTCAAACTGTGTTTGGTAGGTTTGCAAAAAGGAAGGTAGCCAGGGTGCATGTTTTAATTAACTCCAATTATGCCAGTGTACTGATCTGAATGGCAGTGGTGGAAGAAATAGTCTGATCCTTTTTTTGGAGTAAAAGTACAAACAACAAAAGCACTAGGTTCAAAGAAATGTGCCACTGTGACTGATGTAATTTGATATATTACATTATTACATTATTAATACTGACGCATAAATGAGTAAGTAGCATTTTACTGCAGATGGTCGAGGTGGAGCCAGTTTTAACTTCATATACAGTTTGGGTTGTGAGACGGTTAATAGTGTAGGAAAGAAGAAAAAAAACTAAGCATTGCTAATTGGTATTCATATTTTTAACTTTCCTAATATTTTCTTTTCTTTTTGGATACTTTCACCTCTTTGGGCCTAAACCAGTTATTTCATTGTTTGGAGGGTCTGTCTTTTTAGTGGAACTTCTAATAACTCATAGACATCTGAAAGGTGACAGTAAACTAGACACTGCCCTTTCACGAGCCAAAAAGGTTTTATAAGCCCTAGTTTAATCTTTAGCATGAATTGTACATGTTTTTACAACTGTCTGCTAAATGTAATAAAAAGTACAACATTTTCCTCTAAAATGAATTGCAGTATAAAGTATCAGAAAGAACCTAAAAATTGTACTTAAGTACAGTACTTGAGTAAATGTACTTTGCTGCTGAATGTCAGTTTTTAAATAGTGTCTGCGGCCACAAATGAGCAGAGCAGCCTACATTCTTTGAGCTATGAATTCACCAAAGCACTGATTTGATAGCGTCACACATTTGCCACAGCTTTTTGGTGGCCTCTTCATGCTGCAGACACTCTGTTCCTTCCAAAAAAAAAACATTGGAATAAACTTCAAGGCTCGCAGATGCACTTCAGTCACAGCAGCGTTCACTTTATTCAAATAGTATATGACAAATAAAACATCTACATCGTCACCCCGCAGCCACTAACCAGAACTGTTGACACCTGGCAGGATGGATCCACGTTTATGACAAATTCTTGCCCCGCCATCTGCATGATGAGGCGTAAACCAGGATTTATGAGACCAGATGGAATGTTTTTCACCCTTAAATCATCCACTACCGGAGCTCACATGCCCGCTGTAGAGCTCATCTTGTTGTTAGTTGTCCTCCATGGTCTACAGCATGTTGGCGCTCGCTTGCTTTAAGATTTGACAGGTTTTCCACTGCAATATTTCATTCCTTCACACATCGCTGTCGTAGCTGTTAATTGTCTACTAGTGGCCCAACTGTTAGCCCGAATGATGCTTGCCATTTTATGCTGACCGGTTTCATCAGCAAACACATATTCCTAGTGGACGTGTTTGGTTTATCACACTTTTCCTAGACTCTGCAGTGTGCTATAATTCCCAAAGGACTCAATTTCTAACATGCTAGAAGCAGCCAATCTGGCATTAAAAAACATAATGCCTTCATATCTGCTTAGTCGTCAGATGAACGTGTTTGTACTTCCTTTTTTTTTTTTTTTTTCAATTACCTGAGTTCTTTTCACCACTTCCTCCAATTAACAAAAACAAGACGGTACTCATTTGTCTGCCAATGTTCAGGTGCTGATTTAGATGGTAAATTTGGGTGAAGATTGCATGAGGCTATCCGTTTGTTTTCAATAGAGCAGCCGTAAGTAAATAGTAGAGACGAGAGTTTTTATTTGTGGAAGTAAATTACAAGAACATTAATCTGGAATACAGGTCTCACATGAAGTTAAAACGAGTCCGTTAATTGCTTAGTCAGTGGACAAAAGCAGCAGCATGTAATGAGTCTTTGTATCTTAACATCATCTGAAGTTTCCAAGATATTGTTTTTTTTCAAAATCTTTCTATAGAAAAAACTATCAATTAATCAAGAAAATAATCATTAGATGAATTGATAGTTGAAATGATTGTTACTTGCAGCCCTACTCTAAAGTATTGTTTCTGTTGTCCTGTCCAGCGTGGTGTGTGAGATCGGCCCTGTTGATCCTAGCAATGTTAACTGGGGCCAGGTGGAGGTGGAGGTGAAGGGAGGAAAGAGAGGAACCTCTTCCTTGTACTTCACCTACAGGGTAAATACTTACTACTACTACACACTCACTCTCTCTCTCTCCTCAGCTGCACTTTCAATATGGAGGCATAAAACTTTGGACCCAGAAAATAAACTCATCCAAAAGCTTTCAGCTGATTTTGTTATTTTATTGCCTCTATTATGTTTCCATTTCCATTGATGTTCCTTATCAGAACATACCAAGGGCATGTCATTTATGCAGAATGTACATCCTAATGTTTTGGTAAATGCACCGTCTAGATGCTGTCACATTACAATGGTAATGCACAATGGTAATGCACGGTATAAACCAGATGCTGTGCAGTAGGCAGTAGTAGCCCTTTTTCTCTCAAATAGCTACGCTGTAGCCTGTTAAAGTATTAAACTGGCTTTTCATATCTCTGGCTCCGCTAAAGCTTCCCCCACAGGGGAGTGCTCCTCCTAACTGTTTGCTCAGCAAATTGAGGCAGATGTGGTGCTTGTATGAGTTTGTGTGTGTGTGTGTGTGTGTGTGTGTGTGTGTGTGTGTGTGTGTGTGAATGTTTCTAATAGAGAGCTGGAGATCAAGGAGGTTGAGAGGAAATGTGTGTAACTATATGCCAAAGCATTGTGAGTGTGTGTGTGTGTGGTGTTGTTGTTGAGTGTGTGAGCGAGCTTGTGGGTTGGACCTTGTGTGTGCATGTAAATCCTTGCAGGGGAAAGATGAGTCTGTATTCATGCTGTGTCTTGCGACCTCACACCTCGTCTCCACCCTCACCAGGACCCGATTCCAGAGGAGGTGAAACCCTCTACAGGTCCGAAAGTTGGGGGCACCCTCATTACCATTTCTGGACAATTTCTGGACACTGGCAGTAAGGATGATGTCCAGGTTACCGTCGGAGGGGTGGACTGCACTGTGTAAGGGCTTCTTTTCCTCAATAATTGTCATTCATGCCAAAGCCCAATTCTCTTTCAATTCAGTGTCGTAAATTGATAAGTGCTACTTGTTATTCAGCCATTGTATTATATGCAAATTCTACAGTATGCACACTTTGAAGCCCATAAATTGATTTTCTTTTTTTTTACATTTCTGAAGCAAAAATGGAATTGACCTTAACTTTGGTGTCATAAGCAGGATTTATTTTTTTTTCTCCTACCACTTGCCTTGGCTGTTGTGACCAACGGTGTTCTGTCAAATCGAGTCCATGGTGACATTTTAGGCAGAAGTAACGGGAAAATAACGAGCTAGAGGAGCAGCAAAGCCGGGATTTAACAAGCTGTCAGACTGCTGCCATGTTGGCTTCCACTGCACAGTGACCTTGTGTGACCCCGACTCCTGCAGCCAGTTAGTGTTGTGTCCTTGTCTTTGCAGGTTGCAATTCGGAGCAGAGATCACCTGCAAGATAGGAGAATACCGAACAGATAAGGTGCCCTCTGACCCTCTCACCGTCACAGTGAGGTATGGAAAGAGTACCACAACAACCATCCCAAGTGCCTTCCAATTCTTGGAAAATCCCATCGTGCTGGACCATCACCCCAAAGAAAGCTTTGTCTGGTCAGTATAAAGTAGCAGCCTGCTAGCGTCGTACCTCGAATCAATTTGTAATATTGATCATTTTACCCGGAAACATATAGTGTTGAATGAAATTTCAAGGGATATTGTGATATTTTCAAGTTTTGTCCACATCATTTTTTTTTACCTTCACCTTCTTTGTAGAGATTTGGGAAGTCTGCTACAACGTCTACAGCGATTTTATGGGTCCGGTTTCTTTTTTTACTTTCCGATGCGCTCAAACACAAGTGTTTAAAAATGATTTCTGTTAGATTTGAGTTTTTAGGCTCTAAGGATGGCAATGTTGGTCGGTCCACCGATTTGGTCCAGACTGAAATATCTCAACAAATATTGGATGGATTAAATATGGTCCAGATATCCATGGAGCTAAGGAAATGAATGCCAGAGGCCCAATCCCAATGTCCCCCCTTATGGACACACAGACTTTGAGGCGTGCTCTCGCAAAGTCAGTGAGGGTTTATTTCTGTCCCACTGTCAAATCATCAAGTGTTTGAGGGCTCTCTGGCAGACATTTTGAGCCCTTTATGAACCCTTTCCGTAAATCAGCAGAGGATGCTGACTTAGCCTAAGGGAATTACCCACAAAGCATTGCAATGTAACGTTAAACACGGGGTAACCAGTGGAGGCATGCAGACGTAAAAAAAAAAGGTAAACAAAGAGGACGGCTCACCTGTGTTCAGCCTGTCTTATTAAATTTACTCAGAAACATTAAGGGTTAAAGATGGAACAAAAAATAAACTTGAAATCAGAGGATATTTATTTATTTATTCATCAAATATTTGATTTTGTCATTGAAGTTGTTTTGACAAAAACGAGTAAATATATTATATGAATTACCTCTCATCTTGTGAGGAAAGAGCCTGAAGACGTTCAAATCAGGGAGTACAAAGTATAAAATAAATACCCACAATTATACATCACATTTTTTGTTTTCATGGTAACGTGATATGTTGCATCAAAGTGCTGTCCCATTCCTTTTTACACCATTTCCAGCCCTCACAGTCTCTCACACTCAACCACTTACCAGGTGACCTCAGTCAGTCCTTGAGGGTTCAGGGTTTGAGGCTTTAGGGGGGGACACTGGGATTGGGCCAGAAAATGTGATGATCTCTTGACTTTTCCTCTAGCGCCACCTTTAGGTTGTTATTTGGCGGTTTGAGTGTCTCAGATAAATGTCTCGGCGACCATTGGGTGGATTGTCATGAAAATTGAAACAAATACATGCTCCCCTGCTTTGTTTGGAAAGCTGTAGGAGGCTCGCTCTCCTTGTCGTTATTGATGTCACTCTTACCTGAGTCTGCAGATATAGATCCCATTCAATAATGATTTGTTGTTAAAAATAGCACAATAACATCCATGTTGACGGAAGCAAATAAATTCTCCTTTAAATACATCGCACTTTGCATTTGTTTTTAAAGTTAAGAAGCCAAAACAGAAGAGAAAAGCCGCCTTTGTTGACATTGATGACAAGGTTGTATAGGAAAAGTACTGTTATGGAAAATTGAACACTTGGAAAGGTACCTGCCTTGCTCTCTGCCACGCAAGCTCTTTCTGAAACCTTGGTAAAGGTTATTAATGCCAAAAACCTTTTAGTTTTTTTTTAAAGCATGATTTGTCCTCCTTGAGTATACAGTACCTGTTGTTTGTGTATGTGTGCAGAATGTTTCCCGTACTTACTTCTGATTCGCTGAAGGGGATACAAAATGCTAGTCTTTGATGTTGTACCAAACTGCTTGATGATCTCTGAAAATGGATGCATTAGACGGTTACCTTGCTTTTTTCTGAGCAGTTGAAAGCACTAGTGCGCGTGTGATTAGGCACGCAGCCTGGAACAACAGACAACAGATATATGCTGCTTGCAGGCTAAACTAATTTGTTTTTATCTCCGGTGAAAAATGACCCCAGGTGCAATTTAAGAAGTGTGTCTGTCTTCCCGTAACTCTCTCTATGAGCTTGTCTTTATGTGGCTGGCTGGGGATATCTGCTTTTAGATCTCATTTATATGTTTTACTGTATTTTGTACATCTGTGTGTCTGTGTGTGTTTTTAGTGGAGGGAGGAACATTGTGGTGACCGGCTCCGGCTTTAACCTAATCCAGAATGCAGTCCTGAAGGTCCAAGGAGACGATTCAATAGCCTTTGAGGTGTGTCTTCCATGTCTGTTTTCTACTCCCTTTATTAATCAGCGTCTCCCCATGAGCCTGTTGATTATCCTCCTCTAAAAGCCATCATTTCTTTGCTCACTTCACACTTTCTCTTAACTCCCAGTCCTACGATTCTTTGTCTCAGAAAATTTCTACTTTTCCATCCGTCTCCCCCTTCACAGTAGCAGCACTGTCCATCGATCTCCACACATCTCATGAGCCCACGACTTCTGTGGTGATTTATTCAAACTCTGTCAAGCACAAACACACACACACACACACACACACCAACAAACACACATCTGCACTCCTCCATGCTTCCGCTGATCAGAGAGAGTCCATAAGCCAGTATTACGTCATCTCACTTCTTAGGCTATAAATCCTTAAAACCTGTAAGATTGCAGATAGCGGCGCAACTGTTTCACCCTCAGCAAGATACAACTATGTTCCTCGTCCAGCTCAATCAAGTGGATTGACTCTGACTGGGAACTTGAAGGAGTTGCACACAGCGTGCCGCTGCCTGCCCTCCAGTTTGCTGGGCAGTGTTAAGCAGTAGCAATTTTGTTCATTTCATTTAAAGGGCTAAATTTAATACTGGCATTCAAGATTGTTTTTCTTGGTCTCCTGCTACGCGGGGGACAGGAGAGATTTGAAAAGACTCCTGGCTGCCACAAACTAGCAGCGAATGTAAAGTGTTATCTCAAAGGCCTTGGCTGGTCAACTTCATAAGCCTCTCTTGGTTTAAGTCCATCCACTGAACTAGACCCAAATATTTTTGGCTGCTGGCTTGTGGTGAAAACATGTTGATTACATTGTAGGTCAGGTCAGCGGCTCAAAGAAATGAGTTTTTTTTTTGGCTGTAAAGACTCTGCATTTCTTATTTGTAATTGTAAACAGAGACCTCTAGAGCTGGTTGCACCAGCTGCTCGTGACTTCAAACTTAGTCTAGAGAAAGTATTGCTAGATGTAGATTTAAATATCACTAAGTTAAAATGCGTAGTACCACCCAAAGTAGTTCTTATGAAGACATTTTGACCCCTGACCTTTCCTCTACCATGAGGTTCAGATTTGTGTTTTTTTTAATAACTTTTATGATCCTCTGATTTTTTTCATTCAGTTCTATCACCAAGTCAAAATGGTAATTTATTCAATGCTTTGGTTTATGGATAGAGCCTGGCCAGCCTTTATACCTGTTTCCATTCTTAACTCACTGGCTGTAGCTTCATACTTATCCGCCATTTCCCAAAATGTTGAACTATTAACTTTACCACAGAGCAACATATTGTATGGTTAAAAGAGACAGTCAGTTCACAGAGCTACTGTAAGTTATCACTTTGAAGGAGCAGTGTGGAGGATTTAGTGACATCTAGTGGTGAGGTTGCAGATTGCACTAAATTGAATACCTCTCCCTTTCCAAGCATGTTGGAGAACTATGGTGGCCTTTAGGTAATGTAAAAACACAAAAGTCCTCTCTAGAGCCAGAGTTTGGTTTGTCTGTTCTTGGCTATCGTAGAAACATGGCGGAACACTTCGGACTCCGTGAACAGCACCGGCTCCCTATGTAGATATACAAGGCTCATTAACGCTCATTAACGAAAACATTAAACGATTCTTAGTTTCAGGCTATTATACATTAAAGAAAACACAGTTCTGAATGTTATATTCCATTTATGCAAATAAATCCCCCTAAAGTAGGACAAATTCACTTTTGAGCTAAATGAGGAAAAAATATTCAACTCATACAAGCAGTCTCAAACTTTATAGTAGGTCTGCGTGACTTTTTAAAGCATTATCTGATGTAGCATACGCCTTTTGAAAAACGTAAGTGTGTGTAGGACTGTAGGGTTTGGCTGTCACACACAGTTTTGTCAGCCCTGCATCGAAACAATCACAGAGTGACAGAAATATCACCATCGGTCCAGTTAATGAACAAAGCCAGAGGAGGAGTGACTCAGTGCGAGCTGTGATTCATCAGAGGCTGCTATTCTACGGTGGCAGATTGGGATTTTAGTAGAACGACTGAAAAGAGACACATACTTTTACCTTACCAATTTTACTAAACTAGACTTTTTCCCCCTACACCCCTGAGACACTCTTCCCTCACACATCAAAAGCATTAATTCCCTGCCTTGTTGAAAAACACCCACTGTTTGCTTTTCTCTCTCACCATATTTTCTATCTTGAATACTGCTGTATTTTCCTTACCATCTGTTTTGTTCTTACTTAATGTGTGTTACGTATCAACATAAAACTTTGCATTGTTGTTAATGTCCCGTTATGTTTTACTCACCTTCTGATACATTCAGGAAGCCCACGAGAAGAACGACACGGTCATCCAGTTTCGGTCTCCAACGGTAAACAGCTCCCTGAACCAGCCCTTTAAAACCTACATCCAGCTTGACAACTTGGAGAAGGTGCTAAAGCCCTTCGACTACCACCCTGACCCCAGCTTCAACGAGCTGACCAAGAAGGTCATCACGGAGGCCAGCATCATCATCGTGACTGTGAGTGCAGGCTGCTCAGGTCCCTTTTAATGCTGCAGCTGTAGTATGACAGCACAGTGTTTCTGAGAAATATGCCTCTTTGTGTGAAGGAATTAAGATAAATGGTGTTATTATCTGACTTGAGGATAAAAATGGAAAAGATGCTGAATTGCAGTTGCTGCACCACATTTTCGCTCTTTAGCTGCTTATGTTATGGATGGGCTTCATTGCATATAAAAGTTATGCAAATAGCCGCACATTTAACATTTTAACACAGTGGGGTTATTCTTTGGGAAATTAGTAGTTGCATTTATTTATTCTAACCCTTTTAAACGATAAAAATACCTAATATTGTAATATTCTTAATGCAAATATCTTTTTCTCTGAAACTGTTTTCCCCCCAACTCTGGATTGGTAAAGTAAATCCCATGGGTCATGGGAGGATTATCAGGAAAAAACACAGATTTCTGAAAAACTTTTCAATCACAGCTTTTCATGAAAGCATGAAGGACTTAGCGAGCTAGCCAAGTAGCCAGCCATTGGCTAGTTAGCCTGCTTTACAGGTTACAGAAAACAAGTCCAACAGCGGACCATCTCTTCATCTCTGTAATGGTTCAGCCTATCAGCAGCATTTCTCTCTCCTCTCACTCTCATCCCACTACTGTGAGGTGAGTCGCGTTTGCCTCGCTTTGTTTTGCCTCCAGCTAACATGGTGACGTCGGCTGTAAAAGGGTCTATACGTCGCCTGCTTCCAGATTAGCAAATAGCAATAATCATTGTTGATTGCCAGTAGAGCGCAGTTGCTATGTAAGGGATAATGTACAGCGATAAAGAACCCAGACAGGGTGAGCAGGGAAAGGTTTATGGTTTATATCTTTTTTTTTTACACGCTCTCTTATTTACAGATACATCAATTTATGTTTCATGAGTCATTAAATCTATAAAATCTATATAGAAAATCTCCATCACAAACTCCAAAGTGGAAGTCCAAGGTGATTGCTTTGTGCAGACGTTGTAAGTACTGCAGTAAATTAGGCAAGAAAGGCATCTGCAAAAAAAAGTCCTTTTCAATTACTCAGACGCTGGTCTACTTAAGCTAATTTCACCTTTCTTATATTGCAGACTGCATTAGAATAATTTAAAGCATGTCTGTAGATACAAAAGTGTGCTGCGAAATCTCAAAGTGTATATTGCAATGCCAGAACTGTGGGATTGACTGGAGCTGTGCTTACAGTGTCTTAATTAAGAAATTACTTAGAAATGTGCTTATAATGAATATAATCTTAATCTTTCTAATTACTTTCGGCTCGCATAGTGGAACAGTGACGAGCGGTTATAAACTTTCCATCCATTACTAATGAAAATATTTTGAATACTCATATGGTGGGTCTACTTGATGGTGTATAAATGCAGTAATTAATTTCTCTTCCATGTAGTTCTGTGAAGACACTCTCACTCATTACAGTCGATCTTCCCCTGCAGGGTCGGGGATTCTCCAAAGCTATGACGGCCAAAGAGGCTCAAGCGTTTGTGGGTGACGTTACCTGTCTGGTCAACACACTTCAGGATGACAAGTTGTTTCTGGACCCACCTTCCAGCACGCCCAGCGCTCGCTCCAGACGGCACCGCAGAGACACTCGGCCCGAGCTGCTGGACTTAATGGTCAGATCAACAAAAGTCAGGCAGACACTCGGTGGTGGAGGAAATATGTCCTAGATCCTTTACTTCAGTAAAAATGACCAATACCACACTGTCAAAATTACTAGTAAAAAATATGTAACTATAATCAGAAAAATGGCCCTATTAAGTGTCATATCAATATATGTTATTTCATTGAAGAGGTAGTAAAATAAATGTATACAGTGGCATGAAAAGGAAATACTCAAGTGCAAGTACGTAAAACCTGAATTTAAATGTACTGCTTGAGTAAATGTACTTACACAGTCTTGCAGCTTGGAGCATGCATGCATCATGAATCTTTACTGTACTTCTCTAGGCGTGTCCTCTGTTCATCTGGGAACCCCATTCTTTTCACTGGATGAACAGTTTTCATGTAGCTACAGGCCCTTTATAATTACATTTAATTATAGCCGAGCCACAATTGTGATGAATACTGTAACCTCTCCTCTGGGTAATTCCTCTAAGTGAGCTATTGTTTAATTTCTGTGGCTGTGTGCAGAATAAAGAAGGGACACCGATGAACTATCAAAAGGTGCAGAATACTTACATGGAAAAAAGATTGATTATAAAGTGTCAAACCCAATGCACATTTGTTCAGTTAATGTGGGCCCACCAACTTGCACACAGCCCTGGCACTTTAGAAATACGGAAAGGTTCTGTAGCTGATTTTGCAGAACTGTGGGCAATTATGTAGATCCTCCTCTGTCCCAGTTTCCTCTCCAACGCTGTCGAATCTTTACCATCGACACCTACCTGAATATATCTCGGGCTAAAATGTCAAGAGCTTGTGCGGATAATAAGATTCCCTCCCTCTCTCTGCCTGTGTTTATCCACAGATCAAGTTTGGGAAAGGGGAGTGGGTGGTCGGCTCGGTGGAATACGAGAAGAAGAATGATTTGCCACTCTACATCATCATCCCTGCTGTGATTGTCCCCATGCTGCTCATCATCGCTATCTCTGTCTACTGCTACAGGTGAGTTAAGCTATTCTAGGTTAGCATATACTATCTATTTTATCTAGTTTTTAGATATCTGAACCTCTTGACCTTACTGGTAAATGTCACATAGTACTCAGTTGAAATATTATTTTACACAGTTTTTACATACCTACATTTGTGTGTGTGTGTGTGTGTGTGTGTGTGTGTGTGTGTTGCTTAGCAAAAAACATTAGTCAGCTAACAGTAAACTTACAAACCCACAATATTTGTATGCCAGTGGTTCCCAGCTCCAGCCTTTTATCTTGTGACCCCTTAACCCTTGTGTTTTGTTAAAATTGGCTTTACTTCTCACTGCTGTTTATTTACAAATAATAACAATAATTGCAAAATCAATTTTTCTTGAAATAATTTTTTACTTTTCTTGTGACCTTTTAAAACCCATTTTGTAGAAAAGTATTGATGTGCCAAAAGCTGGGCTTGCACATTTAATGAACGGGATGTTACTGAACTTCGGGGTTAATTAGATGTCAGAGAGGTGTACAGTAACACCCTGTTTGACCACAAACCCATACACCTAAACCTCACCACCTACAATGACACACTCTGTTCTGTTCGGTACATATTAATGCATAATGGTATTTTTCTCAAACTGTACTGTCATAATGTTATACTGCTTTTAATTTGACCAAATCAGTCTGTGCTTCCGAGAGGTTCTCTAAAAAAACACAGGCGGTCAACTTTCAGCTGAATAGTTATAAAACACCTACATCAGTGATAAAGTAATACCAGCGCTAATAATATATTTTTGGGAGACTCAAAGGAAACACTGTGGCTGTCAGCCAACTGTGCCGACCCAAACCAGAGTCTTTGAACAACAGTTAGATCTCTGAAACCTTTTATTTTTTTCAAGTTTAAATCCTTTCCTTTTTTTTGTTTCTTTAATGTGTTCAGGAGAAAGAGTCAGCAGGCAGAGAGGGAGTACGAGAAGGTGAAACATCAGCTTGAGAATCTGGAGGAGAGCGTACGGGACCGCTGCAAGAAAGAATTCACAGGTACCAACAGTGCAGCTGTGCAAAACCTCACCAATATAGCTAATGTCCCTCAAAGGATCTTTGCTTCTAAGAAGCTATAAAGTAATGAAGTGCTTCATAGCTCTGATTACATTTCTTGGATGTATTGTACTGCAGTGAATTAAATAAATTCTCCTGCTTAACATCATGTTATCATCATTATGTGGAGCAGTTTTGCAGTAACAGTAATAGAAAACAATCTTTCACAGCTGAAATTATTTTCCTGGCAAAGCTCTCCCTTTCGCTGCCTCTCGCAACATAACGATTGAGACAGACGAGCAGCACACAAATGAGAAAAGCTGCTTATTAAAAAGGAATGAGGTACTATTTTTCTTGTTTTTATCTCGCAGACTTGATGATCGAGATGGAGGACCACACCAATGAACTGAGCGAGGGACGAATCCCCTTCCTGGACTACAAAACCTACACCGACCGCGTCTTCTTCCTGCCCTCTAAGGACGGCGCCAATGATGTGATGATCACAGGAAAGCTCAACATCCCAGAGGCTCGACGGGCCATAGTGACTCAGGCGCTCAACCAGTTCTCCAACCTCCTGAACTCAAAGACCTTCCTCATTAACGTAATTATACTGCACATTCATCTGAATATGTGAAATATGTAAATGTAAATCAACTTTAAGTATTAAGAGCAGATGGCAGCTACTATAGAGGACCCAGGGAACAGTCCGGTCAAGGGGCGAACTGGTTTAGACACTCATGGTTCTCAGATGATGTATCTTAATGACTTTAATGATCCCGTGGCTTTTCCTCTAACGTCATCAGCAGGATGACTTTTGTGCTTCTGCGTGAAAGTTTTAATATTGAATAGAATTTGATATGTGTTTCTAGTTTATCCGTACCCTGGAGCGCAGTCAGGACTTCAACGCCAGGGCCAAGGTGTACTTCGCATCCCTGCTGACGGTGGCTCTGCACGGGAAACTGGAATACTACACCGACATTATGAGAACACTGCTGCTGGAGCTGATGGAGGAATACGTCCACAGCAAGAACCCTAAACTCATGTTGCGCAGGTGAGTGAGGAGTCCCTCAGTGCTGCTGCTCAGCGGTCTGATACAATGCCAAAACGCCAGTGCCAAGTTTAATATCCTAAGATGTTTTGTATTGCTAAAATGTCCAGGTCCAGATTGATGCACCTCAAAAACTATTGAATGGATCACCATGAAACTTTGAAGTCTATCATCATCATACTGCTAAATATCAGCATGTTAGCGTAGTGAGCGTGAGCATGTTAGCATGCTGAGGTTAACTCTCCCTGCTGTAAGTACATCCTCAGAGAGCAGCTAGCATGGCTGTTGACTGTCTTGTTTGGCAGATGTTGCCCTGATATCATTAATATATTTATATCTAAGCTCCGCAATCAGAAGCACTACATATCTCAACCCTGGCAGCAGTATAATAACCATTATATGAGGACTGGGATTCACTTGAAGAGGCAGTGGACTGTTTCATTCTGTTGCCATGTTGTCTATTGAATTTTGCACTGACTACTGTAGTCCACTACCAAGAGCCAGACTGCTGCTTGATCTGTTCCAGTCCTCCTCCTTCTGTTTCTCCTTCTGTGTTTTTTTTTTCTCCTCCAAGCACAACATGCTGTGTGATTCTCCTTTTGCTGTTCCCCTTCATCATCCTCTTCATCCTCTTAACCTATAGATCTTGACCAATTGGGTGAATAGGCTGAAAATTGCTTTGGGTCTATACCGTTTTTTGATTGCCTTGAATACATAAATCCAATTATATTGGCTTTCTGTAGGTTGCTTTATGGCTTAATCTTGTACCAGGAGGATTTTTCAATGGATGCTGTATCTCTTTAAAAAAAAAAGCTGAGCCTGTTTTATTACATGAATAAGCTCAACTGAAGTGAAGATCACCTGCACCCAACATCTAATCTTACCTGAATTATATTTTAATAATTGAGAGATCAATTGTTGTATTACAAAAAATAGCAATGCATGAGCCATACATTCTTCATAAATCATTTTGTGATTGTCATGACATAATACTATTATCACAAATTAATTTTTATTTTTAGGATGTTGCCAAAACGGCAAATGTTTTTCACTGATACTACGCAATATTAATTGCTGTGTTTTCTCCTTTGGCAACATTTCATAATGCCTTTGTAGAATTAGAGTCTGTCAACATTCAGCTGACTAATTTGATTGAAGTAAATAGCCCCCAGAAAAGAATCTCCAATTCTAGCGTTCTTTGTTCTTCACCCTTCTCCACCGCTGTAATGATCATGTCGAGGTCAAATCATCCACTGACGGCGGCCTCCTCCTCCCTCAGCAGGACCCACTTGTCTGAACGTACAGTCGCTCATCACTGCTGGGGGGGGGGGTTATGTGAATTGAACTGTCTGCTGTGGCTAGGCACGCTGTGACTAGCTGTTGTGCAAGTACACAATCTTAATTATCCCCCAATGGAGAGGCTCATTATGCTGATTAGGCCATTGTGCCAACACAAGCCCCCTTATATACAAGACATCTAATTAGGCATGCTAGCAGCTAACGATAGGAGCCGACGGTGGGTATGTGACATTAGCATTGGCGATCTGTCAAGTGACCACTGATGTGATTTTTTTAATCAAAATATCCTGACATCCTGACATGCTGTGCAGGAATTTCCCTTGTTGACATTTTGTAGATGCACATTCTTAAGTAGTATTTCAACATTCTAAGAGAATACAATGAACATAAAAAAAAAGTATTTCCTGTTTTTCAACTTTTTCTTGGTAAACATACTTGAACATAAAACACAATAAACACCAAAAGCATATTACAAAATAGGTATAGACAAATGCTAAAAATGCTTATATGAGCTCACATTAATCACTGACTGCATAACATCCATTATGGACAAATAGTGACTATCAGGGATTCTTAGCTCATGGATTCAGAATTTAAGTGTCATGATTTGAAAATAGTAAAATACTAATTAGATATTTCACTTTTTTTTTGCACATCTTATTAACATACAGCATCAATACACCAGAATGATTCAGTTGTATTCTTACAGTGATTTTAAAAACTGTCCATCTAATGTGTTTTTCCAGGTCAGAGACAGTGGTGGAAAGGATGCTATGTAACTGGATGTCTATCTGCCTTTACCAGTTTTTGAAGGTAACAAGAGTTTATGGTCACTAAAAATGTATCTATATGTAATCTGTTAGCATAAATACTTAATTGCTGACACAGGAAATGTATATAATGTCATGCTACAGCATTAAACTGTGGGCTAAGTGCATGGATTTCTCCATTTCTTTCATTAGTGCTCTGTATTGATAATGTGCATTTATCTGTCTTCTAAACTGCTAATCACAACAATTAGCTCTTTGACAACATCTGAGACGTCTAAAGGGTTTTGTGTGTGTGTGTGTGTGTGTGTGTGTGTGTGTGTGTGTGTGTGTGTGTGTGTGTGTGTGTGTGTGTGTGTGTGTGTGTGTGTGTGTGTGTGTGTGTGTGTGTGTGTGTGTGCGCCTGTGTATTAGGACTCTGCAGGAGAGCCCTTGTACAAACTGTTCCGAGCCATCAAGCACCAGATCGAGAAAGGGCCCGTGGATGCCAGAGTGAAGAAAGCCAAGTACACCCTCAATGACACGGGCCTGTTGGGCGACGATGTAGAGTACTCCGTCTTGGTGAGATGGACGGACTCGCACACACACACACACACACACACACAAACTGGTATACTCAGTGTCGGAAAAACTGCACACACTGCTTTGAGATTGCATGGTGTTTTGTGCCTTTTGAGTAACACAACTATGCGAGCACACACACACACACACACACACACACACACACACACACACACACACACAGTGCAGTTGCCATGGTAACCACCAAAAACCCCCAGGGCGACTGCCCGCTTTTGTGTGACATCCATTTTCAGTGTCAATGTTCTCTGCTCGAAAACGACACAGGCAACACATTCCAATATAGCGGGGGAATGCATGGCTTAGGTGAAAGTACTACTTGTTGGTACAAGTGTAGAGTACCTGCTACCTCCACAACTTCTCCTCGGCCTCCCCACCTCGATTTGGGCAGTTTACGGAAGTCAGGAAAAGCCTGTGTGTCTCGCTTTGGTATCGTGTTTCGGTAATGGAAGCTAATGTGAACGCAGCTGTTTTCTGTTGAAGTCAGCACAAATAAAAAGACCCATGGGTAATGGCGTTGTCGAGGACAATTACCAAATTAGCCTGAATTACACGTCTCCTGCCGTGATGGATCGCCTTCTGTGATTGAATTATAGGAGGAGGAAAAAACTCGATGGGCTAGATTTTACAGGCAGACACCGTGTTTCCTTTTGTCTTTAATTCACATTGTGCTCTTCTCATTCACCTCAAAGACGGACAGACTGGCTTACGAGGTTTCTATTGTGAGTGTGTCGCCCGACCCGTGTTCGAGTCTGTCGAGTGGTCAGTTAGTTATTTCTGACAGAGTGGGAGGCGAGGTGGGTCAGAGTTTGCACCCGCTGAGCCTCGGTCATTAGCCGACCAAGGTGACAGGAGTCCTTTCAGGTGTCACTACACACAGAGTGTGTGTGTGTGTGCTTACAGGAGCCTGGTTGCCATGACGACAACATCCCGACAGATGTGTGTTTGTGTGGGAGGGTGGCTGGGTGCTCTGGCCATGCTTTAATATTTCTCATTTGTTTGCGTAGGTGCATGTATATATGCCATATTATTATATTAGAGGCTTAATGTGTGTGTGTGTGTGTGTGTGTGTGTGTGTGTGTGTGTGTGTGTGTGTGTGTGTGTGTGTGTGTGCGTGTGTGTGTGTGTGTGTGTGTGTGTCTGTGTGTTTGCCAGACCCTGCAAGTGCTGGTGCAGGGCGAGGGTCCGGATGTGACTCCCGTCAAGGTGCTGAGCTGCGACACCATCTCGCAGGTGAAAGAGAAGATCATTGAGCAGGTGTACAGGAACCTGCCGTACTCCCAGCGGCCCAAGGTTGACAGTGTCACACTGGGTGAGTAAATGAGGGCACACAAGAGGAGGATGAGCTGAAGCGGTAAATGTCTAATAACGATGAATAATGTAAGCGTTACAGGGAGGGAAGAGGACATCCAAATGGAGACGCTATTTCAGTCCTGACTGAAATGCCTTTTTAATTAAATCAGAATGCATTTGTCTAAATAGATAATTGATTATTCATTTCATTCTAACTTCATTCGATAGATTGGTTTGAAGATGATCGCTTTTTCTGTCTCTGTTTGTGGAATAAAATAGGCATCACCAAGGATGAGAAGTTATTCAGTGTCAGCAACATGAAAATAGCCTTCATCCCTAAACAAAGTTTTTGTTCACTACTGTAGTCGGGAACCTTGGGGACTGACTTGAAAGGCAAAAGCTCTATAGACATTTTCCAACATCAAAGACATT
Organism: Cebidichthys violaceus; assembly: GCF_023349555.1. Lineage (NCBI taxonomy): Eukaryota > Metazoa > Chordata > Actinopteri > Perciformes > Stichaeidae > Cebidichthys > Cebidichthys violaceus. The sequence goes on from NW_027176483.1 coordinate 5,444,121, forward strand.
TTTTATTCCCATGCAGGCTGTAGATCTGATTCCTTTATACATTTTAGATAAGCAGAGATCCGTCTTCTTTCATGGTGAATCGGAAAGATAACCCCCTTATATTTGGCGGTACATGTAAATTAATCATATGTCACAGATGGTGTTGAGCTCAGGTCTGCAGTTGTGACAGATTTATTTCTAGATTTAGCATGTTGGGGTGCAAATCAAACTTTAGAATTAGATTTAAATTATTCAGAAAATACTGATCCGTCACTTCTTCAGCCAGAATTAACTCAAGTGTGCCACTAAATCTCAGAAGAGAGAGAGAGAGAGAGAGAGAGAGAGAGAGAGAGAGCCGTGCAGACAGTAGGATGGGTAGCTGGATTTATTTCAGACCACATTATTAGAGAATAGCCTCAGGGTAACAATGGCCCATGATGAAATAAATGCAAACCGTATTGAAAGAAAGAACAAAAGGTTGAAGTATGGAGACAGTTTGCCAAACAAGGCAGCACACCTCCACCTACAGTAGCAGAGATGATTGATTGACTACTTCCTCTTTCGGCCTTCATCACAGAGTGGCGCCCGGGCTCAACAGGACAGATTTTGTCAGATCTGGACTTGACTTCCCAGAAAGAGGGCAGGTGGAAACGCATCAACACTCTGGCACACTACAACGTGAGTACTGACAACATTTTAGTGTCTTGATGAAACATATTTAAAATAGAAGGGATGTGAGGAGGCAGAGGGGAAGTAAATAGCTATATGTGGGCGTGTGGATGTGAATGGTGTTGCCTATTTTCACCCTATTTCACTCAAAGCTGTACATCTTGTGTCACAGTGGTGTATGAAATCTGTCTTCAGCACATTTACACATCAACAGACATGGTGTGATTATTTGATTAATGCTCCTTTAAGCTAATTACCCTATTTACATGTCCATACTATTAACCACCAGTCAAATCAATGTGTAAAAACATGTTCATTTTCTGACTTGCATGGTGATAACAACATGCCAGCATTCATTAAAATAAAGAGTTCTATGAGAAGATTGATGCCGTGTTCACACGTGTCCATTAAACATGAAGCTGCAGCTTGTTAGTTAGCTCAGCACAAACACTGGAAACAGGGGGAAACGGCTAGCCTGGCTCCTAATTAATGAGCTTCAGAGTTGCTGGTAGGCATATTATGTTACTGTTGGAAAGAACCAGACTAGCTGTCATCCCGTTTCCAGTCTTTGTGCCAAGCTGAGCAGCAGATCAATGCCTGTCCCTTAATCAAATATACAAGAAAACACCACATAGTCTTTTTCCTTCAGTGTTTGCCTTCGTCAGTTTAGCAACATGCCAACAATTTCTTATTTATCACCACCAGCTAGTTGAAAGTGCCTGGACTTGTTTTTTTCTCAGTGGCTCTCAGTGGCGACAGAAGGCCACTAAATCTTCTTGGCACTGTATTGATCCAAGTGAAATAAAAGGTCACTCGCAAATATCCCCAACTTGTCCCCCTTTTCTCTCCTCTCTCAATGGCACTCCTCTTCTTTTTCATCATACCTGCTGATGTCTGGAAGTTGTTCTTAAAGGACAGCCTTGCTGCCACAGATTCATTGGTTGTGTCAGATTAGTGCTAATCACAGTATTTGTGGGTTCAATAATGGGTTGACGCCGAAGAAAATGGCCCTTAAATACCCCAATAAAGGCCCACCGTTGCTGTCCAGTCAATCGCATTGATTATGAATTAGTTCTGGGGCACTAAAAGAGACTGCTGACCTCAGTCACAGCACCTATTAAGGTGTGTGAAGTAAGTGTGTATTGTATAGTGTGAGTTTTCTGTCTAACAAAAGACTATTGTGTGCATTCCAGGTGCGAGATAACGCCACATTGGTCTTGTCCAAAGTGTTTTGCATTCAGCAGAACTATGACCAGAACCAGGAAAACCACGAAGAGCGTACGTATCTCTAAATACAGTCATAGTGCACACATAGGCACACACTTGTTGAGACGAGCATACATCAGGTGTGAGCTTGAGAATGCAATGCTTGTCTTTGATTCTTATCCCCAGGGTTTTTGTCAACATCCCCGCTCTCATTTAGCATGCTAATGCATGTTGTTTTATGTATAGCGCACTTTGAGATTATGCTGAAAGAATATGCACTTTCATCTTCTGCCTTTTTAATGTGCATTTCAGAATAGTTTATTGTTTAGCATTTCTTCTCGGATATTCTCTCTGCATCCAAATTCAGTTGACAAGCACCCTTCCTCTTTATCCTCTGAATATTTTCTGTGAGAGTGTGCGTGAATTAATAAATAATCAGAATCATTCGAAGAAAGTTTTAATTTTTTTTGTTTTTTCCCCCTGCCCGTAGGGAATGCTCTGTTGGAAGATGACAAGGTGTTTCACTTGGTGAGACCGGCAGACGAACTGGATGAGATCAAATCTAAACGAGGGAGCATAAAGGACAAGTCGATGACCAAAGCCATTACAGAGATCTATTTAACGCGACTCCTTTCTGTCAAGGTACAAAGACAGGCCCATTTGTTCAATCCGACATTTGTTAAGCAGTTAGCTAATTCCTGGCAAATAACAATTTTTGCTTTTCCAGGAATAGTTTTCGGTTAAAAAGCCAACTTAAATTCATGGCTTCTGGCAGAAAATGCTAAAATACTTGCAGAAAAGCCTGAATATCTACACTGGCATTGCCTGCAAATAGATATATCTCACAGCTATGATATTTCTGGCTCGGCTCTCTGTCTCTGCCCTGTCTCACTTTATTTGTGGCTCCTTTCAGGGAACACTGCAGCAGTTTGTGGATGACTTCTTTCGCAGCGTGCTGTGCTCTGGGGCAGTGGTGCCACCGGCTATCAAATATTTCTTTGACTTCCTGGATGAGCAGGCGCTGAAACACAACAATGTGGATGAGGAGACCATCCATATCTGGAAGACTAATAGGTAAGAGTACTGTACGTCTGCATACACAGATATCGTTTAATGTGTATGTACTGTACAGAATTTAGTGGTGGAGGAAGTCTTCAGATCATGAACAATAAGCTATTATGTGGAACTTTAATTTGTGGCGGTCCCTGTGGACGAAAGCTGTGGTTTTTCAGAGCAGCGGATTCCCTTTAGAAAACCTCTCATTTTACTGCGGCAGGGTCTGACAGTCGGACCTGCTCGGGTTCTTGTGTCTGGTTCTCCCGTTCCTCCCTTCCCTCCAGTGGGCCCAGCAATAGGGCCTGGGCCTCCAGCAGCGTGCTGTTGGTTTTGGCTCCCAGCGGGGACCGGCAGAGCAGTGAGGCGGAGCTCTGCTCCTGGCCAGAGGGGGAGCTGCCGCTGCCAGGCGCGGAGCTCTGGAATCCCACCCAGCGGCACCGATAGCGAGCACCAATAGCGAGATTTCTACAAAGATAGAACTTTGTAGAAATCTCCTCGCTAATGGTCTCATTTACTATGTAGGTCATATGTTCCTCACAGTAACTTTAAGTACAAAATAAAGGACTTAGAAAAAGGAAAAATGACTAACAAGTTATGAGAGTAGTCTTTCTTTAGTAGAACTGCTAACAACTCATAGACATTTGCTTTTTTGTAAACCACTTTGATAGAGCGTCGTATTTATAAACTTATCAAGTTTTTTTTAATGCAAAATCTTAATCTGAAAAGTAGGCCTAACTAACAACTATATCTGTCAAATGTATGTAGTGGAGTAAAATGGACAATATTTCCCCCTGAAATGTATTGGAGTAGAAGTATAAAGTAGCATAAAATGGAAATACTGAAGTAATTACCTCAAGTTTGTACTGTACAGTGCTTAACTACAATCTCCAGAAGCGCGCACACACACACACACACACACACACACACACACACACATACTGTCTAAGTCTGAGAAACGTCACACATCCCGATGCCTGAGATACAGTAACTCTCCAAGAAATAGAACTTACTTGTCCAAGAAAGAGCTGAATACAAATGCAGAATTTTAGCTCACTTAGTTGCATTTGCAATCTCTCTGCTCCCATGTGACATTTAAGTGCATAAATTAGTGTCACGTCGGCTGAGGCTCAAGCATACAAGACGACGTGTTGCATTTAGATGCTAGTGATTGACGTAAGGCTGGCATGAGAGCACCCACACAAGGACAGGAGATGAACGATTTAATTACTTACCAGACTCCACACCACGCTCTGCATCCACCCGTTCTGTTTATCAAATCAACTGAGGGCCATGTATTAAATATGAATGTGTGTATGAGGCACAACAACAAACAAACATGGTAATTATGTCCCAAGCTAATTTAATTCTGTGATTATAGCAACATTGCTATTTTTATGCTTCTATTGTGTTCTCACTGCAGCTTTCCCCGGAGATATTACCAAACCAGTATGAATTTTACACGGTTTGCGCTTCATGTCTCAGATGGCGGGGCATTCGCATCAGGGAGGAGAGTTCTTTGGAAACTACTGTATCTTGGGGATTCTTTTGAATACACAAGGTGGCATGAGGTTAAAAAAGGAGCGTATGGAGCGCGTGTTTTCCTGTTCAGAAGGGAAATTAGCGAGCGTACTCGAGCATTACTTTACAGTCGGTGCTTTAGGTCGTAAGGCTGGTCAAAGTTTTGGTGTTACTTAAACATTTCTAATCACTTTTCGTTAGAGAAGAAACACATCATTGACTGTCGCTCCACTTAGATGCCTTTTGTTATTAGGAACTTCTCTGAGGTTATTTTTTTTTCTTCATTTCATTTTCATTTAACAGAAATGATTCACAGAGAGGTCAGTATCACATGAAATGGTAATATGAACTGACAATCGAGGGTATTGTTCCGAATAAACTGACACCCACAAGAAAGGCTTTTCTCCATCCCTGTTATTATCGTGTACTGCACTCAATTGCACCTCAGGCAAGTGCTCTCACACATGAAATGCCTGTCTGACGCAAATTAATTCACAGATGTAATGCGGTTGATTAGATTTTCCCCCATTCTGGAGCAGTAGTAATGATAACAACCGCGATGATGGCCTGTTTGTTGCCCTTTTGTTCCGCGCAGCCTTCCTCTGCGGTTCTGGGTGAACATCCTCAAGAATCCCCACTTCACCTTCGACGTCCACGTGTCTGAAGTGGTGGACGCCTCGCTCTCCGTCATCGCCCAGACCTTCATGGACGCCTGTACCAAGAGCGAGCACAAACTCAGCCGGGTGAGTGGAAACGGGATGGAGGAGGAAGAGAAAAGGGTGGAGGGTGTTGAGGTGAAAGAGCAAGAGGGAACAAGTGAGATCAGACTATGAAGTGGATTACATGGGAAGTAAAACGGAGTGAGGAGTAGGAATGTCAAAGGTCACTCAATCTCGAGTGCCATTGTTTTTCATCCTTGTGTCCACTTTTTGTCTCTAGGACTCTCCAAGTAACAAACTACTCTATGCAAAGGAGATCTCCACTTATAAGAAGATGGTGGATGAGTAAGTCCTGTCAGCACAATATTCTTTCGATCTGTTGTTTTCTTGCCACTTTAAAAGGCTTCTTTTAAGAGATTTGTCAATAACAATTATAGAATGTAATGATTAAAGCCTCTTGTCTCCTGTGCGTGTGCGTGTGCGTGTGCGTGTGTGTGTGTATATAGTTACTACAAGGGCATCAGGCAGATGGTTCCTGTCAGTGATCAGGACATGAACACTCATCTGGCAGAGGTGTCACGGGTGAGAAACACTGCTGTCATTTTCTGTTCCACTTAGATTGCTCTGCTATTATAGTTATAATCCTTAAAGTGACAATCCTTCAGAGTTCAGTCCCAGTTCAGGCCTAGTGAAAACAATGGGATTTTGCTTAGGGCTTAGGAGTCTTTATGTTGATATATGAGCTTCAAGTTTTCAGAGTTGTGTGCATAGTTTGATTTTTTTTTTATTTGTATACAATGGAGAAAAACTGTAATAGAGTTTTTTCCTTTTATGTCGCCGCAGTCAATCATTTCTTAATACTGCAATTATATATGTATATATATATATATATATATATAAAATATATATTTATATATGTATATATATATATATATACATATATAAATATATATTACGTTACTTTCATCCGTGGGCAATAGGTTCAATCCTCATTGTGTGTTGTGTAACCTAACACACATTTATTTAAAAGAAAAGCCTTGAGATTGCCACTTCAACGTCTCAGTCCTTGTTGATTAGGCGACAGCTGTGGTTACCATGCTAACAGAAAGTAAGGTTGAACACAACGGGAACATCCCTTAAGCAGCTATTTCATCAGAAATACAATCGGAAAAAGCAGTTGGTGCATCTGTTTACAGTGCAAACATGCAAAGTCATTGTGTTTTCATAGAGAAGTCCGTCAATAATTTCTGCTACTGTGATCTGGTTTCCTGCTGCGAGAAGCATCCCAGAACAACAACAGGGCACAGTAACAGGAGTTGGTTATCTTGCGGAGGAGGTGTGCAGTTGATGCCTGCATCTGTTAATATGTCGACCTACTGTTTCTCTCAATGAACCAACTCCTATTATTCAGTAGTAGTAGTAACACTAGTGGGTGGAAATGCAGATTAGTTTGCATTCTGGAAATTAGGTTACAATTTGCGCTTAATTTGGTTGGAAACTTTTAACGTCAACTAGCTGGAGTTGAAAGTTCCTGGATTTCGGGAGTTCATTCATGAACAGTAACTTCATACGGTTCTTATACAGATGTAGGAGAGCGAACAGTGAGGCTGATGTCAACGAGAGAGAATGGGATAGTAGGCAATAGGTAGGCAATTTACATATAGCGCGGGAATGGCGGACTCTGCCACTAACTAATGAATGCTATATAGAGACGTAATTTCTAAATGTAAATATTATCGAAAACTGAGTTTTATTTCATAAACATCTTATGGATATAACTTTGACATCTGATGGTTAATAATAATAATTATTATTATCATTTTTGTTATTAATATTATGCCTCGTAGTTCTTTTTTTTTCCTTGTATTTTGCATCTACAAGTAGTTTAAAACCTGGACACAAGTACTGTACATTGCTCATTCATTTCTAGAGTTTCATGGTTAAGTTACATTTTCTCTTTAACCCTAATTGTCTTTTATGTTCTCCAGTCTCACACAGACAAACTGAACACACAAGTGGCTCTCCATCAGCTTTACCAGTACGCCAGCAAATACTATGATGGGGTAAGAGGCCCTTCTCTTTCCTATCGCACCCAAAGGAGACTATTCCACTGAATGCACTACTGCCCACTATATTATTGCTTTTTCTTTTTTCTCTCTCTCTTCACTCTTGATATGCCAGAAGAGTGATTGTATGAAATTTTAATTGAAAGCATTTCTGTGGGATGTGAATTGGAAAATTGCTCTGGGAATTGATTTTTAAGCGTCCATTGTGCATTGCCACTTGAGGTCACGAAAAGGGGATAAACAAAACCTAATGAACAAGTTGGATAAACAAATGGGGCTGTCAGTCTCCCCTAAGTGTTGCTCGCAAACAATAACAGCTTAAATGACGTGACTGTTGATGTCAAATAACACCATCCTCTCCTCCCACTCTCCGCCCTTTTTCTTCCTCTTTGTCCTGTTCTCATTCTCCATCCGTCTCCCCCTTCCCTGTTTCCTCGCTTTTCCCGACATTCTTCTTTTGCTCTCCTCTTCGCTTATCATTTCCGACTTCTCCTTCATCCTCCTCTATTTCTCTCCTTCCATTCCTCTTTCAGATCATCGCATCCCTAGAAGAGGACCCAGCTGCCCAGAGTAAACAGCTGACCCTGCGGCTCCAGCAGATAGCAGCCGCCCTGGAAAACAAAGTGACTGATCTCTAACCCACGAGTGGAGGGAGGGAGGGAGGGAGGGAGGGAGGGAGGGGAATGGTAGGATAGCGCCAGTGACTACATGGGCTTATTTCTTCTTTTAGAGAATAAAACATGGAAATAAAGAAAGGTGTGAGGGGACTCATGTGGTCGTGTGTATTGTACAACTTGGCCCTGGGACAAATTTTCTGTGCTGTGGAACAGCAGGGACTAATGAAATGCAGATAGAGAGTAAAATTGGGAAGAAAATTATGTGTTACACTGTCATAGGTACGCCTTAAAGCTCACTTGCCAAACCTTAAAGGTCTGCTCGCTCATTCATGCTTCACTGAATATTGCTCCCACAATGCAGTGCGGTAGACCTATCTCTGAGAGTTAAGCCCCTCTGTGGAGCACTGGCACAGGCGATAATCAGATGTTCAATTTCTTTCTGTGTAGAAAAGGTTTTAAGAATTGTATTATATATTTTTTTTATTGTGCAGTCTTTATGCGGAAAGCTTTATAAGGAAAACAAATTATCTTTTTAAATGGATCACCGTGTGGTGCGGATAGTGTTTTTATTAGCCTGTGTGTGCGTAGATGTCTGCGTGAAGTACAACTTGTGAACAAGAGCGTGCGTTGCTAAATTTTAAGTGTGTGTGAATGTGTGCGAATGTGTGTGCACACACAGGATGCCTACTGTCAGGCGTGAAGGCGAAGGGACGCCTGCTTTCCGTCATTTTAATCCCCCATACCCAGTGACACACTGGAGCCTGTGCTTTCACGAGCTGTTTGACAGAGACCAAAGGGTCCTCACAAGGACACTGGTTAAGCTAGCAATGTACAGGCTCACATGATTGATAGGTCAATAGCAGTTTCAGAAATGTTTGAGTAAAATAATTTTGACTCGGATTTGCTTCAAGCTGGATTGCCATTTGTGCTTGTGGAAATCGATAATAGCACAGTCTGTCTCCCTTTATTGTACAGTGCCATGATACATTCCACTTCAACTAAAGCACAGAAGGACATTTCAAAAGGTCTTTAAGACATTTCCGTTCATATTTTTTCTGTGCTGTAAAACTTTGTTTTTAAGCGTCAGCTAGAAGCAACTTTATTCTCCCATGGAACAATGTTAGCTCTGCAATAATGTCAGAATACCATGAGCCACGATCGACACTCACATTAGCTTACTATGTGTATTCACATCCAGTAGCAATTCAGCAATATGTTAGAGAAATTTCCAAATTGATTCATTTATTGTTAGTGTTCATGATTTTTAGTGCCATTTTTGTTGTATCGCTCTTGTAATGTTCCAAATAGTCATCGAACATCCGGCCGCTAAAGCTATGAAATAGACTTTTTTCTGATTACCTGCCAGAGATGCAGTTGGCACTTGGTACGTTTTGAACAAATTACAGCGATTCTAGCCTTTTGTGTGATGTTCGGGAGATCAGATTCAATCATGTACATAATTGTTGTAGTAATTGAGTCGTTGATATGTCAGTGTCAGAGCCGAGGTGTTGACAGGGTAGGAATGAGGGTTTGATATTTCTTGGGCCATTGAACGCCGCCATGCTTCATCCCTTAACTGTGGGTTTTGCCGTTGACAGATGATTTAATTGTACTCCCCGTATCTGATCATGGATGTGTGTAGTTGACGGAGCACAACGGAGCTCCAGAGACCCCAGAATGTTAAATGATTCCTGCCTTGGCTAGAGAGAGGTTTGCACAGACCTCGAGCCTGCCCGTCTGCCTGCTGTCTCAGCGTGGCACCCTGGCATCCCGACCAACAGCACTTGGCACTGCCCTCTCAGCGCAGTGCAGAGTGGCACTCTGTATAATGGAATCAGCAGGGGAGGCTTTCGATCTTAATTGCATACCGACCGCAGACTCCATCCTCGTCTCCGCTGTTGTTTACTGCTGACTCCGCCCTCACTGACAGAGTTGATGCAAGAAGCTTCTTTCAGAGCCTTTCTTTAACCAAAAATGTGCCTTATTGAGTAGGATGATACATATATATTGTTTCTAAATTATTCTATTGGTATCCTAGGTGATTATGATGACGATAGTGCTATAGACACAGCAATGTATTTGGACTTGTGATATTATGTGTGCTGTCTAAATTGCTAGATGCCCTCCTGCAGCCATGTACGTGCCAATAGGCTGAAGACATTTCAGTATGATTTCTTTTACGGTTGCAGTTTCGATGTGTGCATTTCCTTTGGGTGTCTGTGGCGTGTGCTTAGTAGGACTTTGGTGGCTATAGGGCAAACGGCCAAAATGAATACATGTAAAACAATGTGGCCAATGTTATTTGGGTTTCCCTTGAAAATGTCTGGCATTCCTAAATTAGTCTGAAATCAAAAGGGTGTCGTTATGTAGACTAAATATAGCGCAAAATTGTTCCAGCGGTGTTCATTTCTTTTTGCCCTGTGTTTCTAAGCTGTTCCACAGTGTGTACGATAAATGACTATCTATACTCGACAAATAACTTTTCTTACTGCTGTGCAGTTATTATTTTTATTTCATGTTTCCTATACCATATAAATCTTTGTAAAACATGTTGAAATACTGTATCTTAACTGTATAATCCTATGCATTGAGTCCTGGGACAAAAAAAAAAAAAAAAGAGAAAAAAAGCTGTTTGTGCAGTTGTCGAGACTTTTTCCATTTTGAAACTTGTGAATGTGCTGTAATGATAAAAAGAAACTGGGACACTCCATTTTCAGTGCAGGACCATTAATGGGAGCCAACTTTTCATCCAAGGCAGCTCAGAAGATTCTCGATCTTGTACCTGATTTGGTTGTACTGGATGAACTTAAATTTTACAAAGGTTGTGTGTGTACGGAGCAGTTGCCCACAGATTTCATCATACACTCCTCCGTGAATAAACTCAGAGACATATACGCCCTTCATATCTGCTGTGTTTCTTTCACTTTAAGAATATTGATTTGCTTCAATTGAACACTCACCTCTCATGCATATTGCATGAGATACAATCACCTTGGGTGATAGAGTAACACTTGCCCCAGGTTTCTTGTTAAAGTGAACTGAATCCTTGCTTTAAGTCTTTGGTATTTATGTAGCATTACATTTCCCTCACTGAAGAGCTTACACACAGTCAGGAGTGATTGGTGGATTTATGGAAATTATCACTTTTTCAAACCAACCAATCACTTTACGAACGAGAGGGCCAAGTGCATGAACATTTTCTTCAGATATTTCTGCATATTATGACCTCAAAGTACTTTCTTGATAGCATCAGTGCTTATATGCAGCATACCCTATAATAATGATGGCTGACGCCTTTTCTCCCCCAAATGCCACATCTGGTTCCTGTCACACGGCTCAGAATACAGAGTAGAAGCAAAGGTCTGGCTTCATGAAACGAGTTCATAATGTAAATAGCCCGCATGGCGTCTCTGTCATCGGCGGGGAAGGTTGAAAAATTGCTGCGAAAACATTAATTAAGTACTGACAGCTAAAAATGAAATTGGAGAAAAGAAAGATGAAAGGCAAAATTGCCTCATCTGACTGCTTAACAAACCCTGACGTAGGGGGGGGGGGGTATCAAAGACAGACCAGAGGCCTACGCAGGCCATCATCTAACTGAGCAGATCATTGATGCAGCAACAGATAGAACAACTTCAAGGGCTGCTGCCAGAGCAAGAGTGATTACACTTGATTATTGCAAGCACGGCATCTTGTACATTATCCTTGATCGCTAGCTGGAAAATCACAAGCAATACTGTACTTAATATTTCTATTAAGACATGCAGCTTACATCATTTTGGGAGTCAACATTCTTTGGCGTGCACTGCATTTGTGATAAGATTTCAAAAATAACTATCCCCTTGATTGTCCAGAAATCAATGATACTGCACACTGAAAATAACGGTTTTAAGTCTGCAGGGTTTCTGTCAAGAAATTGGGTTAAAATCTGCACGTTGCTGGCTTCTCTTCTCCTGCCTGGGCCACTTCGCAGACAGCCTCTCCTCCAGCAGGAGATGGTTGGTGTTTACCAGCAGGCTGTGTTTCACTCGCATGTTTCAAACCATCTAATGAGATTTGGCTTTGATTTCCTTCGCCTGAGGGGAAGAGGAGGAGGAGGAGGACTTGGTGAAAATAAAAACAATGATGGCGTGGTGTCATTTTTAAACAGTTGTTCTGATGAATAATTTAAAACCTACCAACAACTGATTCTATGGCTCGCTAAGCTCAGCAATAACCCTGCAGCGAAAATAAAATATCCTGTTACGTTAGGTTGCATTTTTAGCAGATATGGAACTACATGATTTGAGAGGGGTTTGAATTTAAACTTCTTCAAACCAGAGCGGTCAAAGCTATTGCAGACCGTTAAATCAGCTGTGGTCTCTTTAATAGCTGCGTTTAATAGGCTGGGAGGAGAGAGAGAAAAGACTTGTCTATAAAGAAAACTGTTCTCTGGGAGATGAGTTTCAAACCACAAATACAGAAGCCCAAATATTAAAATGATAGAATACCCTGTCCGTGTGTTGTGATTGTTGTGCTTTGGAAGACAGTTGGAATAAAGTATCTGTGCACTTTGGCGACAGCTATAGTATATATAGCCTAAGCAACTTCAAAGTAAAAGTAAAATATTATCCACTATTTTTTCAAAGAGACCTGTTCAATAAATTAAACAGAAGAGCGTGAGCATAGACACACACATTTACCACACATAATATACATAATATACACAATAAACATTAGTTCCACATATAAGAAAACAACTACAAGTAACGTTCAAAAGGCTTCAGTGTACCTAAATGTATGAAATAAGTGTTTTTGTAACTGTTTAAAGGCAAGTTCCAAAACTAATTTTGAACATGCAGTAGGCCTTAATGTAAAATGTCCTATGTGATAAACTATTCATACGGACTTATAACTGAGTCCATACTCTCCATAGTAACCCCAGAGAGATGGTGTTTGGAGAAGGTAAACAACTTTTGAAACCTTTGAGAAATTTTAAACTGAGAAAGCCTTTAACTTCAAACAATAGCCTAAACCAGCAGTTTGTGTACAATGCCAATCGTAATGTGGTAAAATATAAGGATTTTTTTTGTTCCAAGTCTGTCTTACAACAATATTCACATGCCCGGGTACTGTGTACTTAAGTTATTGCTTGTTGTAAGCATTCCTCCTGTTCCTATTCCTACCTACTGGGCAAATCATGGGCAAATGTCACGACCTGGCTCTGCAGCCGTGACACTAGTGAGGGAGACGCAGTCAGTTTGCACCAGTAAAGAGTTTATTATACAAAGCACCAGACATATAAGTCGCAATGGTGGATCACGAGCCGTCCTCGCTGCTCCACGGGTGGTATGAGAGAGAGAGAGCCAGAGAGAGGTTGCCAAGAGGTCGGATCCTTATACGGGAGCACCGGTCCCAGGTGTCTCCAGTTAATGACCACGTCTGTCCTGCTGGCTTAAAAGAACATAACCCTAACCCAGACAGGGAACCGTCACACCATACCTGATGAGGGATTAAAATCCACTTTGCTTTGAAACATTGTCTCATTCTGGCTTCTGCTGAATTTTGGAACAAGCTGCATTTTTTTGCACAGAACAAAGTCTGTTGGTGTTTGGTTTTCTATCATGGCCAGAAGAACCATAGACCAGTGAATGTTTTACATTCCACACGGGCAAGCCCTATTAAGATAAACTTGACAAAAGTTCAACCCATTATTTAATTCAATGATTCAGACCAGTGCGTCATTACGCAAAGGGCATTGCTGAAAAAAAGTGCAGTCGTTACTGCCTGACGACGATGAAAATCTAGAGACCATATTCTACAAGTAGCCTGTAGAGACATGCGAAACACAGTTTCTGTGTGTGAACCCCATGCCGTAAGGAAGAAAGCTGCAGGTTTGTCCATAATTGTGTAGATGCGTTTCTGAAACCCGCGCAAAATTTGCTCGAATACTCTTCTGCCGCATTCACGTTCATGGGAGAGACAATACAGTAAATGTCAACGGAGTGACTGAGTTACGTAAATGTTGGTTGCTTTTTTTTGGTTATTTTACCTACTAACAGTTACTACTCACATTAGCATTTAGAGATTGATTTCATATTATAATTCCAAAACGAGCCAAACGTTACAATCCTGCATGTAGGAGAAGCTCATATCTACAGTTTTCCCCGTGTTACCTGAATGCAGCAAAATGCCTTCCTGTGATTGACAAAAACTCCTGACCAATCAGCGTGGCTTCTATAACAGCCAATCACCGGAGTCTGAACAATCTATTGTCCAATCAGATTCGAAGGGGCAGATTTTTTTCGTAGCCTCGCGGTAAATGATGGAAGATGAATGAAGCGTCTAGCTAGCAATTAGCTAGCGACAATAACAGTACATCATATTAACTGGCACTAATGTGCCGGAACAAGCACCCACTGAATAATAAAGACATCTGGGAGCTGTGAAGGGGACCCACCCACTAGGTTTCACATGCTTGCCACACAAGCTAAGCAGGACAGCTAACGTTAGCTAGTTGGGGGCTTGCTAATAACAAACGCTAGCATGCACTGGAAGGAGTCACTTGGGGTGGATGCGAGATTGAAGCTGTCACTCTGAATCAACGAAAAACAACATCTCGAGAGGGTAAATAATCTCAAGAAGCAATGTTTTGGAACTGGGCTCAATATTTCAATATGCAGTTAGATATAACGTTACAGTATTATACGCTAGCTGAATGTTGGCTTAGCTAGCTAGTTACCGTTAGCTGGTGTAATTCATCTAACTTAAAGCTAATGTTACCGTCTAGTTAACTAGATTGTTTTGGTTGGGCTGCAAGCATGTCTAGTTCCTAAAATCTCGATACATGTTTACTCTAATTTCTTGCAACAGAAATCCATTTCGTTCCACTCATAGTGGCTGAGGTACCAACATGTACTCGAGCCCCAACAACCCCATGAAGTCCAGCTGCAACAGCAGCAGCATCACTGAGCTGCTGGGGGCCCTGTGTGACAGCAGCCTGTCTGGGGTGTCCTGGAAACGTCGTGCCCTGGGGGGAGTCTCAAGAGAAGGTTTCCGCAGAGCCCTCAAGAAGTGTGCCTACGGTTCGCTGCTGTCTAAGCTGTTTCAAGATGACACCAAAGGGTCTGCCTCAGGAGCGAGTGCCACAGCTAACACACCGCCCAAAAACAAAGTCCTGATGATATGCTTTGACTTGCGGGTGGCGGGGTGTCGAGAGGAGGCAGAGAGGTTGGAGGAGCAGCTGGGGATGCTGCTGGAGGGAGAATCCTCTGGCCTGAAGGAGATAGACGCAGTCCTCGAGCTGTTGGTGCATCTAGCCGGTTCGGCACCTCCACCTCCGACCTCTTTCAGCAGGGACTACATGAGACGAGAGAGGCCCGTGCTGCGGAGGCCTCAACCCTGGAGCTACCAGAGCGAGGAGCTGCAGAGGCTGGAGGCTCGGGCGTGGGGTCTGGTGTGCGGGGAGGAATGGGGGACTTTGGAGAGTTTGTGTGGAACTCAGAGGTTGATGGATGCCCCTCCAGGCACAGGGCTGCTGGCTCTGAGAACTAAATTGGAAGCGGAGGAAAGATTTGAGAGGGATACCAGGATGACGCTGTTCGGAGCACTGCAGCACACTCGCACCTCAGACATAGACATAAGACTGGACCTGCCTCCTGTTCCCAGTAATATTGATGTAACTGGGCTGGCAATACGGGTATGAAACAATGTCTTTTTCTAAGCTAATGCACTTTGACAGTTGTTGTTGTTAGGTTCAAATTTACACAATTTATTTGAATAAGGATTAGACCCCAGTGTTATGCAATGGTATCATCAGGATTAATTGTTGTCTGTGCAGGTCCCTTCATGTTTAGATCAGTCTGAGGATGAGGGCTTCCAGTCCGCTTCCAACATGACCCCAGACTCTCAGTCAGAGACCAGCCCCATTCCAGACGTTGATATATGGGAGGCGCTGCGCACGTTTGAGCCTGGAAGACGCCGCTGCTGGGAGTCTGTTGGCTGGTAAGTGACACGTCAGGCGTGCTGTTGAAAGTTTGATCATAACAACTACTTTAGGGAGAAACTTGTACATGGATCTATTCAATCAACCAACAGTAACAGTTACATTTAACGTGGGAGGGGCCACAACTACCAATTTTATTTTTCCTGATTTTCAATTATTTTTGATTAATTGATGAATTAATTAGTCTGTAAAATATCAGAAACTTAAGGTGATCAACTTTTTTTTTGTCAGACCAAGAGTCCAAACCCAAAGAGATTTCATTTGCAACAATCTAAAATGTTAAAAAGCACACATGGTCAAGATTGGTATTTTTGCTTGATCGTTGGAGAGAATTATCTTTTTGATTGACGAGTAGATATGATATCCAATGTCACAAAAGAGGCAGTTTGGCAGAGTCAACAGTGTATTGGAGATCTCCACTTATAGCTACTTATGTTTTCAGTTTTGCTCTCCCTCCCTGGAACACAACACCTCATTTTTACAATTGTATTTCCTACTAGCCCACCGGGGAAAAGAGAGTCACTCTATCTGACAGAGGGAGGCAGGGAGGCCTTTGACCAGCTTTATCGTCTGTGGGAGGGGGAGATGAGGGTGGTCAGCACGGCCACACCCTCTCCTCTCCTCCCGCTGCCCCTGGACTCTCAGGCTCAGCTGGTCTTTGACCTCCTGAACGTCTTGATCGGAGTGGCGTCCACGACCTTCCCTCTGAACCAGGTGCTTTTCATTATATTTATTTATTGGCCTCCTAAATGCTATAAAATGCAGTTGATCTGTTGTTTTTGAGAGTCTGTCAGTCTGAAGCGATAAAACTGAACGATGTGATAAAAGCACTGTGACAACAATTACTAAAAAAAAAAAAAACACACACAAGAGAGAAGAGAAACTAAGAGCAGAATCAATGGACAATCTGTGCGATATAAACAACAAACCCAGTTGGTTTATAAAAGCATATTACCGCAAAACTACAAAAAGAAATAATGTGGCAGTGTCAAGCACAGTTAGTCGCCTGACAAGATACATTACAAGACGAGGAAATAAATGAAAATAGTCCTCATGCTCAAAACAAAACCACAGGAGAGCTCTTCTGTTGCTTTATTGTTTCCCATTACGTTTTTATATCTCCAGAAGATTTTAGTTATTTAAATCCTTATTCTCTTTTTTTTACCCCCTTAGCCCCTTGTGTTCTCGCTCCCTAGCAGACTTTATCAATAACATGCAGGCTGTGAGAAGAGGTAACACAGTATCATAAACACCCGTACAATCTAACGTAATCTAATACCACAGTCCTGCGTTATGCAACTTCTGCGAGGCTTATAATATAAGAAGTTTTGTTGCGACTGTCAGAGAGGAGTTTATTAAACTCAAAGGTAATCCTAGAGGCTGCGGCTTGTGGTAGTGTTGTGCTAGATTGCGAAACATTGTCTGTTATTTCTGTCCCCCCAGAAGGGTCCTGTCTGGGACCTTTTGTATCCAGTTCTCATAAAGCAACCATGAAGAGGACAACATAATAAACACCTGATTATGTATTGCGGTCTAATATAATAACACCGCAAACCAATGCCTTCAGAAATCACCATGGAGGTGACTCTCAGGAAAAAAATTCTATATTATCAGCTTTTCCAAAGCCGGTCTTTGTCGCGGGGCTGGTTTATTAGAGGTTGTTCATTGTATTTTGTCCGCCATTTGTAAATATGTAATCTCCTTCGCAGAGTGTCCAGTTCGATGTGAGGCCCGGTGTGTGCGTGTCAGGAGCCTCTCCGGAGAGTGTGTCTCGTCTCTTGGGGGAGCTGGCCCAGCACGGCACCCACTACTTGAGGCTCAGTCGCTTTGCTCTGCAGAGTGCTGACAAAAGAGGCCTCGTCTTTCAGGTATGTTGCATAATCATCATTAATACCTCTGAGGCCGCACGTTTTACCCCGGACCTTCTCTACTCTGCGTGGGTCTTTTGTCGTCACCATTGTTGTACACAAACGATTCATTCACACAAACAATCTAAAAACACAAATATGATCGTGTAAGAAAAGAGTTTTAGTACACCAGGGTGTTTGGCAGTAGAACATCACAAAGGCACATTAAGTCAAAATGTGCAAAAGTGCATTTTTCTATTATCTAAACTGAATGTATCGGGACAATTTCAGTGGTTTAACGCCGTCATAGATGGATAATAAAATAAAAATTGTGTTTCTCTCCAAGGCTTTTACAGGTGGTCTGCGGAAGTATCTGCATTACTACAGAGCTTGTGTTCTCAGCACTCCACCCACCCTCAGCCTGTTGACCATTGGCTTCCTCTTCCGCAAAGTGGGCCGCCAACTAAGGTGAGGTCTTTATGTCTCTAGTATTCATTTCACTGTTTTGAACCTCAACCTCACTCAGCAGTACAGTCGTGTCCTAGAGGACCTTGATGTCGATATCATCCGATCAAAAAAAAAAACACACTTTCTTTTAATCGAAGGTACCTGTCAGAGCTGTGCTGTGTAGATGGGCCTTTAGGTGCAGGCCAGGCTACCTTCCCTGCAGTGAGTGTTTTTTTTTTTTTTTTTCTTCTTCTTTCTGCAAACTGCAAAATGTCATCCATCATGGCTGTGTTTAGTCTATCAGATGGGGTGTCGGCTCAGTGTCATGTGGCTCTCCTCAGGGTGTTAAACTGCTGTCCTACCTGTACAACGAAGCACAGAATAACTGCAGCAACGAGAACTATCCGGTCCTGCTGTCGCTGCTGAAGAGCAGCTGTGAACCGTACACTCGGTCAGTCACTACGCTCCTCATGCAGACATGTGTCTTCAAAGCAAAATGATACGACCCAAAAGAAGCGACTTTACCTCATTGCTATGCAGACCGTGCTCTTTTTATATTTTGACTGGGTGTGACTGTTTCTTTCCCCGTTCTTCCCTCAGGTTTGTGTCTGACTGGGTGTATAGCGGCGTGTTTCGGGACGTTTATGGAGAATTCATGATCCAGGTTAATGAGGACTATCTCTGCTTCAGAGGTGAGACGACACGAACACATGCCGTCCTCAGTCAGCAGGTTCTGAAGATGAAAAGCCTGCCCGAACAGATTGTCTAGCAGAAAAAAACAATTGATTTCATTACAGCCTTTATTGCCTAGTTATATTTGTCCTTGTGTCTATAAAGG
Source organism: Cebidichthys violaceus (assembly GCF_023349555.1). Classification (NCBI taxonomy): domain Eukaryota; kingdom Metazoa; phylum Chordata; class Actinopteri; order Perciformes; family Stichaeidae; genus Cebidichthys; species Cebidichthys violaceus. Next base: position 5,463,007 of record NW_027176483.1, read on the forward strand.
ATGTCATGAAGTTATTGGATGATAATCAGTGGGACACAAAATCAGCTACCCAGCGCCGTCTCAGTAAGCCACAGGGACAGAAAGAAGACAAATATGTTCCCTCATTCTTCTCAGTTAGTGCTGGCTGAAACATTTTCTGTATTCTCAAATACATTATTACATTCTTCTCTTGTAATTACCCTTGACAAATCTGGACTAGCAGACTTATTTTTTTAATCCAATTATTGACGAGAGGAGAGGATCCCTGCACTGCAGATACATACAGACCCGTCTTTAACCCGTTTTTAATATTTACGGTTTGATATAAAGATTTGTTCCAGCCAGAGTTACTAATACATAGATTTTTTTTTTATTTGATGTGAAAATGAGATATGACCATATGATGGCAGAGCTTAAACAATTTATTGATTGACGGAAAGTTAATTAGCAACTATTTTGATAATCTATTAATCATTTAAGTAACAACTTTCCGCCTGGGGCTGCTTTTTCAAAAGAGAAGATTAGTTGCTTTTCTTGACTAATACATGCATTCAGTATCTTTGGGTGTTGGACTGTCGGGGGGGGACAAAACTACATTTGAAAATATGGCTCTCGCAAAATGTTATGGCCATTTTTCACTATTTATAGAAATGTAAAAACCATCCGATTAATCAACAACATAATCTGCAAATGAACCGATAATGCAAATAATGGTTAGTTTCAGCCGTGTATGAGGGAATTATTTGTAAGCAAATTATAATCTTAATGAAAACCTGTTCCCCGAATACACTCTGTAATTGCTTCATTCTGACAGCACTCCATTAATATGTTTTTATATGAATCATCACAGCCTGTCCAAATATTGTATGTTATGCAACACCCCATTCAAGGTCAGGCTATCACCCCGGCTTTGTCTGGCTCAGAGGTTCATTTGCTCATCGGCTACACCTCATCAGCTTCTGCAGTGAACCTCTGCACTTCTTGCTCCTGCCTCCTTTTTTTTTTTTTTTTTTTTTTTTTTTGGAGGACACACAAATGTCATTGTTCTCCTCGGAAGTCCGTCGGCCGGGGAAGCAATCAGCGGCTAAGCTTTCTTGGCAAGCCGCAGGCTTTCTGTAAAGACTTCTCGAAGCTCGCCGCGTTCATGTTCTCTTATGCTTTTTGTTTAGGATCACTGAGCTAAGCGCTAACAATTTCCAAGTGTTAATTCAAGCGACCAGAGTTTTGCCATGCCCCGTAAGTCATACTAATGAGGAAAAGTTTCAGGCCTAGTGCAGGCTGAATAATACTACACCACTGTTAGTTCTTTCCTTTTTTTTGTGTGTGTGTTGTGCTGCTATCAGAGGCATAACGGAGCAGTAAAACAAAATAGTAAAGCGGCATGTAACGGGCGCCTTCGCTTCTGTGCAGACAAACACTTTTGGGGCCAAGGCTACACTCTGATCTCGAAGGACGTGGAGGATTGTGTCCCCATCTTCCTGAGACACATCAGCAATGACGTGTACGTCTGTGGGAAGACCATCAACCTCCTCAAGATCTGCTGCCCGCAGGTTTGTTTTGCACGGTTAACACATTCATATATGCAGACGGGGGATTTTAAGCAGCTCAATGTTCTGTAAAGATAGTAGTGCGTATAACCTAATTAAGTCTTAATTTATTCAGTACAAAGAGAATCTTTGACGGATGTTTGCTGTGAATACATTGGGCACATAAAACGATAAACCTTTAGATAACCCTGCCATATTTGATCGCTCACAGTCACTCAATGTACCGAGGTGGCTAAGAGATCCACACGCACCCCACAATTATCTAGTTGCCGCAACATGCTTCGGCAACATCTGGAAATCAATACTGTCCAAAGGGGATTGGACAAATAATCAATACTGCAACATATGGGGCCACGGGCTCCTGCAAAACGTTATCGAAAGGCGTGCATCAGTATTGTGATGAATTGTGTTGTACTGACGCAGAGATGCTTTCTCCATCAATTGCAGACATTTAAACTGTTCCGCTCTCTGTTACTGCAGACTTTTGCCACCTTGAGTCCTGCTTTGATAAAAAAACAAAAAAACAACTAATATTGCCATTTTAGAGATATATATACTTTCCTCTGTTGTGACAGCGGTGCGATCGTGACGTATCTTGGGGTGAAACGATTAGTTGATTAAAGCTAAAGCTAACCATTCCCTAGTCCCACTTCCTAAAGTATGAGGATTTGAGTTTTATATCAACTTCAAACAGAATATGTTTGAGGTTTGGACTGTTGTTCAGACAAAGCAGGACATTTGAAGATCACACAAGCATTTTTCAGCCCTTCCCGATATTTTATACACAATTGAATAATTGTTTAATCGAGAATAAAATTGGCAGATTCATCAATAATTACATGAATCGCTGGATCCAACGCTAAATGGATCAGATACTAGGGCTGCAACTAACGATTATTTCAATATATATTAATATGCAGATTTGTTTTTCTTGCTTAATTGTTTGTCTATAAAACCTCAGAAAACGGTGCAGAATGCCATCACAATTTCCCTAGAATCCAAGGTGCTGAATCCAATTGTCTGTATGGTGAAAGCGTTGGTATCGTGCACTGAATACAGTCGGTGTGTCACTGTGTGATCCCAGCGCTGCTCTCTGCAAAGCGCCTGCTTAAAAGCCTCAATGTGCACACGTCCTTTGATATGAATGGACCCCTCCACTCGGCACGGTGACAGGAAGCTTAGCATGCCCGACGAATGGAAAGCGTCAGTGAAGCGTTGACGTTTTTTTTTTTATGTAACCTAATTGTATTTAATCTCCTCACTTCTCTGTGACTCACCTGCTAATTCACGAGCACATTCTGTTTTTTTTACGACTCGACCTGCCTGACCTAGACCGCAGGGCTCATGCTCCGGACTAATTGGCATTCTGTAACTACAGTGTTTCTCTGTGTGCTAATTTTAGTCCGCTATTCCGGGACATACTGCCGGACGTGAAATGATCTCGATAAAACACAAAAGTGAAAGGAACTATTTAAGAGCTACTCAGTCGGCTAAAGATAATGTTCTTTTAAAAAAAAGGCGGATGTTTTGAAAGAAACGACCAATATTTTGCTTTGTGGCTTCAGCTGTAGACACCAGTTAGTTATTCAAAATAATTCTCCAACAGACGACACGCTACAAGGAACAATAGTCTCTTCTACAGCTGATTGTACTATTGTAGTTACAAAAGGTGCTGGAGCTGCAACAACCAATCTATTATTCAATCATTTGATTAACGGCAAATTAATCAACGATTTTGATGCCGAAATGCCAAATATTTACTGATTCCATCTGCTTTTGTCTTCCGTGGTGGCAAAGACACGTTGCTCTCCTTCCTGAGGTTTAATAGACCAATCAATTAATCAAGAAAATGTTGGGCAAATTAATCAACAGTAACGATTGTTGTGAGTGCAAAAAAAAAGGACCTTTTTGGGGGTCCAAGGTGGGCAAAACGCACAATGTCACCAAAATAAGACTTGAAACAACAAGCTTTCTGTTTGCCGTGTGTCCACAGCACTACATCTGCTGGTCGGAGCTGCCGGTGCCTCGCATTGCCGTCACCTTCTCCCTCTGGGAGGTGGAGGAGATCAAGAGGGACTGCGCTGTGTATCGCGGACGCATGGAGAGGGTTGCCAAGCACAGCGCCATCAGCAGGGAGGAGCAAGTACTGATGCTCATGCATATTGTAGCGTCTCACCTGGGATGCATTCTAAACCGATTTCTTCCGATGTTTTTGAAGCTTTTTGTTAATATTGCTTCTCCTCAGTTAGAGCTTTGGTCAAATTAGCTTGAAGAAGGATGTAAGGATGCAAGTAGACATGGCAGTCAACATGGTGTATCACCTTAATAAAGACACCATTATGTCACTGCTAGCTGACTAGAATGTGTTTTAAAAAAAAAAAATCAATGGAAGCCTAAGAGAAGCCAAACCTGTAGCAAGACAAGTCATTACACAGGTATTGTCCTTAAGCCTTTTCTTCTCTCTCTCTATATTTATTTATTTTAACATAACATGATCCATGATGGTGACACTGCCCCTCAAGTACTGAGACTTTCAGCAGCGAGTCATTATAATGATGCTGCTGAAGTCTTGGGCTTGCTCGCTGCTTGATTTAGTATAACAACCTGGTGTGTGTGACCTATATCGTGTGTGCTGCTGGCAGTGCTGACTGGCAGAGGTGGAGGAGGAGGAGGAGGAGGAGGAGGAGGAGGTGTGAGCCACAGGGCAGCCGGATAGATCTTTGTTAATGATGATTTCTCGTCTGTCTATTGTAAGGCCCAGCGAGCAGAGCAGGCACGCCAGGAGCTGATCAATCAGGTCAGAGAGTCGGCGGCCAAAACCCTGGAGTGCATTCGCGGTTAGTGTTTTACACACACACACACACACACACACACACACACACACACACACACACACTATCATTTTATATAGTGCTTGATGTATATGCACACCCCTGTATAACCCACACTTGCTTCTTCACTCTTGACTACGAGAGTGTCCTTCAGCTACAGTCGTTCCTCTCAGGGGAGCAGCACAGATACACAGGGCTAATGCTTTCCAATGGCTCACAGCACCGTAGGCTGTGAAATCTCATCATCGCCCGGACAGTTTAGCAAACTCCTCACATCATTTATTACTCCAAAAAGATGTGTGGCAAAGTTTGGGAGGGGGGGGGGGTTTGGGGGAAAGTCTGGCCTGATGCTCCGTGCATGTCTCGGCAGAGACGTGTTTTTGTGTGAGTTTGCGTGAGGCAGATGGGTGATGGCACTTTGTGTTGGTGTTTGTGTGTGTGTGTGTGTGTGTGTGTGTGTGTGTGTGTGTGTGTGTGTTTGTGTTTGTGTGTGTGTGTGTGTGTGTGTGTGTGTGTGTGTGTGTGTGTGTGTGAGTGAGTGAGTGTGAGAGAGATATGTTATGTACTTTTCTATGCGGGGGGGTAAGCAACCCACTGTTATTTCTCGCTGCTCCTGCAGGGCGCCAGGTGTCACTTCGTCTGGCTGACGAGGCCAAGAAGAGGGAACGTTTTGAGGAACTGAAACAGCACCTGGAGCAGGAACAAGAGGTGTGTGTGTGTGTGTGTGTGTGTGTGTGTGTGTGTGTGTGTGTGTGTGTGTGTGTGTGTGTGTGTGTGTGTGTGTGCGCGCGTAAGAGTAACACAGATTTAAGAATGTGCATTCATTTGTTGAGAAATATGTGAGGATGTAAGCATGGATAGCATGTGTCTACAAGAGAGTAAGAGAAGATGGTGTGTTATAGGAGTGAAGAGTGACCAAAACAAGTCTCTTGTTTCTTATATTTTGATAATAATCAGAAGTTCAACCTGCAATAACAGATTTTTTTGGGGCCACTTTGAAGCAGGGGAGACATGTTGTGAGCACAGAATCTCTACACATCTAGCAGACACGGAGCATTTGGGTTGTTTTGTCTCTACCAACTCCTGTGGGAAATGTTTGCCTCTTTAGCTGCTAAATGTTCCACTGTGTCCACCAGTTAGTCACTGTTACTGTGTTTGTCTAGCATTTGGTGCTGAGCAGGTGTTGTACAGTTCTTTCTTTTTTTTTTTTTTTGGAGAGAGTTGTTCGCTGAAAACCGCTGCCTGCCGTTGCCATAATGGTGCTGTTAGAGTGAACCAAATCAGTAAAGTTGCGGCCTGTACAGCTAAATATTGAGCTAAAACTCGCCATAAAACTCTGTAAAACCAAAGGGGCGCAGCATATGTACATATTGTTTTTATAATGATATTGATTATAGCCACTTTAAAATCAACACATCTGTCAGGGTGAGAATGAAAACAGAAATTCTGATTCATTCTATCCACTCATTGCTTTTGAAGCTGATGTTAGAAAGTGAAAGCACTGATTTGTGTGTGTTTTTGTGTGCTCCAGTGGCGCAGCGTCGCCCAGAAGAGGCAGGAGGAGGATGACTTCGGCTTTGCCAGAGAGCTGAGAGATCGAGAAAAAAGACTACAAGCCCTGGAGCAGCAACTGGAGCAGAGAGCCAGGTCTGACTGCTCTTACAGCCACTGCTGGAGATGCAAATTATTTCATTGATGATTGATTAATCCCCGTTAAAAAATGTATTTGGTCTAGAATATATGAACCGACTATGTGCACACACGATGGGACTTCAGCTCCATCTGTGGGGGATATTACAGCAGCTGGGCTTGTGCCGAATGACCATGCAGTTGGGATAACGGCACGATGCCGCAGCAGGAGCAAATATGCTCAGAGCCTGTAATGCGAGCATGGCACAAATGGATTTCCATAAGATGGCTAAAAGTTGATAGTGAGCTCAATGAGGAGATTACCTGCTTCTGTCCCCTGCAGCTTTTAACCTAACCCATTCGCCGCGGCTCTGTCTACTATCCCTGCCTTGCAGTAGAATTTGCTGCAAAGTTTCCAGATTTAATAACCTTTATTATTTGGGATGTGATGTGAACATGTTGTTTTGTTTCATTGAGGAACAACTGACATTTCCTTTTTTTTTTTACTGACCTTTGCTGATTAATCAATTATAGATCATTGAAGTGGCCGACAATTGGTGAAGGAAATTGCTCATAATTGAATCCAGAGCCAACACAGAGCCTGAAAGCACACATCAAGCTTATTGCAGACCAATACGCTTATCAGCACATGCACATGAAAGCTTATCTTCCTAGAGTACAAAGAATCCTGATTGCGGGATGATTTGCACTCCAATTTAAATATAAATGATTCAGTATTCAAATAAGACGTTATTTATTGTACGATGGAATATCAGACTTCTTGGAAAAAAATCTGCCAATCTGTGTTTAGGAAGAGCAGCGAATATTTAAATGTTGCTACGCTCATCTAAGTTGAGTACTGATTTGAAACGAGCTAAAGCAAAGCCCCCTGGTGACTGATTGACCTGTGGTTTAAAAAGGGCAATCTCATAAATACGAGGTTGCATATTTGATCCTCAACGATCACGTGTTACAACATTAGAAGACCTCCTTTTTGGGATATTGAGATCCGAATATAATCGTCATTTGTAGCTCTATTTGACATAAACCCTTTCCTAGAAATGCATTTACTGCAAGTTGCTCTAGATGAAACCCTCAACCAGAATATTTACCTGTAACTTGTGTGCTACTGCACCCACATTGTAGGACGGAGCTGATAGATCAGTACAGCCGTCTGTCAGAGGAGGCGGCTCGGAGAGAGAGACGGGCCCTGTGGCAGGTGCAGCGTATGAGACTCGACGAAGCCAGGGCTCAGTTCTTCATGCATGACAGGGAGCAGATTCAGGTTTGTATTGAATTAACAAAGGAAACACACACACACACACACACACACACACATACAGCAGACAAGGTATTTATCATGATTATTTAAGGAAGGGGAAGTAAGTTTAAGCAAAGCTCTTGTGACTCCTTTCCAGTCGATGCTGAAGAAATACCCATTAGGCCAGGAGAGACCTCCCATGGAAGTGTTGCCACCTGTTCCCTCAGCTCAACAGACTGCACCACAACCAACACTGGTATGACAACACACCTGTTTCTCAACATAAATCCCCATTTTATTTCCACTCAGTTACGCTCTTTGAAAGTGTGTGCTCAGTAGCATCTTCTCCTAACAGGAACCTCCCAGTCAGGATCCGTCTGAACAGCAGCCGGCGGAGACTCAAGAATGCAATGCTGTATCACCACCAGCTGACCCGTCTTCGCCCTCCTTAACAGTCGACCCTGTCCTCATCTCTGAGGACATGAACATCAAGGATCGTCTCCCCAAGTCACCGAATCCTGGCAGTGAGCAGGTAGACGCCGCACTGCAGGAGATCGGCTCTGACCTACCTGAAGTGTGTCCTACTGCACAACTAGTAGACTATGACTTCAGTGCCCCCTTTAGTCCACTTGAGGGTATCACCGGCCAAGCCTTGGTCCAGCCACGGCCTTGCTGGGGACCTGCAGTTCAGCCCGACTTGATCCACAACCATCCCTCTTTTTCCCACATCCCCATTGGAGAGAACATGTCTCCATTCCAGGATGGTCTCCCCAAAGCCAGCCCCTTTGGCCAAGCCTCCAAATCCAGCTTTCCTCTTGGCCAATACACCCCAGAGGAGACCCGGGATACATTCAAAGCAAGCATGTATGGACATCCCTCTCAAGCAACAGTGCAGCTAGAGGATGGGAGTGCCTCAAAGGCAAAAAACAAGCAGACGGAAGTTGCATCTGTGATGGAGCCAATTATTGGGAATTTAGAAAGCATAGTAGAGGGAAATGAAGACCAGGGTAAATCTGTTGAGGCTACAAAAGATGATCGTATAGTTGATGCTCCATCCACTGCACCAGAACGAGGTGGCATGGATGACGGTCGTGACCACAGCTCAGATGTTCACGATAAAGCTGGTGATGACATTTCTTTGCCAAACAGCCATGTCTCCAGTGATCCCCTAAAAGCTGGAGAGCTGGTTTCAGATGCCGTTGCCCGTCAGCCTTCATCCAGCATCCAGGGACATTCCTCTGACGCTCACGTAAATGTCCGACAGCTCGTATCAGAGGTGACCGCTCCCCTTCCATCCCCTAACGTCCAGGGCCACGCGTCAAATTCACACATCAAGATTGGAGAACACATGTCGGAAGTCGATGCGCCTCTACCTTCCGTCAGTGTTCACGGCCACTCTTCTGATGCTCACTTTAAAGTCGGGGAAAATGTCGCAGAGTTCGTCGCTCCTCTTCCTACTCAAAATGTCCATGGTCACAGTTCAGATGCCCACATTATAGTCGGAGAAAACATCTCGGATGCTTTTACCCCTCTGCCCTCCGCCAATGTTCATGGTCACAGTTCAGACGGCCACATTAAAGTCGGAGAAAACATCTCGGATGCCGTTGCGCCACTTCCCTCTCCCAGCATCCACGGTCACTCCTCTGACGCTAACATTAAAGTGGGCGGGTTTGTGTCTAACGTACCTGAAGAAAGACCTCGTTACAGTAAACACGGGCATTCCTCGGACTGCGCGCTTCAGTCGGGCTGTGTGGTGTCTGGAGCTCAACCCGCCTCGGCGGCTCTGCCTGGAAGCTCCTATGGTCACTCGTCAGACTCCGGGTTGGTCACTGGATGTGTAGTTTCAGGAGACGAACCCAAACTTTCTCCTCTACCCGGCAGTGCCCACGGTCATTCTTCGGACTCAAATTTAGGCATCGGATGTGTTGTGACCAAAACTGAAGCGCTTCCATCACCTCTACCCGGCAGCGTCTACGGTCACTCCTCTGATTCGGCGTTGGGGGGGGGATGTGTGGTGTTGGGGACAGAGACGCAAACTGCTGCGCTACCTTGCAACACTTACGGCCACTCATCAGATTCTTCACTTGCGGTTGGGTGCGTGGTCAAGCCAGAAGACAATGAAGATGTTAAAGGTAATGAATCATATGTGAGTGATGCACATTCTGAAGCAACTATCTAGAGCTTACTATCTTTGATGCAAATGTAAACCAAATCAATAAACTCACTCTTGTTTTTTTACTTTATTTTTATTGCATCAACTCAAGACAAAACAGAACAACTCGTATACATAGAGGAGATGATCTTGACAAGTAAAAATTAAGAATAAAATTATAAAAGTGATTCCAGTTGCGGTAAATTGCTGTAATATTGTTCTTGACATAAACCAAATTAATTCTTTCTCTCCACTATGCAATATTTTAGAGGTTGCGGCTTTGACCTGGAGACTGTGATTTATTTCTTTGAGATTTATCCTTAACAGATAGCTTAGATTAATGCTCCCTATGTTGTCAGGTGGGATGCAAAGAATAGAAAGTGCAGTAGGTTTTGGCAGTCCCAAAATATATGAGTTGGAGTCCTCTAGAAAGTTAACCATGTCACAAAGTCAGAAAACTGTGTTCCATTTTAAAGCGATTGTCTTACGTCTTTCTTCAGGCTCTAAGTTGGACAGCCCCGGAGAGCAGCTGGTTGAGCTCATGGGCTCCTGGGCAGCAGGCTTCGGTTTGTCTCCTGGAGAGAAGTCTGAGCAGGAATACCTCCTGGCTCTGTGTGCTCAGTACGAGGTGGAACAGTACGAAGACTGCTACAACCTAATGGGTCAGTTAATAACACATAACTGGCCAAAGATGAATGCTTCCTTTGGCACGTAGTACTTGTGGACAATGTGAAGGTTATGACATCATCAGTTTTATACATACATAAGGGGAATTTGGGCAGTAAGGCCGTGATTCTTGACACAACGTAACGACAAATAATGACCAAAACAGATCGTCTAATTAGAAAACACAGGGGGATCCAAAACAGAGCCTTGAGGACCTCCTCATTGTGACTTTGTAGAGGAGGAACTGGAGTTATGTAGAATACCAGAAAACGTTTAGATTGGAATTCGGTTAGTTTAGAACAAACTATTACATTATTATGGCCAATAATATCACAACACAGCAGTGAGAGCTCAGGTAGCCATTAGTCCACTATATCTATACAAAGCTGAATGTTGAAGACAGATCCTCTACTGCTCTGACCCCCATATATATATAAAAACCTTTAATAATGCCATGTCAGTAGCAGAGGCCTAAACGTTAATTAAATCCTCATTTCAACAATTCACGTGCTAATTTCACAGCACAACCGAAGTAAAGTAGGTACTGTATTCCGATCATAAATTAAATGAACAAAAGTCAATTATTTGGCTCATAAATTGAGTAAAATGAATGTTTTTCTACAGTAAAATAATTCTGCTAAGACTGTTGCCTTTTCTTGTGGACTGAAATGAGACTAAACACCTAAAACAAAGCTGAACCCGTTCATTTATTAACAAAAAGAGTCCATTCAGATGTTGTGATAGTAGCCTGCAGCCTACATTGAACACTGCCAGTATGTCTTCATGGTGTAAGGTGGCGCGTACAGTATGTGCAGCCTGTTAAAAGTCCTTGATGTTTCTGAAATAACATCTTGTGAAATAGAGCAAAACGTTCCATGAAATGATTCACCATAGAGCTTACTTCATCAATTAAAACGAGACCCTTTTTTTTTCATGTTTACAACATGTGATGCATTTCCAGCTGCTGTTTTAATATTTACTCCCTCAGCAGGCACAGAGGTTGTATATAAAGCTGTGATATTTCATTAGGCCATTAAGTCTGCTTCATGTTTGGGTGAGATGCATCATGGGCTCGTCTTCTTCACTCCGTGTGTCACGCTGCTATTTTTCCATGCCGGCTTCCAGGTTCTCTCCATGAAATCAGTCAGCCGAATACATCTTCCGCACTACTGATCAAAGTCAGGAGCCGTGGTTATTTAGGGAGCGTTACTATAAATATAGCAGGTGGACAAAATAACACATTTAATGGCCTTTTTAGAGTTGTCGGACTGCTTATGACTGACGATTCTTTTCATTATCAATTAATCATTTTTAGAAAATGGTAAAAAGCCCAAATGCACACGTTTCGGTCCTACTAAACTTAATCTTTTATTATTTGAACCTTTACTTTTGCGTCCTCGTACTAGGATGTCGTCTCTCATTACGTCCACTGTCGCCGTACATGCTGTTGTTTTTCACACTGTTTAAACGCGGCACAGCTCTCCGCTGTGGCGAGAGTGATATTTATTCAGCGAACCTGTCTGTCATCTTCCCTCTCGCACAGCTTCGCCCCCCGAGTGTCAGCTGCTGCAGCAGGTAACTCGGGGCCCCTGGGGACTCCCCGTGGACCCCACGCTCCGCAGGGCCACGGACACCACTGCTGTCCAACTCAGCGAGATGGTTTCCCTGCCAGTTCTGATAAAACAGGCCGTCACCACCCCGCTCATCACACAGTGAGTGTCTGACCGAAAATAAAAGCCGCAGGAGGAAAGTGTACAGTACAGCGTATTGTTTCTAGGTCTGAGTTTATTCCACCTGGAAGCTGGAATACTCTGTTTTAAGTGAAATGCAGGTGTGAGGCTTTCACTGATCTCCTCATTTTTCTGCCACTTCAGGCCACTTAAACTGTAGTGGAGTGCACATTCTGCACCGGAGAAAGAATTTAAATTCCTATTACTTTCCATCTTCGTAGGAACCTTTTTTTTTCCCCCGTTTGAAATTCCATCAGAGATCCAGACGAGGTTGTCGGTCTTCAATGCGCTGTTTCTGCACACTATGCAGTTTAGCCTTTTGTGTGTAAAGAAATGGCTTTCTCATCCCTTTCTGCACACAGAGGGGGTGCAGTGTGTTAAGCAGTGGAAGTCATAGCTCTAAACTTTTCTGAACACATTTTCATCCCGCGCTTAGACGACACGGTGGAGTTTGTCAACTCTATTTTTGAATCTTCTCTGCTGACTTTTCAGTTAAAGAGAGTCTCCCCTCAATCCCACTGTTATATACATGTGAATCGCTTCGGAATAATTTAAAGCAATGGGATGGCGGAAGTCATCTAAAAAGTGAAACAGCGGTATATTCCCTGAGCTCCAGAGCAGACGTCTGTCATCCTCACAACCTCTATCAAATATGCAAGTCAGCATCATTTTCAGTCCTGATTTTATTTAATTTTTTTTGCTGCTCTCTTCTCATCTTGGTCATTCTCTCCTCCACCTTCTATCCCCAGTGTGTCTTTGGTGAACAAGGCGGTGGTGGACTACTTCTTTGTGGAGTTGGGGGTGGAGAGACACTTTGAGGCGCTGCGCCACTTCCTGCTGATGGAGGACGGCGAGTTCGCACAGTCCCTCAGCGATCTGCTCTTTGAAAAGGTGAGGCTCTTAAATGTTTATTTATTTGTTGCATTCTAGGAAAGGACGAGAGAGATCATCTAGGAGACAAGGCCAAATGTCCTTGTCTCCTTGATATTAAGGAGGTACATTCATCAGGGGGCCAGAAATGCTCATTCAAATGAATGATGACGTTGCTCCTCATGTGCACGGTTTGCTAAGACGTTCACACATCAACATGTCAATATTTAGTTTACAGCCAAGCTCCTTGTGAATACAAAATTGACATTTTGTCACGTTTTTAGTGAACTTGTTAAGCAAACATTTGCGTACTTACACATTCAGCAGTTGGAGTGACATATTCATTCATTTAGAGTTGTGTTTTTAATATTCAAGTCCAAATATTTATTCTACCAGCTCATGAGGGAAATATCTGTTGGTTTATAGAGCTTTTCTTTGCTGAAATAGCTCTCTATTGCGGCTGAAAACGACGTTCTGTGGGCGGTGAGAGTGACCCAAAAATAGTAAAGTTGTGGGCCGTACCGCTAAACAAAGAGCTGAAACTCTCTGTAAAGATGAGGGCCTAGATTTCCGAGACTTCTTACGATGAGCCCAAAGCTTCCTGTCGTGAAATAACGAGCACATCCTTAGCTAACACCTCGGTGCTGCTGTTCTGCAGACACATTCATGTACATCTGTCTCCTGAGGCCCATGAGACAGAAGGTTTTTGTTCCAGCCAAACGCTACACCAGCTGATCTCGCTGATTAGCACACCTTCAACCGGAAAGCGAGCTAATCATAGTAATCAGCTCCACGCAGTGTTTGCTCGGGATGAAAAGCTGCCAGCTCGTGGGCCTCGATGGCACATTTGAAAAGATCGGTGAAGAGGTACGGCGAGTAAACCCCTGTTTCACCTTTCGTGTATTTAATATAACAAATGTCCCCCCCCCCCCCCCCCACACCACCACCACCACCACCACCACCAGCTGGGCAGTGGCCAGACCCCCGGCGAGCTGCTGACCCCGCTGGTCCTGAACTCCATCCTCAGTAAGGCCCTGCAGTACAGCTTACACGGGGACACCCCGTTGGCCGGGAACTTCACCTTCGCCCTGCGCTTCCTCCCAGAGACCTTCCACCCTCACGCCCCCGACTCTCTCAACTGTCTGGAGCTGCGCTACAAGGTCAGGACCGTGTGTTTTAATGGGCCGTGTGTTTTAATGTTGACGGAGAGCGTTTGTCTCGGCGTGAGTGGCAGCTGGAATGTGACAACCCGTCATGTTTTGACAAACTGCCCTGGGTGTGGAAAATGAGCTTATCACACACTTAAGTGGTTGAAGCTTGTAGATTGATTGGAGTCGAGTGTTTTTGGATGACATGTACAGTGACTAATGCTGCACATGTTGTCCTCTCATGTCTTCTTTCTCTCCTCATATATACCCCCCCCCCACACACACACACACACTCTGTCACACTCACCCTTCACAATCCTCTCACCTCCTTTCTCAACATCCTTGCTCTCACACCTTATTCGTCTCTCTCCCTTTTACCTGTTTTTCCCCTTAACTCCTCGTTCCCTTTTCCTTCCTTTTTCTTTCACACTCTCACACCTTCACACACTGTTTTTTTTTTTTTTTACCCCCGTCTCGCTCCCTTTGTGTCGTCTCCCAGGTGGACTGGCCGTTGAACATCATCATCACGGACAGCTGCATGAACAAGTACAACCGTCTGTTCTCGTTCCTGCTGCAGCTCAAACACATGGTGTGGAGCCTTCGGGAAGTCTGGTTCCACCTCAAGAGAACAGGTGAGGAGGTGGGAGCCGTGGATTCAGGCCCTGCTCCAGCTCCACTTTACCCCTTAGGAGTATTCCTGTTGTGCTTCAACTGATTATGAAATATGCATTGAGGTGAATACTGCAATTCATTTATGTTTTATTCATACAAAGCACTTCTCACAGCACTGGGACTGCTGTAAAATAGTGTGCTTCAGTGGGTTGGATAGTATTGATCAGTGGAAGCCTGCGCATCGACTACTTAGATGGATATCCTGAAGGGAAAAACAAAGTATTAAAGTATTTGAGGGATGTAAACTCCACCGACCAGAACAATTATATTACTGATCACCAGGGGAACATGTGGATGATTACTTAATAGAAACGGACTCGGAATGCATTTTTTGACTATATGAAACATTAACATGGCGAAATGAAAAGCCGCTGATCTTCACATTTTAATGTCTGTAAGCAGCAACGTTTGTTTGTTTCTTAGTCCCTGCGGCACTGATCATGACGCGTTACCGTCTTTGTTTCCCTCAGCGCTGGTGAAAGGAGCGGGTCGCTCGGTGCAGTTTCATCAGCTGCAGCTGTACAGACATGAGATGCAGCATTTTGTCAAGGTGATCCAGGGATACATCGCCAACCAGATCCTGCAAGTGTCCTGGAGCGAGTTCACAGCCAAGCTGGCCTCCGCCAGCGACCTGGACGCAATCCACCGCACGCACGCAGACTACCTCAACAGAGCCATCTTCAGGTGAGGGCCGGGACTGCACGTCTGTCGGTGTTCATTACAGTATAATGCCTGCCGTTATCGCTGTGCGCAGACTAGGTGATATATGATATTTCTCTTTAATATATCGCATTGGAGAAGACATTTTGGAACAAGACCAAATGTCCTTGTCTCCCCTTGAATGCAATGCATTTTAAACTTTCCAACAGCTTTCGGCGTTCAGTGTTATCAGCGTTTAGCCTCTGCACCCTACGTGAGAGCAGGCACAGATAACCTTGTACACTCAGAGATTGCATGCATAATCTATATGAAGTAGGTTCAAGCTGAATGCACCAAAAACACATCGCCTGGGTACACAGAGTAGATATAAAGTGCATGTGCCCTTACAGAAAGTCACCCAACACATATTCCTCTTAGCGTAGTTTTTATCCGGCTCTGAGTTGAGGTGGATCTCTCTGCAGCCATGATTTCATATAAAATTAATTCAACCTCCTCGTACCGAGTTAATTATTATTCCAGCTGGATGTGAGGCTAACTTTTGAACCCAATGAATGATTTAGTCTCATTAGGAGAGGTTGTTAGTATCACACTTTTCTGTGTCGGACTCAAAAGTCATTTCAAAGTTCCTTGTCATGCCTCCTAAACTTTGCACTCTCCTGCCTCCCCAGGGGTTTGCTGACAGAGAAGGCGGCTCCGGTCATGAACATCATCCACAGCATCTTCAGCCTCATCCTCAAGTTTCGGGCCCAGCTGATCGCACAGCCCTGGGGCAGCCAGCAGGGGGAGGCAGTGCACCCCAGCTTCATCGCCATGCAGCAGTCGTACAACACCTTCAAGTATTACTCGCACTTCCTTTTCAAAGGTAACTAAATACTTCTTTTTTTTTTTTTTATCAAGGGATTTGATTCAGCTGTTGCTTAGTTTAATTATGAAGCCATATGATGTTATACAGTATAAAAAAGAAGGTGGAGGATAAAGGCAACAAAGGGCCTAGATAACCCCTCCCAGTTTCTTCAGTACCTTTACTTATATTTGTATGATACTGTGAAATGTTAAAATTGTATAAACTGTAGATTCTTCTTCTAATTTCAAGCTGCAATGTACTTAATTAAGGGTTGCCAAATTATACCAAATTGAGTTTTTTAAAGCACATCAAGTCTTCTCTAAATGTAAGGGATTAATGAAGTCATGTGAGGATTCTTGCTGTAATGACAAAATAGGAGAGACGTTCCTAAGCTATATATAATTGAGACCTTTTGAACGAAATATTGCATAAGACCTCTTGGAATACTGGAGTCTGTGTAGTATTCTGAATTAAATTAAAGGTCTGTTGAGTGTTGAACATGTTTTAGATAAATCAGTTTTTATTTGCTGCAGTTATCTGAATTGAATTGAGGTCTTGTTTAATTGTTCTTAACTGTAGTTGCAGATACATTTTGCAATTTGACGAATTAAATTAAACAAATATCTTTTTTTTTTTTTTTCTTCTCCTCAGTTGTGACCAAGCTGGTGAACAGAGGCTACCAGCCTCATCTAGAGGATTTCCTTCTTCGCATCAACTTCAACAACTACTACAAAGACTCCTGAGCTGTGTACTGGTGTGCATGTTGTAGTACTTGACATGATACATGTTAGATACTGAGCCAATGCACCGTTGTGTACCATGAGTGTTTACATTTTTAAAATCCTGTATGTGTTTAGAAGACAGTTCATATATATATATATATATATCAGTATATAATACATTCAATTCATCCGGCCTTCATGTCAGTGTCTAACTACATATCTTAAAACCCACCTGTTCTTTGTAGGGCATGCATTCAACAATGTGCTTGATTAATGGCTTTACTTCTAAACCCGTATGCTGCTAACGTTTATTATTGAGATGATGCTAATGCCTACTGTACAGTCTCCCGCCCAGGTGTGCCTGCAGCTGTGTAGAGTTTTAAGTACATATACATGAAGCAGCAATTATGTGTAAATAAAAATGCTCTATTCTCTAGTGTTGATGCTCTTTGTTCTAATGTAGAGAAAAAACACATTGACGTGAGTAAAGTATTTATTAAAGATTGTTTGTTAGCATAGATTTCAGAAAACTAATTAAGTGTAAAGCCTTATGGGTAGTGGACTCTCAACCGCAGCCATTTATAAGAAGACAAAGGGAGAGGGGAGGACATGCAGCCCCTGCTGTAGTAATGACATTTATTTCCTACACAATGAGGACCCAGATTTTTCCTGACTGTGCATTATTAACTTGCCGTGTTTGCAGCACAGCTGTAATACGTGTAATGAGCTGCAGCAGGCCACAATACGAGGACTTGGGATCTTGACTGGACGGTAAAGTTGGACAAAGAAGTCCGACTTCTGTCGACTGAAGCACTGAGCTCGTTTGTTTGCATCGCTGTAGTTTTATTAACGGTGTGATTGAAGCATTTCAACCAGCACTCAAGGAAGGAGGGTACAAGGCTTTGAGATGGACAACAGTTTCTTTATAGCATCAGAAGACCTGCCGATGCGCATTTACATCAGGCTAAAGAAGGAGAACTGGTTAACCGTTATGGCTTAAAGCGAACGGTCGACTTTTAGAGGAAATACACGCTTTTGCTTCCTGGTAGAGAGTTAAGACGAGTAAGACGAGGAGACCGAATCGATCTCATCTGACTTTACACCAGAAAGCGAATAAGCGCATTTCCCCCGACTGTCAACCTTTTTTTAAAGACAATGAGTAGCATCACAAGAACTAATTATTTCAACAGTAGAGCCGGCAGTCCTCGATTTAACGTCCGTCCTTGTTAAACGTTCTACCCAGAGCTCTGATGGAGAAAAAGCAAGCAGACAAGCCAACACAACGCAACTGTCACGATCAACGTCAAGTCAGTGGTTTTGACCCCCGTCTGTATTACACAGTACAAAAACATTTACCCACAGTGCACCACGGGCCCGTCCATGAGATTAGTGGTACAGATCAAACTGGCTGAAATGGAATAAAACTGCACTGACATCGTGAGGACAAGCAGAATTCCTCGGATCAGTCGCTTCCTTCACGTTTTCTGTTCCGTTTAGTATTTATATGTATAAACAACGAGCCAGTTGCTTTTCAATGAGTACATAACACCACACTGTGGTCCGCCTACATGCGTTACTGTAACATTTAAAACATGTTTTAATCTTCTGCGAAGGGACAGAACATTATTATTTAATCATGCACCGCATCAGTCCTCGCATATCGACTCTGAAAGCTCTTAATGTAGCTCTGATTAGACATCATATAGACACTGGAACAGTTCATATTTACACAGGCTTTCAAGAAACGCAGCACAACGTTGTAATTTCACTACAGAAGAGTTGGGCTGCTCAAGGAGGACCTTGCATACAGATCATCTAGGACTCGTTTTGTACAGGTATTGGTGAAAAACAAAAAACATCAATAAAGTCAGAACTGACCCGTTTCAAGTCCTGCAATGTGTTCCAAGATCCTTAAAATGTCCCAATTACTGCACTCGTTTTAAACAGACCTTGGATTTGCAATAACCTTTTTTGTACCTTAAGAAGTAAACGCCGAAGTAGTTGCATAAGAGCCTTAAGTACAAGTTAACGTGTAAAACAAAGTAAAAGAATAAACTCTTCAAACTATGTAAACCTAAAAGTGAAGTGATTCACCTTCTGTTAGAGGGCTGGGGATGTTAGCAGACAATGAAACACAATCAGTACCTATATAGTGTCCCTTTTGATGGACGTACCGCCCACAGTTGGCTTCACACAACTCTGAATCCAAAGAGCCACGCTACAGTCTGACCGGAGAGAAGCGGATCTAGTGAAGCACCCATTAGATCCGCTTCTCTCTGCTTTCAGTTCAGCAGAAAACTGGAGCTCTAGTAACACAGGATAGGTGGAAGTGAACTACACTCTAGAATACGGGTGTTACAGTCGCAGCGTTAGGGCTAGAGAGTCTTAATGTCCCCTTCGGCCTTAGAGAGGCTCCTCTCCCGGGCAGGAGGGGGGCCGTGGTTCTGGTCTTCGTTGGTTTTGTTGCGTCCTAGCAGAGTCTAGGCTTCAGACTCCAGGTCTTCTTCTGCTCCATTGCTCGTGTCGCCCGTCTCAGGCTCCAGCAGCAGGAATTTGCCGTCATTAGTTAGAGGCATGTTCTTCATCAGCTGGGCCAGGGCCTCTGGGTCCTTGTAAAGAAAATAAAAGATATACGCTTTATTTGTTTGTGTTATGAATTCCATTAGTTGTGACAATACATTTTGAATCTACCTACTTATCCTTTATGTCTTTAGGGCTACAGGAGGTCAAACGTTGACCAACTGGTGGTTGTGTTTCTATTCACCTTCATTAATATCTCCAATGTGTAGAGATTTTATTTTTCTGTTCAGACACTAAAAAAGAACTGATTCATGGTTGTAAAACTATAAAACATGAATAAATAATTAAATACAACTTTGTTGATAAAGCACATTAAAAAAAATATGCTTTGAAATGAGAGAAATATACATAAAGACAGATGCAAAAAGGACTTTAGAGACAACGATTTAAAATGGATCAAAATAAAATGACATTGTGGGTAAAATAAAGTAATGTTTTTGTGTGAAAAGATTAGTGTTACGTTCTTTTAAAAGTTATCCACAAGGAGACTGTTCCAGAGTTGAGCTAAGTCTTATTACTTTAATGTTTACAAAGTCATTTCTCTCTTAAGGGGAACACTCCCAAGCCAGTTTAGAATACAGTTTGTTTAATTGTATTCTACTTTGTCCTCCTGTTTATGCCTTAATTAAAAATCAACATCTTAATAAAAAAAACATGGTAATGGGTTATGATACCTTCTTGGCTTCTGTAATGTCCTTCGCCAAGTTTATGGTGTAACATATCTGTGAATGAAGACAAAGAGATAAAGTTAATAAATAAATAAATATATACACACACACACACACACACACACACACACACACACACACACACACACACACACACACACACACAGAGTATATACAGGGATCAGCTCAATGGAACACATTTGAGGACCTCTTCACCACTTTAAGATCTAAGCGGTTACCTCAGCGACATATTAACGTATTAAATCTTGACTTATATGACATTTTAATCAAATACTATAGTTTAAGATTTTCATGACATATTACACTAATGCTATTTTTAATGACACACTATACTTTGACTTTTTATATGATTTTTTTCATGGCATACTATACAATTAGTTTCTCTAGAAAATCTTTCACGACATTCTGCACAATGACTTTTGACAATTTTTATGACATACTATGACTTTTTTTTAATAAAAAAAAAGTTATGTTTTATTTTACCATGACATGTTTATGGCACCACACCACTCCTGATTGACACACTCTTGTATCACAAGAAACGCTCCCATTTCATGGTTAAAGGACTACAGGCCCATCACCCGGATGTCTGTGCTCAGTGCTGTTGACCCGCCTGAATGACATCACAGGACCCCTGTTGGGCCCCCTGCAATTTGCCGACCGGGTCAACAGGTGATCGGATGATACAGTCACTGTCCTCGTCTGGGGTGGTGACTAGTCTGCGTCCAGTATACTTGGTCAGGACACGCTCAACACTACGGAGATGACAGTGGAGTTCAGGAGGAGCGCGTCTACACTGCATCCATTCTGAACAACGCTGAGTCTGCTGTGGAAGCCTTCAGGTTTCTGGGATCCACAATCTCCCAGGACATCAAGATACACCCCTCCATGAGGAAAGAGTCCCCAGCAGAGGATGTATTTCCCGCACCAGCTCAGGAACTTCAAGCTACTTCAGGAGTCGTTCTCTGCACACCTATTACTGTGTGGCTTTGGTTTCAGCTACCGAAAAGGAAGGGGACAGGCTACAAAAAGGACAGTCGGGGCTGCAGAGACAATCCCTGGTGCCAGCCTGCCCTCCAGCCAGGACTTCTACTCCTCAAGAGTCAGGAAAAGTTCAGGAAGTATCACTGCAGAGCCTTCACACCCGAGACACAAGCTGCTTCAGCTTCCTCCTCCGTGAGGCGACACAGAACATTGTACGCCCAAACAACCGCGCAAGAAATAGTTCCTTCCTCAAGGCCAGTTAAATCGGTCATATAGTGTCAATTCAATTTACAATTGTATACTTTCATAGTTTAAATACTCACTGTTCTTAAACATGTTTATATCATTACAACCAATTTAAATACAAGCGTTGCTTTTTACACTATACTGTCATATCCACTTACCTCATGGATATAATGGTAAACGGACTGTACTTGTACAGCGCTTTTCTAGATGACTTTTGACTTTTTTAAATACATTTTTCATGGCAGTCTGCATTAAGACATTTTTAACAACATACTATACAATGATTTTTATGACTTTTAACATGATATTTTAAGGGCCTTAGTTGTGGCTAGACTGATTTATTAACTTTTAACACTTTCTAAGAGCCTTCAGACGTCCTGATATGTATATGTGTGCATCAGTAAACAACGTGTCTGTATCTACCTTTTCGCCCTCGGTGTTGCTCTCAAAGACGAAGGCGCTAAACGAAGGCTCTCCCTCCTCGTCTCCGTCACTCCAGTCTCTGCCCTCAACCACGAAGCCCATCAGCCTCCCGTTCTCCTGGTGGGCCGCAAACTGACACACCTCTCCAAGCTGGAACTGAGTTGAGAGAAGGGACAGTGACAGAATTAAGATTTAAAAAAAAAAATGTAGTTGGAGGACATGACTAAAAACCTCTTCATAAAACAGAGAAAGGGATTAATATCTTTTGTCATACTTACACTTATTCTTGTAACTTGAGTCTGAGGGTCAATCAACCTATAGTGAAGACATAATAGAGACACACAAGAGTCTGAAAACACAGCAGGGATGAAGCATCAACTTTGGATTGGTCTGATTTTTGTCCGTCTCCGATAACCGCTTGAACAACGCGTAGGAAAGGTGAAACTACTTACACATGTGAGAATCAATAATGGGTTATTATACAACAGCTCAATAACCCAAGAGGTTTACGAAGGGTTGTTGAGGATATTTGTGTTTGATTAATGCTTGGATTTTGAAGGCCAGGCTTTCACAATAGCACTTTCTGTATATGAAAGACATAGAACTAGATAAAGTTAGATGAACTGTAATACTGTAAATAAGTTTTAGAAGGACATATTTCATATTGTTTCCCTGTTGTGTTGTGCAGTGTGGGAGGCTAAAGGATTTCAGGACAATACATCTGTGATCAAGGTCCAAACCCGACAAAGTCTGAATGCAGTTTATTCAATTATGAAGACAGATTTGAATAAAATAAAGATTTCTAACTGGTTGCAGAAAACAATGCGAGGCTGTGTAGCAACGTTAAGACAGGATAATGGTTTCTCCACAGAGTACGAGGACCAAAAGATTGCTGACAAAACAAAAAACTGCACTATGTTCCGACCTGTAATACCGTAACAAGTCCGCAGACTCTGGTGAATGTCTGTAAATTAACAAACATCAGTATTCTTGGCAGAAAACAATAATTGAAACATCACCATTTCTATATGCTGAGGTCTAATCAGATGTCTTTGACTGTCCTCAGAGGTAGTATTCATGTAATCATAAATAGGTGATGAACTCTACCTGAGGCTACTGCTGGTGACCATGAGGTGGGACTCGGTGGTCCTGAAGATGTTGTGGATGGCCCGGGCAGCCAGCACCTGCCTCATGGCCTCATAGATCACCTCCTGGTTGTTGCCACAACGCACCGCCATGGAGCCCTGGAAGCGCACGGCAAATACTTGCTGCAGGAGGGAGTCTGTGGAAACACACAAACAGGAATATGTCCGCAGCATGAACACTTAACTCAACAGCACTCATGTAGGAAAGTAAACGCCTGGTACACAAACAATGAGTTTAAGCAGAACTCAAAACAGTGCTTCACAGGAGAGAAAGTCAACCATTACGCTGCATTTAGAGGGAGGAAGCAAAATGGTTACCGTCAGTTTCTGTTGAACAGTCATCGTCCGTTTCTCCAAACGGATTTGTGCGTCTGCCAGGAAGGAAGCACATACACACACACACACACACGCAACAAAAAACAATTAAACTGCTGCATTGAGCCATTAAGAAGCATTCGGCTTCCTGGAAATAATAGAATAACCACTATGTGGCCAACTTTCCGGAAATCAACATCATCACCCACCAGCACTCGTTGTTCCGGTACTACTCACTCACTCACTCACACACTCACACACTCACACACTCACACACTCACACACTCACACACTCACACACACACACACACACACACACACACACACACACACACACACACACACACACACACACACACACACTTCCTGCCCCAGTTATTCCCTCACCTCCCTCCGGCTCTGTTCTGGTCCTGAAACTCAGAGGCCGGCAGCATGATGTCAAACTGAATAGGTGTCCCGGGGGCTATTAGGTCTTCTGGTTCCGGAGCAGCCCCCGTCTTCTGGGAACCACTCCTGGCAGCATGTACACCTCCTGGCTTCGCTCTTCAGGAGTGAGACAGATAGAATGTAAGTAAACATTCAAAACACCCGCTACTCAGCTTAAAAAGGTAAGGTCCACATGTTAGAAAGTCTCTCAATGCAATACTCACACAAAGTTACTTGTTTATCCTCTAGTACCTTTGAGTTAACCATGTATGCAAGGTAACAAGCTAGGTAGCCGGACATGCTAAGGTGTGAATCATGCATTACGTGAAAGCGGACAAACATAATGTTTGAACTAGGCTATTCCTCACACATTTTCCTCTTGTGCTTCTGGACAGACTGTAAGGAGATTTGCTCTAATTAGAGCCACATGCACAGCACTTCAACATGCAGAGTAATTCAGAGCTCAACATTGCTGCCTGTGATGTTTATATGCTGTTGCTAAGATATAATTGGGCAATCCCTGTTCAAAGAAGCCTTTTAGTGAACAGTCAAGTGACCACTTATTGCAAACTGTTAGATTTAGCGGAAAAGATACAAAATGTTTTGTGTGTTCATAGCTCAGTAATCACAGCTCGCAAATGTATTCTTCCTTCCGTCCTGAAGCAAACCGTTATCAATTTGGAGTATCACTTTGTACACCAAGAACAAATACATATAGAGGAAGCTGTGATGTTTACAGTGCTGCACAGACACAAAGAAAAACATTCCACAATACTGACATTAAGAGCCAAAACAAAAACGATGCAAAAAGCATGAAACATACAAATCAAAAAAATGACGGAGCAGCTTAGTCCTCAGTTTTCAAAATGATAAGGCTTGCCACTATAAAAAGCATTTCATTATTAACGTCAGGAGAGGATGCAGTATGATTGAGGAGCAGCATGCCTGACCTGTCGGGGTTGGGCGAGCCCTCTGGTCTCTTCTCAAAGCTGGTGATGGGGGTGACTGCCTGGATAGCGGTCTGGTTCAGTCGGATGGCCACAGCCTAACAACAACAAACAGAAGCATTGCTGCATCTCTAGAACCAGCAGGAAAGTCATTTATACAACCAGAGCAGTAAAATAGTGTAAGAATGCATCAAATATTCAAAACATCACCAAATGTTCATATTTCCTCTCACTAATTCTCTACCCTATCTCAGCCACACTTTAACTACTACACTGAGACTTTCTATGCTATTTTTATGACATACTAAAATATTACTATGTAAATGGCATACTATACTATGACTTGTGATAGATATTTGTTCGTTTAGATGAGTATGAGTACATAGAGTTTTGCAAGAACACCCACACTAGAAGAGAATGTGGGCACATTTTCCAAATCGACAGATTTCAAAACAACTAAACTAAATAAACCGTGTTAGAAATCATTGTCTATTTGCTGCGCAGTACTTAATTCCCAGCTTTTGTGGGAATTCCATGTCGCACCATCAAAAGTTCCCACAAAGGAACAGAAAATATACAGTAGTTTATCTCCTAAATCCTGAGAGGACAAGCATGTGATTTGCTGTTTTGTAACACTACACCTCTCAGTGATGAATGTGAAATCTCTAATAATGACTTACTCTACGGTAAACTACCACGTAATTATCATACAGGGAAATAAGAGTAAGTTTCAACTAGTTTCAAGAGTAATTTCAGACATAGCGAAAGTCTGTTTCTCAAGAATAAACATTTTCATGGAACAATCCCTCCTCCAAACATGCAAGGCTCTGGGATTGAAAAGCTTCCAAGGCAACAGCTGTGAGACACAAGGCTGGTCTAGTTGTCAACACTGGGACAACTCCAGTACAGCGTGTCTCCTTAACAGAGGATAAGTTCCCCATATTATGAGTTATTAATTAAAGCCCAAGCTAATTATGTAAAGGGGACTTGTCTTTCTCGTGACTGTGACACTCATTGATTATGTTTTGTGCTTTTTTTTATTTTTTTGTTGTCTATATTAAGATATTTTATGTGGATTTGTGATAAACAAAAGGTTCATTTTTTAAGTCATTTAAGTTATAGAAAGGGGTATAACCGTATACGTGTTCTGCCTACTCCTCAAAAATATATTTACTTATCTATTGGTTTTATTTAAAATTAGCTGTATACATTTACTGTTCATTTTAATGGTTATTGTTGTTTTATTAATTGATATAAATCTATCTAATCTGAAGTGGTGAAACAACAAATAGATCAAATGTTTATTTTTTTATTTGCAGTGTGTGTGTGTGTGTGTGTGTGTGTGTGTGTGTGTGTGTGTGCTGTGATATTGTGTTGGAGTGTGCGTTACCTCTGGGTTGTCAGTCAGGTAGATCTGTCTGGAGATGTTGTTCACGGTACAAATCCACTGAGAAAGAAACACAGAGATCCACATTAGCACTTCCTCCAGCTCAGACACGAGCCACCTGAAATCATTAGACTGTGACGAGCCAGTCAGATGTGTCGCAGCACAAAACCTAATATGAAAACCACACAAATAAGTCTCGACAGCTCCTCCATTGCTATATGACATGTTTGGACCAGCAGATGTATTTGTGGTGACGATGTAAAACAATAAGAAGTAAGGACACTTACTTCTTCATATTCCCTTTTGCTCTCCGCTTGTAGAATCATTGACCTGGAAGCATTGATGGCAATGGAGAGAATTAAATAAAATGCATCCAATAGTGTGTGCGCATTATTGTCACTGTTGGCTATGTAGGAAAGTGTCCATACGTTTTGCCTGAGGGGGAAGTTATCTGAAAACAGTAGCGTCTGTCTTCACACTCCACAGCCATGACGGAGCTGTTGTCCAGGTCCAGCACCATGCCCCCTGCCACCGCCCCACGCGGCTGACACATGAGGTTCCCTCCCTGGGTGAAGAAGTACAGTCGGTCCCAGGCTGTGGTCACCAGCCCCGTTTTACTGGAGAAGGGGCACAACAAGTGAATAAAAAGATGAATGGGTGAAGAGGGCTACATGTAGAGTAAGAATGTCAAGGAAGTGATGGAGATTCCTTTCTCACAGTTCAAAATGAAGAAATGCAAGCAGCGTCTTTTATGTCCTTCTCCCTGTACAGGTTTTGTGAGAACGATCACAAACATACTTTGGCTTTTGCAGCACATTCTGCCTAAGAATTTAGAAGAAATGACATAATCTGTCAAATCAGACATGTCAATGTATTAAATACAAAAAGAAGGCTTTTTTAGAACCTAGAGCCTCTGGCAGCTGAGTCTGTGGATAAAACACAATGACTGCAGCAGACTAAGGATGGAATAGAAGGGGTTTGGGGACAGCTATGAACTTTGAATGAACAAGTGACCAGTGCTCTGTGCAGCGAAGGGGATGGGGCTGTAGTACTCTGTAGAGTCTAGCATATCGTCCACGGCTTCTTTACATGGGTGCTGGATGCTGGCTGAGCTCTCCTTTACTTTCCAGAGTTTGGCAAATTTTGTCATACTAACTTATAATGTTTCTGCCGGTAAAATACCGCCACTAATTTAAACCGTGCTCTATTTTATAACCCCTGTGGTTATGACAGTGCGAGCGACTAATGTGCCTTTTTGAAGATCGTTACATCCGCTAACAGTGTGTTTCACCGGTGGTTTTGACCGCGGGTGGCCGGACCTAGGTGTGTTTTTTCCTGCAAATGATAGTGTGTCACCGTGCTTATAACTAAAATAAACAAGCAGACCTTTACAACGGCCACATTGCCTCATATTGTCCATCAGTCCTCGTTAAATAATACTCTGCTTATTGAGATCTTTTCTTTCTTCAAGGAGGTTTAACATATCAAAAAGAACTGTTTTTATGCGTTCACTGAAACCCTCTGCTGCTGTCATTATATATTAGCTGAAGTCCTTTTTATTCTCTATTATTGTGGCCCCACTGACTTTTATTTCATCCAATTGCAACAGAGTAGCGTTACATTTAAAGGCTTGGAAACAGCTAGATATTTTCTTTTTTCAGGACTTTGCATATAAAAAATAAACTACAATATAATTTAACTTTGACTCACTCCGTTCCAAAACAAAGTGACACGTGTATGACTCATTTAAATTGCTCACCTGAAAGCCTTCCGCTTCTACATTCAGTTTGAAAAATATTCCTGGATAAATTTCCTTTGATTAATATCAAAATGAACGTCTCATGCTGCCGTGGGTGACTGAGAGCCTTAATATTGAGAAAGCAGTCGAAATAGCAAATGTTCTCTGGACTCGGCGTTTGACAAGCGTTTGATGCTGCTGGCGGTGTGTGTCATTAAACAGAATGGCATTCTGTGGAAACCTTTTCTCTGGTGTCACAGACATTTGTCATAGATTTTGGATATATATGAGCGAGAGACAGAGTTTGACAGCGCTGACATTTCACTAAATCACATTGCGGGCTACGCTGCAGTTCTGCCCCCTGAAGCCATTAAGGAAGTTTCCCTTCTCATACATCCACTGTGCTATGAGCTGACAGCGCACACTGTCAACACGTTACCTGACGCACCTTGTCTGATGTGACAGACTTATTGTTTACTGTGGTCATGCGTATTGTGAGCAACTCTTGCAAGAGAAGCAACATTTTTTTTTTTTTTCAATGTTTTTTCAATGTTGTGTTTGGTTATTTAGAGATTTAAGATTCACCACATACCACTGATTGCCCCGTCTATTGCGCCAGACTTAATTGTTAAATTGTCACATATGTAAAATGAGGACAGAGTCAAAGCAAGTCGCTCAGCTGTATCCCTCCGCCCAAAAGACATCCTTGAACATTTAGACGACTAGCGAGGAAAGCTACGTGGACAGGAAGCGTCCTTCGATTCACGATAAAGTCATAATGAGCGCAATTAATCTTACTTCCTAATGTTGAGGTAGCCAGCCTTCTGGATGAGCGTGCGATTGACAGGCTCAGTGTCCTTATCTGGCATATAGACCGTGTCCTCCACAGACAGAAACTCCCTCTGGGACCCACGCATGGTCTCTGCCTCCGTGTCGAGCTGGGCCTGGATACTAGACAGGGGGAAAAAGTTTAAATACAGACGAATGCATTTGAACTTTTTATGGCATTAAGATGCTAAATATTGATTACTATTCAGTAAAATCACAGCTGCAATGCGTGAGAAGGCTAACCAAAACTACTACTGCAGAACATCACAGTATAGCTGTTTCTGTTTAGGATCATACACAGAAAAGCACATTATTTTATACGGTTAATACCAAAGCTATGGTTCATCACATTTGCTGCGCGAATGTTAACGAGGCGAGTGTTTACTTTTGAGTCATGTTGGACACGGAGGAGAGAAAGTTGTCCATCTTCTTTGACACCAGCTCAATGCCTTTCTTGAAGAAGCTGATCTGAGAAGTAAAAGGTAATAATGAGCAATTCAGCTTGTATTTTGTTGATTTTTATAGTTATACCTTTAATTGATAGACATTTATAGAAACAGATAATCACTTGATCACATGTACGGCTGCAACTAATGATTATTTTTTTAGTAATTTGCTGTTTATCTTCTTAATTATTCGTCTGTAAAATGGACGAAAATAGTGAACAGATTACAGACTTTATAAAATGTTTTTTTTGTCTCTCAGTCGTTTGAAATGCATGGACATTTTCAACTGACATTTGCAAACCAATTCAGTTCCAATGAGGAAATTGCTTCTCATTTTTGACTACTGAATTTGAATACTGATATGATAATGTGCTCTGACCTAGTTTGCAGGCCAACAGCTGCTCAGTACCTGTGCCTGTGTGTAGCCCAGCATGGGTTCGAGCATCGCTACTCTCTTGCGATACTGCAGGGCGTTGAGGGCGCAGTAATACTGCAGTGAGGCCTGGTGCTGCTTCCTTCTAGTGTACGCCACCTCCTTCACCAAGTCTGACTTCAGCTGTCCAGACGGGAGAGGGTTAAACATGCAACTACACAGCAGATATATATATCCAGCATAAACTCACTATCAAGCTCTGCACACACACACTCATACATATGCAAATAATTATCATACTCTCACACACGCATACAAATAAGCAGCTCAGTCACATTATCTTGAACGTCTAACAAGACTTGCCGACGCATTCAATAGAAGTAAACAACAAAGCAATCTTTGCTCTGCAGCCACTATAGGTCATGGTGTTGTTACAGTCTGACTAAAACTGTGGGACCTGCTGGTTAATTCCATCTATTTGTATTTCAAATGCTAATATTATTAGCGAGTATTACTTCATTTGTAAGTCTTTTTTTTTTTTTTTTTTTTTACAGCTTTCGGGTTGAAAGTCTACCTTCTCATTCTCCCTCTTCTTGGGCAGTCGGCTGTATTTGACCATCGCTGCCTCGTGCTCTGCAGGAGAGTAGAGGAAGAACATGGAGGATCAGATAGTAACTGCAAAATAATGCTTTTCTAAAAATCAGTTAGTGATATCTACTTACCATCAGTGGCGATGCCAAATATTTCCTTCAGCGTGCTTATCTCTGAAAGATTCAAAAGTATATGCAGTTTTGTTAGAATATCTAAAATAGATCCACAACGTGAAAAAATGCACTGATCAAACTGAGTCCTTTACATTTTAGAATTGTGGATGAATGTCACAGGTTTGTTTTGAAAATATATTTGCTTTAATAAAGTGAACACTATTAGGTGATTTTAAGTGGAAAGAAATGGCGCAAAAGAACAGAAAATTACACAATTTTACATTATTTCACTATTTCACATAATCACTGTTTGTATGCGTTGTCAATTTGGGTAGTTACGTTTGCTCTGCCGAGCAAGCACAATTTTACTGCATTGTCCTGCTGCTTTCCTGTTTGCTGATCCTCTGAGATCCTATCTAGCAGGGTTGGTTCCCGTGTTTAATCTCACGGTTTCTTCAAAAGGCTTTCAGATTTGTGCTGTAGGCGAGAATCCACATCGATCATTGTGAGCAAAATTCTTATCTTCTTTAAAAGAAATACGGACTTCTGTGAACCACGAGCAAATGGATTATTTTAGCACCATTAGTTTACCAGAGATGCAGCTGATAACTAAAATGACACAATTTACTGTTAAGATGCTTTCACTTACCTTAGTGAAACGTAATTAGCCTAAAACTGACTTTTGGACAAAAAGCTTGCTGCACACTTTAACATCAGACATGTTGAGCGTCAGGATCTCCCAGTTTTCACATTCTTCCTTCTGATGCCTCAGAATTTATTGCCTCTATCCTCTGTTTCTCAGTTTGGCAGCTTCTAAAAACTTAGTTCTGGGTTATTTACCCTGTTGGTAATGTATTCCACCACACAGCAGCAAATACTGCTTTCCAATATCCATACTATTTAGTGTGTGAGAAAAATATTTTGTAATATGCAGCGCTGCAGTATGAACTATAAAGTAAAAAGAAAAAACATGCGATTTGGAACGGAGTGAAAGTCAATGGGGAGCGATTAATTGTTGTCTCCTCCGGTGTGGGCGGGACTTATGGGCGCTGTGTCTCTATAGTGCATTTAAAAACACCATTTTAAAACTATCAAATGCAGCCACTGAACAGAATATACATTTATCCAGAATTATATCAATTCCTAACTTACTCTGAGTCATTCCCTCTTCTCCTCCTTATCTGTCATTTTTCGACAGTTAACTTGGTCATAAAGGCCCTCAACATACTTTGAAAAAAATAAAAAAATAAATAAATAAATAAATAATAATAATAATAATAATAATAATAATAATAATAATATTTGTGTGTGTGTGTGTGTGTGTGTGTGTGTGTGTGTGTGTGTGTGTGTGTGTGTGTGTGTGTGTGTGTGTGTGTGTCCCTACCTGTAAGGTCTTTCTCTCTGAACTGGATCAAGGGGAAAACCATGCTGTCGGCCATCTGGTTGGCTAGATCAGAGTGGAGCTTGTTCAGCTGGACGACAAAAAAAAAAAGACAAAAATGTCATGCACTGCACAAGGAAACAAACAAAAGATGTACCCTTGCCAAACATATTGGGGGATTTCAATTTATTTCAATATTTACAGTAACACATTTGCCAGTTATTATTCCTGCAGCGAGCTGGAAAGTAGCATTTTGAGCGAAATGGGTGCATAACTGCAGACAATGAGTCTGCCACACCATAAAGAGCCCATATTGTGAAACATTTCTTGAAGAAAATAATAAAAACCTTTTGTTTACTGCGATATTGGAAACAGAAGCACACATCGCACACACCAGGAAATCCTGATAGAATTCTCCACGAATAACATCAACGAGCTACGCTAACGAGATGACATCCAGGTTTATCTGAACGATTGAGCAAGTGCTAAAGTTCACCGGATCAGGTGCAGCATTAGGCCTAATTCTCATTGTGAAAGGAGTTCTCTGCTGTAAATCATGAGGTAAAGGTCAAGCAAACAATCAACCCCTGTCCTCCGAGCATATGTGTGTGTGTGTGTGGATTGGTACGTCCTAAATCCTGTTGAGTGCTGACTGGACAGGCTTGTGGACCCCCACGTCTGACAGTGACAGGCCCATCTGTTTAGTCTATACAACTGGACCCCCTCCTTCCAGCCATCCATTCACTGTGATAGGCATCGTATCCCCTCTTAGCATCTGTATACAATCAGATGCGGTCTTACAGCGAGGTTAAAGGTCAGGTCTTTTCACCAGCATGCTAGTGGAGCACAGGTGCTACACGATAAAGAACCGACTACTCACCATGCAGTGGTTTATCGTCCCTCTCGCAGATAAATATGCACAAATACAAATGCAGCTCACCTCTCCTACAGTTTTGGCAAAGTTCTGCAGCGTGACGATTACTTCTTCATCACCTTTTCCAAGAGCAAAATTCTAGATAGAAGAAGAAGAAGGGAGGGGGAACAAGTTTACACCCTGAAACCGCATCATGTTGCATAGATCGAGCCTACAATAGGAGCCAAGAAGTAAGGAAATAAATAGCCTGCTAAGCCAGGATTTCCGGCACGTTCCTTTCATGGAATAAGGCCAAAGATTCTAATAACCCCCATGCTAAGATGCTGAGTTTTAAGTCTTGCTTAAAAGGAGCTAAAAGTGCATCCATTACTGGTCATTGCAGTTTTTTTTATCCATCCAACATTCACTCTGCAATCCAGAAAGCCAACTGATGCACAAATCTTCTTCTTCTTTTTATTTTTGTTAGCATGATTTAATAGACCTGCTCTGTTGACTTCAGCAACTTTTCTATTTTGTAGCTCTCGTTGGCTGCATAAAACAAAACCCCATGATAGATCGCCAACAGAGAGGCACTTCTACTTCAAGGTTATGCCACGCACAGAGATTTCATTAAGACACACATGCAAATACGAGGTCTGGCAGACACATGCAAACTCACACACGACATGGAGAGAAAGGAAAATGCATCTCTTTCTGTGTTTTTCTTAATGCAATCATGCATATAACTGCAGGAGCCCATTAGCAGAGTTACTTGAATAACTCAACCACATTAGCTATGAGTAGGACAATACAAAGTAGCCACTTCAAGCACCACTCACTGCTGCTCGTTAAGATCACTGCTTTGAGAAAAGGGTGATAATTGAAGGCGACTGACAAGCACGGCCGCCATTTTCGTCGACTACTCTCTTCTGTTATCTGGACTACAGCGGCCGGCCGTTCAGAGGACAATGTTCACAGAGGGTGCAGAAGGAAAATCAAGCTGACACAAGAAAAGTGGCAGAGACATGTCCCAAAAAGCATGGCACCCATGCTTACTTTCTTCTCATAATCCAGAAGTTGCTGTGAGAGCTGCTCCGTGGCCAATCCCATCTCACTCTGTAGGGGGCAGACAGAGGCAAAAAGCAAAGCGAACAGAAAGGATTACTTTAGCTTCTACATTTCTCTCACTCTCTCTTTTCAGTCTCAAAAGGAATAAAAAGGAAAATAAATGGACAACAGGTGAATGAGGGTTCAGATGAAATTCCTTGGAAAAGCACAAGGTGATGACGAGTCACATCAATGCCAACTCTACCGGTGAACGGTTATTGGTTGAGGAAAGGTCTGACGTCACGTTACACAGGCTGTGTACGTTTTCAGGAGGAAAATTAAGCATGTTTTGGGACTGCAACGTTTAAGCGTGTCGCTCAATTTGGCATCATCTTCTCCAGAGAACAAAGAATGTACACCCCGACAGCACAAGAGGAGTTTCACACCACTTACCGAAAATCAGTCAATTGTACAGAAGCACGGTACCTCCATTTCAGCTGCTAAACTAAAGGTTCTCTGCTCCTTCTACAATAACCTTCAGTACATCATTTATTCTTCAGTTTGCATTTGTGAGGATAAAAAAATAAAATATCCTAGTTTGGCATTCGTCTATTCAGAAGGACCATCTTCTCTTAAGTGCAAACAAAATCAACCCTCTACTAACGTTTAACCCCAAGTCATCTTCAACCAGATAAAGTTTTGACTCTTGTTCAGACGTAAAACTAGAATTACTGCCTAGCGGTTGTATGCCTCCGCTAACTAGTCACGTTGAGGTTTACATGCCCAAAATCTCATCACATCCATCATTTTATGCTATTGGACGTTTGTGAGGAATTGGCATGATTAGCATATGAATGCTTAAGGCCAAAAAATGTGTTTTGAGTCCAGATGGACATTTGTGACAAATTTGAAGACATTTGCAATTCGGTAGTTGCTATTAAATCAGAGCCACACACGGCAAAGGGAACAGAGTCTGTGTATTCGTGCATCTGTTTGTGTTTTGTTTAGTACCTGGGCTCCAAACACACGCTGCATGGACTGTAGCAGCTGGTTGGTGTAGTCTGTAAGCGTCCCAGAATCCTCCTCAAACACGCTGAGCAGGGAGCGAGTCTGTGGAAGAAAACATTCACACACCCTTATGAACAGATGAGACAATAGACGAATTAACTTATAAAAAGGGTAGGTTTCTCCAAGTCTGTCTTAGTGGCTAGCAGCGGTGAGGTGCCCACATAAACATTGAAACAGGTTTTACTTGCTGGAGTCATTCCTACCGTTAACCGTTACCGATTCCAACGGAAGTAACCGCAGACTAAATCAAAAGGGCCTCATTCTGTGTGCAAATGTTCTGAAGTTTAAGTGAAGTCTATACGAGGCTTCAGCAGTCTGAGTTTGACAAATTAAAACCTGTATTTTTCACAATATTCTGACATTTTATAGAAAAAATGCATAACTATAGGTTGCATCACTAACTGTAAATCATACTCAGGTGTGTATTAGTCATTATGCAAATAAGTTTAAGCGTGTTTCAACAAATCACATCAAACGTTTGTGTTTGTGCTCATCAGGGTAAATCAGGTGGAGCTCGACATCTTGTAATCTTGTGATATGTTTCTTTTAGTGATGAACATCAAACTTGTATAGTGCCTAAGTTAAAAAAAACAACAAAGCACAATTTGTCAAAAACTCATAAAAGAGATGAATAAGCTGGAGGAGGAAAGATGTCATAAGACAATGAGTGAAAGAAATGAGTCTGCAGTATGCAGAGGAATATATATGGAAGTGCAGCTCGGAAGTGAAACTAAAAAAGGCATCATGATTTTACTGCAGGCTGACTATGCAAACTGAGAAAATCCTGTCCGGGTGTAGTTTTTTTTTTTTTCTTTCTTCTTCCACAAACAGGTGCAGCAAGGGAGGGCAGATACAGAAAGGAACACACCCATCAGCCAGAGTGTGGTCACAGTTCACTCCAGTTGACTGAGAGCCATTTCACACCAAAAAGAAATGATCTGTCAACCTTTGTGTGCCCTATTTCATGTTAAGAGAAAAAGCATTTTGTAGCAAAAAAACCCCCCATAAAGACAGACATAACCATCTAGCATTGGGTTGCACTTAAGCAGAACTATCAAGGAGTCTAGGAAAGGAGTGATGCAACTAAAAGCAGAGAATGTAGGCTACATCTAAATGTAGCCTACATTAGAGGAGCACTACAGCAAATACTGTCCTGCATTACACGTCACCCTCACCGATAACCATGCACGAGGCCTAGTGCAACTTTAATAACTTAACTGCACTCCTGTAGACCTTTAAGCATCAAACATCATCTGCTATTCACTGCTGACAGCTACCACTGATGCAAGCTAGTGGAGTCCGATAATGGAAACCCCTCCCACATTCTGTGGGTAAGGCCCAGTTCAGCTCCCGGGACAGGGTCTAGCCCCAAAAATATAACTTCACACGATATTAGAGAATTGAAACATTGCAGGATATCTGGTTGAGCTATGCTCGTGACGGCTCCCACGGTGATGCGAGTCTAAATATACACCAGCATATCGGAGAGTCGCCCTGTGGCGGGCGGTAGCTTTGTAAACAAAACACAGACACATGAACGCCGATAATTGTGATTAGCAGTATTAACCACACTATGGTTATAGCGGGGAGGCACAGGCCTACCTGAGGGCTGTCCTGCAGAGCTTCCTCCAGGAGCAGTTTGTGATGTACGGCCGGCATCTTGTTAGCTGTTGGAGGAGAAGGAACGAGAGCTTGAATTATTTAACGCGTGGACTCGGTTTCCCAGAGGCCTCTGCGCGGGTGAGAGGACCACGTAGGAGTTGGAGGCGGGCCCGGTCTGATCTCATCCGCAGCCGTTGAGAGCACAGTGAATAGTTAAAAAACAGCTCCACTTTAACTGCAAACTAAATATTTGTATGGTTTTATTTTTAATTAGATTATTTTCTGAAGATGTGATGAGATTTTTCGATGGCCAGTTAGCGGTTGACTGTTATAGTAGATGTAGGCTACGTGTAACGTTTTTACCATTTCAGTATCAACAGTGACCCCATGTGGACATATGAAGAATTGCAAAGTTTAATTTAAATAAAACGATATTCGTCATTTGAAAAAATACTTTGACTGATTGCACAACATCACACCAGAACAATACAATACTATAACAAGATCAAAATATACTAAATTCTTTGGCTGGTCAGATCCTTTACTGAAATCTAAAAGTACAGAAATATTAACAGTAACATGTACTCATAATGGAGGCGACATCTTTGTAATATGTTATGTATAATATTATTATAGTTTTGATACTAATTAATTGATTTAACTATTGTAATCACTTCATCAAAATAATGTAACACTATAGATTTGATTACTTGTTGATTGCTTCTCTAAGAAATGTTTTAAAGTGGACAATAAAGCTGAAAAGTCCTAAAAACATAAACCAGGCTGTGTAAACATCATACAGTTCTCAACACTGTCTGACTCAACACAAAGAAGGAATGTTATATTCTAAGCTTTTTACCAAAATGTATATTCGGATGCAACCCCTTTGTAATTACCAACATTCAATTCAAATACCAGATTTTCTCAGTAGCTGTAACTGATAACAATTGCATTCATTTTGTAATTAAATTAGCTAACTTGGTCACATATGACTGATTACTCCCTCTGAAATTTAGTGGAGTACAAGCACAAAGTAGCATCAATTGGGAATTCTCAAGTTATGTGAAATTAAGTGAGATGTGTCTAAAAATGGAGCTCATAAAATCGACAATATTTGCGAAATTAAATTTCATCATTTGAGAATGACTGTTTTTCAAGCGTGGAACTCTTTATGGCAGCATTTAATACAAGTTTTGATAGATCCACATTTTCCTTAACAAAATATTATATTGAAAAAATGTACGTATAATTATGATCATAATATTGTATTTTGCAGCCATTCTAGACAAAAATATTAAAGATTTATATCCACTTGGTTTTAGGGGACTGCTGACACAGAGGTGAAAGCAAAAATAGAAACAAAATCTCCATCCTTACGCAACCTTTAATCTAATATGGAGTTTTAAAAGCATTCACTTAAAACAGTTGTAAAATGAACTGTACTATGATAACTTCACCTGTTTCCAAGGCAATCTGATCTATTTTGAGAACAGCAGTAATACCTTGATGTCAGAGAGGTAACTCAATTATTTCAGGATAATACCACCTAAAGAAATCTTTAAAAGCAGATGAAACACTAGTTTGTAACATTGGAATTGTCTCAGTTATTTGACTTTATCCAAGACATTTTAGGCCTCAACAATAGCCTCATTGATTGATAAGATGGCCATGTCGTGTTGTGTTGTGTCTTGATAATGCAGGCAAGCCAAGACAAGCAGTGTCTGCTCATCAGGCAGCCTGAGCAGGAGCACATTCTTTCCTCCCCAGTGGACTTGTGTTGTTTAATTGGGTAAGTGATGGCTCTAAATTAGATAAGGCAATTCAGGACTGACTTTGTTTGCTGGCTCGGCTAAGTCTGGCCTATAAAAAGAGATGCTAATCATCAGTGGAACTAACCTGGATTTAACAAAGCAAGTGATTCAGCTGAACAAGGAAACACACCTTCAGAAGAAAGTATGAATATTTACAACGCAAAAGCTTGTGACTGGGACAGTCAGTACATAAATAAACAAAATTACAAGGCAATTATTGTGCACTTCCACTTCTTTTGTGGCCAAAATGTACCTACGTTCAAAGCTTTACTCACAGATAATGCCATCATGTTCGTCAGATATAATGGTTACCATGTTCACCATCTTAATTTAGCTTGTTCGTACAGCTGATGATGGTGGCACTGTCATTAGTTTTGCAGGCATTTAGTCAGAAAGCAAAGTAAAGACAAAAGAAGAACTTGACCTGATGATGGCTCTAGATGAAACATTACGGCATCAACAAAGTTATTAGAATTCATACTGAGAGGGACATGATCACCTTGTCTCTAGCAAAACAAAAGATTTGCGGAGGAGAGATTCAGTTTGTTTGGAGGCTTTGTCAGAGCCGGAGCATGTTGTCCCTGAAAAGTTCTCCCAAAAAAAAAGAATTTAAAGAATCTTGACTCTCAACCACACAGACATATTGACATCATAAGATAACACCACTGACTGAATGTGAAGCGTATTTACACCGGTGGAAACTGCTAATGCAATTTTTCCTCGTCGTTTCAACTCCCCTCATATGACTGCACTAGTCTCGGCACACAGTGGCGCGACTGAAGGAGGGGAAGAGATTGAATTGGGATTTATTAGGGGTCTGCAAGCTGAACTTAGTGTGACCCTCGTGGTTTGACTACAAGACTGCTCTAGATTTGTTTTAACTTCACTCTCAGTGATTGTCAAGAGCTCAAACAAGTGTGCGTGTGTGTGTGTGTGTGTGTGTGTGTGTGTGTGTGTGTATGTGTGTGTGTGTGTGTAGCACGAATAAAGGTCCTCTGTTCGGCACAAAAAGACAATTTGAGGATTTTACAAGATGTCACACACAGGCTGATACATTGATGACCCTTAAATGTGTTCACCCCCCCACCCCACTCCCCTTCCCCCTTTATACAAACAAAGAAAGCTCCCTATTGGTTGATTCTCACCCCCATCCTCCGCCCACATTCCCCCGGTTTCCCGGGCAACCATTTCAGGGTGGAGGAAAAGAGCAAATCATGTGAGGGCATAGCATCTTTCTCTCCCCTCTCTCTCTCTCTCTCTCTCTCTCTCTCTCTCTCTCTCTCTCTCTCATCCTCTCTCCTAGTGTGTGTGTGTGTGTGTGTGTGTGTGTGAGTGTGAGTGTGTGTATATAAAAGCCCCTCTCTCCATGCTTTCACTTCACTCTCAGCTCTCCACTGCTTTGCTGAGAGGATAGGCGCAAGGCTGGACAGAGGGAAGAGGGGGGGAGACGACCAAAGGAGATCCCCGTGACACAGTGAAAGACATTTCTTTCCCCAATTCTCCCCTAACGTGTCTTGAGTCTCCCTTCTTTCCTCCTCCTCCTCCTCCATCTTCTTAAGCGTCTCCGTTCTGCTTGGACGGTGGCCGTATCGATGCAAGA
Source organism: Cebidichthys violaceus (assembly GCF_023349555.1). Classification (NCBI taxonomy): domain Eukaryota; kingdom Metazoa; phylum Chordata; class Actinopteri; order Perciformes; family Stichaeidae; genus Cebidichthys; species Cebidichthys violaceus. The sequence goes on from NW_027176483.1 coordinate 5,502,311, forward strand.
TGGGTTGTGGCAATTCCTCAGCCACCAACACCTCAGGAGGTGAGTGAGTGTTTTTAAGGAATACATGTGTGTGTGTGTGTGTGTGTGTGTGTGTGTGTGTGTGTGTGTGTGTGTGTGTGTGTGTGTGATAATGGGTGAGAGTATGAGGGAGAGAGTTACCACTGGATCTGCAAAAAGGGGGGAGGGTGTTTTGAATGTAAATGAAGTGTGTCAGGGTTACCTTTGCATTCAGTGTATGTCCTGAGATGTGTCTATGTGTGTGTGTGTGTGTGTGTGTGTGTGTGTGTGTGTGTGTGTTACCTGTCTGGCTCTCAGTGTCTTGATTGCATTCATAGATAGACAGCTCAGCCGTAAATCGTCATGTATGTTTGTGCCTCAAAAATGATAAATGTTTACCCCACAGTGTGCATGCAGTGGTCTCGTAAAGCTAAGGGTGGGGGGGGTCGATCTCGAATCATGAAGGGTCGCCCGTGTTCTAATATCAGACATCAGAGTAGTAGCCTTAGGAATATACCGCTTTGATAGCAATAATGACATTGATATTGCAATTACAAAGTTCAATTCTACATTGACAGAAAAGCGAGTCCTTTGTGCTGCACAGTTTTTTTCTTTCTCTTGGAGTGTCTGCGCTGGTTTCAAAGGATTTTTGAGTGTGTAAAACAGCCGGCTTTAGTGACATACACCCACCTCTGATCAATGGGTATGTTTCATTCATAAAGCCAGGAGGACACATTTGAGCAGAGAACAACAGATATCCTGCTCCACTGTGGCTTGTCCTCATATAACACATCTCTCTCCGTTTACTCATCCTGATTCAATACCTGTTTTGAATTATACCAAACAAAGTCAAACAGTCAAAGTCAAATTGAGGTAGTAATTAGATTGAAGTGTCTGCAGGATTACCTCACCACCACTGCCCATTAAATCAGTACGGTGTGTGTTTGTGCTTGCAGGTACCTAATCAGTGCTTGCCAGGCATGTTAACAGAGCCACAGAGAGCTCCTGGGAAACGTATCCCTGTGTTGTCTTTTGCTCAGAATTTGATCTACTATATATCTGTGAACAGCATCTAGGTGTCTGAGTTTGTTGTGAGTGTCGGCTTGTTTGTCTATAAAAAAAAACAAAAAAACAGCAGCTGTGTTCATTTGAGTGCAGCAGGTCCATGTTTCTGTTCCTTCTTGGAGGTCACTGTTCAGCACAATGTCAAGGACTTGTGACACGTGGACTAATGGTTGCACTCATTTGTCCACGCCAGCTGACACCAGGCCAGAGGCAAAGGACACTGTTTCCTCACGCTATTATGTTCTGTAGAATTACAATGGAACAACCATACTGCTCCAATTGCATATCATTTTAACCCAGGATGTATAATTGTGTCACTGCACATTTGTGTTCAATGTTTATTTGGTTACAATGTATTTACCTCACTGTCTTGTCATCTATAACGGGTACATACACATTTCATAATTACTTACAACACACTATTGTGTAAGCAGACATACATGTCTATTAATGTATTTTTCAACAATCATAACTCCCGTATATGACAAGACAGAAAGATTTCATATTAAATACTGTATGTCTTCAAAGTAGAAGAAGAAATACTGCACATTCCGAAACACTTAAAAATATCCTTATATCCATGTGCAACTACATTATAAGGTGGTATAACCCATTTATTAAATATTTGTATATTGCTTATAAATGGGAAATAGTGGGGTTACGGTAAAGTGTTCCACACTATTCTTTTCTGTCAAGTATAGACAGCAGCACCTTCTGCTTTTATGTATAACTATGTCACTACACATTTGTAGTTAGCATTTATAAGCAGTGTATAAACAGTTTGTAAACAGGCTTGTAACATGCAACTATGTAGTCGTTTGCAGTGTTTAACAATGTATTTGTCAACCACTAAAATGCCTCCTTTAGGCACCCAAAATATAAACAGATCATTTGTGATAATACAGTCAAAAACTGTTATGATGTACCTTCATGGGAGAAAATATAATTGTTGACAAATTCTTTACATTAAAAACCATTTGTCCTAATATGTAATACAGTGCATTATTAACAATTTATTAAATATTTATTAAAGAAAAATGCATTTATTAATTAGTTCTTAGCTTCCCAGCGATATTCAAGTCATACAAGAATCTTTTTAATTTCAAGCTAATCAAACTCAAATTACTGCCTCAGTGCACTCTATGTTACATTGCTCATCCCTAGTCTTATGCACCCAGATGTGCACCCTTGGATATGAATGAGCTTTTGTCAGGCTACTGAATAGGCCCCTGTGTCATGTCAGCAGACTCAATTTTACAAGGATGAAATTCGCTCTTCTTTTGTGTAATGTAGATTCCCCAGTTTTCTGCTCCTACATCTTATTCGTGTAGTGTTCTTTTTGAAGGTACATTTGTACACTGAAACAATGGAAAATGGCATGAAAAAACTTTTGAATGGCAGCATTAAGGCTTTTGTTCCCCCCGCGGTTATCAGTGACGTGATACAGCACGTTCAAGCAGGAAGTTAGCTTTTTATCCAACTGAATGCATTGTGGTCTCATTTTGATTCAAATTAAGTTAAGTGGCCTGCCTGTGGTTCAGCAAAGAATGATCTGTTGTTTAACCATAAAAGAGTTAAACATGATTGGGATGAGCACAATGCGTGTCACTGGGAAGGCATTTTACACTGTAAGCCTAATATCATATATGTCTGCTCTTAACCTTCAGATGTATCATTGTTTGTGCTTTGTGTTGTTTCTTTGTATTTTTTTTAGAATGTTGAAGTTTGTATTTCTGAAGGCCGATCCGAAAATGGACACTGCAAACCCATAGGCTATATGTTTCAATGCAGTGGTATGTGGAATAGGTTTATGGCATGAACTATTGCCTATTGAAGTAAACATCAAATAGTAAAGGAATAGAAATAATAACATATACAACCGGAGTCAGGAAGTAGCTTTGGCCCAGCGGGAGCAGGTGTCGGTCTGACCCTCGACACAGGAACTGGTGAGATGTAGGCCGGGACCCCCAACACAGGAACAAACTCTGGAATGGACAGGTCAGCACAAACAACCGGAACAAACAGGAAGTTGACGAGGACAAACTACTCAAGGTTCAGCTGGGAACTAGCAGGCTGGAGACTAGCAGGCTGGGAATCCGTGGTGTCTAAAAAGTCCTGCCACTCAGGCAAATGAGCTCCTCAGCCATGGCTTTTTGCCCACCTTACTGCGAGACACACTCAGAGCTGCACCTCAGGTCATTAAGTTCCTCCTGAAATATCATGTCTGCTGGGGCGATGTTGAGTCGGTTCGTTCTGTCACAGTTTTGTAGAGCAGGCAGCAGAGGAAGAACCAAAATGCATACCAGGAATGCTTTAATAAAGCAAAAAGGCTTATTAGACCAAATACGAACTGACAAATGACAATGGGAGCACAGAGACGACATACTCAAGGAAAGGAGGAGAGGGACAGGTGAGAACAGGGTGGACAAGGAACAGATGGATGGGGGCGGGGCAGACAATCCCAAAGGCGGGAAAACAAACAAAGGCAGGAAGTAAAACAAGAAAAGACACAAGGGGAGTAAACTAAAGGAGTGAACAAAATAAAAACAAGACACTGACGAAACAAAACCCAAGCAAAGCAAAGTAGATTTGAGCACTTTCCCGATTTACATTCTGCGTAAATCTTGCATCCATGGCACTACAGGGTGTATGACTTAACTAACCAGTTGTCAGTATATTCACTGATGTTTTTCCAGAACCAGATCCATGGTAATGTCCCAGGTGGTCTCATGGAGAGCTCTCCAAAGCAGCCAGTTGAGGGTCCACACCTTCACTTTTGTCACTCTGAGCAAATGAAGAAGTGTTTCTAGTTTCACCTTAAGTGTTCGCAGTTAAACTGAAATGTTCTGATATAGTGTATTAGGAGGGAGCTGTTAGATAAGTCGTGTTATGAAGAGTGATGTATTATATTTTGTTGTCTGCATTTATCTTTAAGTGTCTACGGTATACTTCCCAAGGCTGTTGAATGAAAGCCTTTCATTAGTGGTAACTCACCTCCTTCAATAGTTTTCACAACAAAAATGAATTAATTCTGGTTTTGGCCTGTTTTCAGGGCCAGCAGATGTCTCCAAAGATGTGTAAGTACATCAGTCATTTCCAACTTTTACATTTTTTTTTTGAGGCTCATCATCTGTGGCCTTTGGACATTCAGATCACAATTTAGTCCTTGATATACCTGCTCATGTTGTGTTCATGGTTCACACTGATATCACGCTAATGTTTTACAAATATACATTTCAATATAAAAGCATTGTACAGTAAAAGTGCAGCAGAAAGAAAAAAACAAAACAATATATACCTAAAATATAAATTCAAACCACAGGGTTGGAAACTGTGAAAATCACGTTCACACTGATTTACAAGTATTTCAGAGGACACACAAAACCATCACTGATGGTTGTACGCAGCAATAAAAATGACTTATTGAAAATGCTGATTTCTATAATGTGTTGTCTTTTGCTTCATGTGTGATATCGAATGATATAGTTCTTTCCTTCATGAAACACATACTGTATGCTGGCAGAATGACGACTTCTAGTGATCCGCAGTTCGATAGGTGCAGTAAAAACTTTACTGCAAAGTGCAAAGTTGTCTCATCTATGCTTACCAAAATACCAATATTAAAAAATACTGACTTCCTGTCAAAAACAAAACAGACATTGAAAATAAAAATTAAATTCAGACATTATTCTGTGGAGTGTCATGTGGAGGACAGGTTGTCTTTTGCCATCAACAGTTAGCATCTTATCAAAGCTTTGGGAGGGGCAGCATTTCAAAAGCATTTCCTGGAATCAGTGAGTACGTGTGTGTGTGTGCGTGTGTGTGTGCGTGTGCGTGTGTGTGTGTGTGTGCTCCTTGATAACCATCTGAACAGTCAGCACAGGACTCATGAGAGCTGACAGTAGCACACTACTGACTCACTGAAGCTAATCACAGCTTCCTAGGACAACACAACAAAATATCACACACACACACACACACACACACACACACACACACACACACACACACACACACACACAGTAAATTGGGTGGTCATGTCAGTCCTTAAAAACAAACAAACAACAACAACAAAACACCCTAAAACGTAGGTCATTGGAAACTGGTTGTTTAGTAGACTGGTTCCAGACCTGAAACAAAAATTTGCAATTCAGCCTGATCATCAGTTGTTCAGAACTCCCACATGGGAATTAGCAGAATTCCCCAAAGGGCTCATGCAGCATATCTCGCATGCTCTGCAACTGAGCTAATGCACTTCCACTGTCCAGTTCTCACTGCTTCTCATCAGTGTGCACTGTATGTTTGTTTGCTGTTGAGTTTGTATGTCCTCTGCGCTCCCATAAGAGCTGACCTGACCTGTGCTTCTCTCAATCAGGACAGAAGATCCCTCGCCAGATGATGAGAAACGAAGGTAATTAGCTTATTTTCCTAAACCTTTTGTCTAATTAACTACATTTTAGTTTGTATGGTGCTGGTGGGTACATTTTGATCTAATCATATTAATCCACTTGTACTGTGTAATTGAAAAGTTCTATCCTTTTTTTTGTGTAGTATGCAGATTATGGAACCTGAATATTAATATGCCTTTTTAATAGAGGTTATTTTGACAAGCACTGGTGTAAATAATAAGATAAACGATTATTCCTGATCACCTAAACAAAACGTTTGATAAAGAGATGCAAAGATTCCAGGCACACCTAATTATCTTTTTAAATGCATTACATCACACAAAGCCTAATGGGATTTTTTTTAAACAGATGTGGTATCTTCCATGAACAGTTAGAAAGCGAATGCATTGCTCAAAGGAGTAACTGTATTCGATTGAGAACCACAACATTATCTAACCACTGATTTGTCTTTTAATTGCTACATTCCTCTCCTCTCCCCTCAGGAACTATGGTGGCGTATATGTAGGTCTACCAGCAGACCTGACCGCTGTGGCTGCCAGTCAGTCCAAGTCCACATGTAAAGGTAAACGTCTGTAACGCTGTACTTTGCATTTCACTCTCTGGATAATTGAAGAGCATCCTGATGCAGCTCACGGCGTAGAGAGAAATAATCCCAAGTGGCTAAACTGCCACTCCATGAAACCATGTGCCTGCGTGCCTACAGCATTTTTGGTTTTATTTGACCTTTACTTTTAGTGAATCTTAATAAGAAGCGTTCCCTTTACTTTTACAGTTTGGGTACTCACAGCTGTGAAGATGGATGTGGTTCACAACACTTGTTTCGACCATGGCAGCACAAGTACAATAAACAATCTTTTATTTCCCTATTGTATCCTTCAGGCTGTTCTTATACACTGTTTGTAATGCACTATAATCTGTACAACCTATGTAATCAATTCGTATATAATGCATGCAATCGTAAGCCAGGACAGGTGATCTAGTATGAACAGGACTTTTACCCAGGAAGACCGGAAGTTAACGTTGACTTATATATCATGTAACTTCCGTACTTAATTAACGGCACATCTGTAGATATTTCAACCCAAACATTGATTTATTAATTACGTAACTTCCGTACCAAAAGGAACATTGTGCAGGATTAAGTGTCATCTAGCAATGAGGGTGCAGATTGCAACAAACTGAATACCCTCATAATTCCCTTTCAAAGTGGCGGCCTCTCCAGAGCCGTTGTTTGGTTTGTCCGCTCTGGGCTATTGTAGAATCATGACAGTGCAACATGGAGGACTGTGGAAAGAGGACCCGCTCCCTATGTAGACTTGTAGGACTTATTCTAGGTAGCAAAATGATTATACACCAATAAAAACATAGTTATGAATATTGTATTCCATTTCTGCTAATAGATCCCCCAAAATCCTACACACTGGTCCTTTATGAAATGCCTTTTCCTTAGTTATTTCAAACCAAACCACTATCTTTTTCTAAACCTTTCCGAGCAGTTTTGTTGCCTAAACACCAGGTTTCACTGACTATTCCAAATAAGCACCACGACAGCCTTATTTGTTCTCTCATTCTAATACAGTGTACAATGGCATTGACTTAATTGACCACTGTTTATATAACCACCTCTCTGACAGAGCTATGGAACCAATATAAAAAGTGACATTAACGTTTTGTAATGTGACCGGTATTAAGAAACAAACTGCTACCTTGCTGTTGTATTTTGCAGTCCTGAAGGATTTCCTCCGGTGTCTTTCCTCCCATGTTTGTGCTCATCAAGGTCAAACATGATAATGAATTGATTTGTTTTCGTATCCTCTGGCACAACAAGTACTGGCTCTTTTTTCACCACTAAGGTCTTCCAATTCAAACTGCTTGGTAGAGTGCATGGGTGTTTTTTGAGCACACTCTTGACATTGACAAAGGAAATACAAGAACTAGAAATTTGTCAAATAATTGTCCTATAAATATCTTGGCACTGATTCTGTTTGTCCCTCTCTTGCAGATTAGCAGCTACTGAAGGGAACACAACACAGGTACTAAACAACGAGGCTGCTTCTTCAGCTATTCACATCACCTGCTCTTCTGTATTTCGTCTCTGAAAATGAAGCCGCTACAAAGAGCCAATGACACTGTTCTTTGTCTCAACAGGATCCTGCTCATTCATTCACCTAGAAGCACTCACATTACAGGCAGAGAGCATGTAAGTGCTCCTATTTTGGCTCACCACACACTTAATAATGCCGCTTTAACGCTGTCAGCGAGCAGGGTGTCGACAGCTTGCTGGGGATCTGAGGATGCTGCTTCATGGAGTCATGGGACGCACAGCAGAGGTCTGCATACAGCATTCATCATCAACCTTCACTTTACTAAACAAAAAAGATAGTAGCGGACAAGCGGCCACCCTGGGACTGGCTGTGGGAGGCGGCAACGGGTATTGTGACAGCCATCTTCTTGGCCACTCCACTGGAACGTCCTCTTTCTTTCTCAGGAGGAGACAGCAGACACAGCCAACTAACTAACTTACTGTCTGGGGGACACAAACATTCAATAGCGCTCTGCAATAATAATCACTGCTCAGTTATTTATCTTAGAAGCCATCAATGATTCATTGTGTGGAGGAGTCAGAGTTTCGCAGAAAGCGGCAAACACATAATACGTCACAAAACATCAAAGCGTTATTGAAAACAGAAGTTATTTCAAACAGGGACCTGTTGCAACAGAACAGACTGACATGACACTGATTATAATGATGAGTCTAAATGCTAGTAACAATAAGAGGGTTTTAATCAACGTCCCCAAATGTCAGGGGTGCATCAACCAGCTCGCACCTGGTGTCGTCACTTAACTCATGCTCCATATATGACTCATGACACTCTCTCTCTCTCTCTCTCTCTCTCTCTCTCTCTCTCTCTCTCTTTCATGCTCTCTCTCTCTCTCTCGCTCTCTCTCTTTCATGCTCTCTCTCTCTCTCTCTCTCTCTCTCTGTCTCTCTCTCTCTCTCTCTCTCTCTCCCTCTCTCTCTCTCTCTCTCATGCTCTCTCTGCATGTTGATTATCTTCCCTGAGTAGCTCTGATTTTAGTGCTTCTGGGAAATTCACACTTAACACACTTACAATCTTTTTTAGAAACAGATTTTTTTTAATTCATGAAATAAAATTGTGTTCAGTTGCAAAAAATTGTAAAAAAATTCAAAGCGAGGCAGAAGTGGTAATTTTGTGTCATTGTTCCTTGTTTTTCTTACCGTTTATTGACATTGCTTTGTAACTGTTTGTATTACAATCTATTTTATACATTATGTATCACACTTTATTGTGAATGTTGTTCTTCTGTATGTAATCCTTAAAGGATAAAGCTGATGCTTTGCTATATTTTTCTTGTTGTCAACAAATCAAGACTGAAACCAACCAATCTTGTGGCCTTCAGTAGCTGATGGAGATGTGGAGTGCGAAATTGTGTTCACATAATAGCCTGTAGTTTCTTTGTTATCACATATATACACAATCAAACTGCTACTTCAAAAGATAATCTACAATGCCCATGTTGATCATAATGAATGAACGAGTATATATATATCGTGACAACAATAGAAGGCTAGGGTATAGAGGAATAAGCTATATCAGGCTCTGGTTGTTCTTGTATATCTGTTAGAAGAATCAATTCATAGTTGCTGTTTTTAATGGATTTTGTTGACAAAAAGAAGAATATAGAATATCACCAGTGCATTGTCAACACAAAAAATACACATTACAGCTTGGCGGGCATTAGGGGCCAAGGTCGTTTGTCAGCCAGGCTTCTGACGACTCTCTCTTCTGATGAATGTACAACATCCTGGATCCCAGAGGAGGGTGGAAATAAGCCAACTTCAAACACTTGAGATTCAAGAGATGTTCTTTCCGTGTTACACAAAACGCTTTATTCGCCTGTGTATATGTGTGTGTAGCCTTGACTGACCAGTTGCATAAAAATAGGGACTTATTTCACCATGCCTAAAGACTCGCATGCTGTTTACTCTTTGTGTCTGTTTTCTCCAGAATGACGCCCACAAGCAGCCACATTGATACCATAGGATTTCATGTGGTGTCTTTTAAATGCAAGGCATTTGTCAGCTCACGGTGTCGCAGCGTTTACACTGTTCAGGCAGAACATACTGCAGACACAAAGAGCTGCTTAATGTACTGTGTAGTTTACAGCATATTAGAAGAAAAAAAAAGAGCTGCAGTGTGCCTACAGCACCACAGCACCGAGTGATTTAGAAGGCCGCCTGAGACATTATGCTTTCTGGTGTCCCTTTTCCTTGATGTCTACATTTCCTCCCTGTTGCTGCCTCACTTTCCCTGCGTCAGTCCTTACCAGAGGCCTTTGGCTTTTGCGGCGTGTCGTTCTGCCTGTCTCTCCCTCTTTTATCAGGCCCTCTTTGCCCTTTATGGTGGTTCCTCCTGTATATGATGGATGTCAATGCCTTTGACCTATTAAATTAATCTAACAGGGACAAGGGGGCAGAATGTGGTCTGAAGCGACGCTCTCTACATTAATATGCCGCAGTGGCACATTGTGGGATAGTTGTAAAAAGCTGTTGTTTGATTGTCGTAGTGGTTGGGTGTGTTTAGGGACGTAGCATACGTTGTAAAGGAGTAGGTGGACATTTTGGGGAATGTGTTTTTTTGTTTTCTTCCTGATAATTAGATGAAAAAGACTGGCGCCGCTGTCAGTGGTATCAATCCTCTCATCTTTCTTGGCAAGAAAGCAAATATTTATCCAACGATTCCTTGAAATGTTTGGAAATATAAGATCCTTGTGGCACATTAAGGCTGAAAAATACGGAAACCAATTGACGTCAAAGCAGCTGTGAATTGTTCTAATAATTTACATGCCTATTCACACACTGGAAAAGACCAGGAGTGGTTATTAAAAGCCCACCAGTGTCTCTTTATGCTTTTGACGGCTGTATGATTTCATGATTATGAGAGGTTATGACTGACGTGATCGGGTTTGTTTGGTCATATTTCAAAGGCTATTTTCTCTCTCTCTCTCTCACATGTTCTGTACATACGCTTCATCATTCATGCACAAACTACCTGCTCGTCAATGGTGTCAATGCACTCCTCAAACACACAGTCATACCACCTAATTCATCAACGATGCTGAGTTGAGGAGATTGACTCTGTGAAACTCATGCATGGTCATCTGGTTCAGTTATTTATGATTAAAGACTTTTATATTGTCCGTGCACAGCTGTTGTTATTGATTGTGGTCCTTGTTGAAATGTATCTGTAATCAATAATCCTGTAACTTGAGCGATCGCATGTGTTCTTAGCGAGTCTCATGGACGGACTGCTCAGGATTGCTGAAAAAGAACATTTGCTATTATTGAACCGAGGGCTTTTGTCTGCCTGCAGCAAGATCAATCACAGCTCCATCTCGGTAATTGACTGAGTTGGGAGTGTATGGAGGAGGCAGAAGGAGGAGCAGGAGGTGGTGGGGAGATGTGAATTCTGTCCTGTCTCTCATTGCACAGCAGCAGTCTGAGCCCCTCCAGTGATCCCGTGTTATATTATGCAGTAGGTGCAGTAAGAAAAATATAAGCTGCTCATGACATACTGAGCAAGATAAATCAGAGCTTCGCTAATAAGTCACCAAGGGACAGAGAGCTGTAGAGAATTAACTTATATCACCCCAGCCAGCCTATATACACAAATAGTATCATAACACAACTGGATGGTAATCCATCATTAATCTGTGTGAGATGTATTGTTATCTCAAATTTAAAGGTTTTTTCATACAAATTAAAAAAAGACATTTTTATCTCAAGTCAGTTTATGTGCCAAAGGTTTTGACATAGCTGTCAAAACTGTTACATGTATGCCTCTACCTGCACCCAAGCAGGAATTACATCCATAATGGACAATTCTACCACCCACTATGCTAACGTTTAGTGCCAAAGCAGGAGGTTGCGTGCCCTAAATCTAGCGAGGCAGGCAGCCTCGGCTGGAAGTCAGGGTGGTTATTATGTGCCTTTTTATTAACTGTAAAGACAATCTTTCCCGAACCACAACCAAGGGATTTAGTTGCTTAATCCTAACCACACCTCAGCCGTAATTTAGTTAATTGTCATAACTATGGTGTTTCCCTAACCTTAAGTTAACCATGCCGTAGTTGCCTTCTCAGATACATATTGTACGTGGCATTGGCAACATTGGCATTGATTGCACATTTTTTAAAGCACTATAGCACAAAATCCAGTCACAAAAGACAAAAGGAAATTCAGTTTTATTGCAGTTAGATACTAATCTCCAGGGTTTTTTTTGTAGGTTATTGCTCAATATAAAACTGTAATATCTGAAGTGTTTTTTGTTTGGTTTATTTTCATCTGCAATTTGAAATAGATATGAGGTTTTACTGTGTTGGCTAATTTCCTGTTTGGAGTAGCTATTAGCTGTGTGTTGAACTCTTCCAACATACATGTGTCCTTCAAAGAGAATACTGAGGGTTTTATTTGTATAGTAATCACACATGAGCAGGAAGATTTTTTTTAAATTTTATTTATCTAATTATTTATTTTTTCTTCTGATCCACTGTCCAGTTTCAAATGGAATTTGTCTTTATTTTTCTTTAATCTCTCATTCCTTCTTTCCCTTGAATGTGTTACATGCTGTCACCGCTGGATAAGAAGCATGAAGCAAAAAAACCCTCCAACTATCACCACTAGATGTCACTGCAGCACAGTCCAATATTTAAACCTTGCCGCCAGCAAGACAGATTCAGGACAACCAAACACCATGTTTGGTTGTCGTCTACATTCACTCTGTGATATCCATGAAAAGTGAGAAGCATCTCCTTCTCCTGCACCCAGCCCTCGGCAGCAGCTGTAAGGGCGCACACACAGTGATACAATGGTTAAAGCCAGCCAGCAGCTCTCACAATCTTCTCCAGTTGACTTGTGAAGCCAGATGGTTGCACTAATCTTTGGCGCCAGAGTCACTAATCTAGCCCAATAACTGTAACAGGGTGCTAATCACTGTTTTGGTGGAAAATCCATGCCATCTTTTCCATGGCAATCAGGCCACTTAGAGGCCCACGTGAGCTTTTATTCTGATGAGTTTACAGACGATGTCAGGCTCAATCACCAACACGGCTTTAAGTTTTTCACAATAATGAGGCTGAAACCTGAAAAACTGTGTTTTGCATTCCCAGTATTCCCGGTAATGACTTATCTGGCGATTTAGACTGAGAAAAACGGGAAAGGAGGCGCTTTGCTGCCAAGTGAATTTACAAAAATATTTACAGAAATACCAACCCTTCATTAATCTGTATTTCAAACGTGCATGCCTGAAGTTCTCATCTAATGTTCCAAATTGGCTCAGAGAGAAGAGGACATAAAAACCTCTTCACCTCACTCATGATCAAATTCATCGTAAGTGTTAATGGTAATTTTTTTTATAGGAACATAGAGAGAGTTTACAGTCTCGATTGGTGGGTAATGCTAAGGGGTGTTTCATATTATATGTTTTTTCCACAAAAAAGTGTAATTAACTCCCTAAAATCACATCAATTCCGTCTCCCTCGTTGAAAAATCTCAGAACTTTTGAACATACAAATATGTTTAATTAAAAAAATTTAACTTTTGGACACAAGATGTTTCTTACTTCACTAAAAACTAAATTTCTAGTGGTTTGTAGATTCTACAACACACTTTTGAGTGAGTTGCATTTTGGACCATGACTGACTTTAAATTTGAGCTGAGCCCAGACAAACTTTCTCTGCTTCAGCAGATGAAGTGTCAAACTATACATAATCATCTTCATTCATCACTCATAACAGTATGAATAATCAAATCAACCAATCAATATTTGATTGGAGGAGGATTTACAATTTGACAACTTTTAGCTCAACAAATGTGCAGAAACCATTTCGACCTTCATGTTGGGAAATAGAATGTACAGAAAATACGATTGAGGAATTGCTGTAACAGCTAAACTAACTGTTAAATCCCTGCCAACAAGCCTTGGGTTTGGTTGAAGAGAGTCCAGTTTCTCTCCCTCTGGATATCGCTGAATGGTCCCATACATCACTGACAGACGTGTTAAATTATCGTGACTGATGAGGTTAATAAATATCATACATTCTTCCCTTATGCAATCTTGCAGTGATGTAAGAGTTGGTGATACTTCTGCCCTGAATCCATGGCCTGTCGCATCCAGAGATTACAGACCGTGGCGAATGAACAGTGTAGTACCGCTTGTGTTCTTAAAGCACGTCAGACTCAATGTCACGGCCTCTTTCCTTTAGGAGACTTTCAACTGTCACTCAAATTTCAGTCCGGGGGCCTGAAAGACTCGCAGGACACATGATACAGTCGTCCCAGTGAACTGAATTTGACGTGTACTGCCAGGTCAGTTAGTTCAATGAATTCTTTCAGGCTCTGCTCTGTGTCCTGCCACTTGGCCCGGACCAAAATGGCACCCCAGACCGGGGGGGAAGGGGAGGTGGAGGTGGAGGTAGAGGGGGGTTGGACCTGTCGGTTGCGGCTTCTCCGCTTTACTCTTGGTTTCACTGTGCATGTGCTTCCAATTACAGGCAAAGGAGAGGCGGTCCTGTGCAGCATGTGGTTTCATTTAGAGCAGGTGAAACAATGTAGGAAAATAGATCCGTCATCCGTCGCATTCCAGAGGCCAGTGAGAAACAGCGCTAAATCATAGCAAAGCTAATCCTGAGAGGAACGGGTGGGGTTAAGGCAGTTGGCGGCATCTTCGACAGGGGCCTGATGTGCTGCGCTTCAAAGGATTACAAGAACCTGATAGAACCCCCCCCCCCCCCCCCCTTCATGTACCCTTTATTTTTGTTTTAGATTTCAATTGTTTTCCCCTTAAACTCCCAGATTTTTTGCCATGCAAAGAATGTGGCTCTATGGATGCCAAAGTCCTTCGCTTTGTTCCAGACTGATATAAACATTGGATGGATCACCCTGAAACTTTGTACAGACATTAATGGTTCCCATGAATCCTGACTTTGATGAGCTTTCCTCTAACGTCAAAAGCAGCTTGACATTTGTGGATTGAGAGAAAATTCTCAACAACTATTGTAGGGACCTCTGAATGAATTGCAACAGCTTTGGTGATCCCTTAACCTTTAGCCTTATCGCAGCTTGGTCAGCGGTCCTCAGCGCATGACACCCGATGCACTGAGGCCGCTGTGTCCCGTGACAAACTAAAAGTAAAGGTTGACATTTTGTCACGTAAGTTGTTCGTGTCGTTAGTCCCGTGAGTCGTCAGGCAGTCAATCGAGCTTATGTCAACTACACTCTTTTCCTAAACTTTTTTGCCTTAACATTCTGTAAAAACTGAAGTTTATTTTGAAAAGACACTACGTGTAACGAGTGTATATTGGCAAGCCGTCACTGGCGCAGGCAAAATGACGCTACAGGGTTTCGTAGTGTGTCATAGTTTAAAACTCAGGAGCATTGACCAAGCTGCAGTACTTGACGCATTGGGACGAGAATGTGTTGGTTAGCATGGCTGTCGACACTGAACATGGATCCCACTGGCTCCTCTCTTTTTGACTTCTTGCCACTCAGGTCCCCAGGTGTTCCTGCCTTAAACACCCGAGGAAATATTTAATATGATTTGAGGCCAGACAAGGCTGTGGAGCCAGTGTTGTGTGGCGGAAAAGGAATGCCGCTCTATACGCAGCCCGCAAGAGCAGGTCAGCAGCTGATTTTATCAGACCGCCATCCCAACCCTCACGTGAGCTCTATGTTGGGGCCTGGAAGCTTTGCCTCTTTCCACCATGTGGTTATAGTCAGTTCATGCAGCCACTCTACTCCACTGGAAAGAATGTAGGTTAATATAGCAAGCGGGATCTGGACATCTCGCTCTCATTTGCCTTTTATAGCCCATAGGAGCAAAGGCATAGCGTGTGCTCCAAGCTGTAAATCAGAGGATGTTTGGCATCCCACTTCTTTACAGGAGAGGGGCTTAAGGCCTCAGTTCGGCCCCGGACCAGCAGCACCCAGTAAAGCTCTCACATGCTGAATAAAAGGGAGGAGAGATGAAAGAAAAAGAGACGTACTTTTAGCTTGGGTAAAAGCCCAGTGAGTGTCAACTGGACTCAGGGCTAACAAGGACGTATTTGGGTGATTACTTCACAGCTAGCGTGGTTTCACAGGGATGCCTTTTCTGTGTGCTTCCGCCAGTACATTATGGGAAATAATAAAAAAAAAGGTATAGATTCCAGGGTGGGGTTAGGGGAACCATGCCAAAAGCAATCCAATCAGCACTGCTAAAAATGTGGCAGTTTCCATTATGTGCACCATCACCTCCGTCTCCACCTCACACCCTTAGATTCCAAAGTCTGGGTTATGTGTTAAAAACAGAAATTAAAGTTGACATTTCTTCTTCAGTCCATTTTAGGCCAGTGAACAGGAGGGATACTTTTTATTTGTTTTTTTCTGTGTCCAAATATTGAGCAATTTAGTTTAAGTAGAAACTGTATTATAGTTTCTATCCTGAAATGTGTTTTTATAAGGTCATGCATGATGCAGTGCAGGCTGATTGTTGATTGTAGTTAATATCAGGAAACAGAAGATTGCAGTCCATTAGCTTCAAGTCCCGAGACTGATTATAGCAACTCTTATAATGCTCAGTCTATCCCCCCCCACCCCCCCCTCCAATTTGAGCTGCACACATTCTCTCATATATTCTGTCTTACATACATCCAGAGCATCGGGCGATACAGCCATGGCTAGTTTTGGTTTTACATGAAACAGCGTCACTGTTATACTGGATAATAAACAGAACACCCTGTTTTTCACAAGGGCTATTTCATCCGTAGAAAGTAATTCCTCAGAAAAAATAATGATCATAGAGAAGTTTTTTATTGTTGTTTAAAGATCTAGATCTGCAGATCTGTATGCACAGATCTAATAATTACTTTGCTATTTGGGCTGCTAGACCTTGGAGTGAATTGCTGTGCGTGATCACTGAAGTAAATTGAGCCTGTTTTGTGCATTCATTCAGAAATGTATGTTGATTGGATAACATGTGGGAGATAATAAGCATCATTCAGAAAGTCACCAAAACTCACAAACCAAAAGATAAACAGAAACAATCCAAAGAAAAGAACAACCAATCAAAAAGCAAAAAAAAGAGCTAAACACATTAACTCAAAGGCAAATATAATTTAACTCAAGTGTGTTCAAATACATGTTTATTTCGTTAATTGTTAATAAAAAGTCAATGCTGTTTCATGAACAAGTCATGTGACCAATAAACGCTTTTTTAAAAATCAAAATTACACAAAACTGCAACACATGAGTGCCTGTATGTTCTTTCACACCCGTTTTATGTTTCAACACTTTGCCTTCAAGAGCCACTAGAGTCTGTTTATTGAGTGCATCCCAACATTTACCCATTGAGCACAGCGCCATCCTTGTGGACTCTGATTCTTCTTTTAAACCACTTTTAAAAGCCCACATTTTATAACTAGCTTTCCAGTGATTTATTAACAATTTTATTGTTTTGGCTTAGCTTTTTAATAGTTTTTTAGTAATAAAATGTATTTTATTTTATTGTTCATTTTTGCAGGGACAGCGCACAATGAAAAGTAATTGCACCAGAGTTAGTTAGAAGGTAATTTGCATCTGTTATCCCTGCATGTATACAAAAAAACAACCACATGCACGACAAATAACAGCACAATACATAAAAAATGCATCAGTGTGAGATAATAAAATGTATGTAAATGTAAGTAGTAATGGGTAAATTGTTTTTTAATTTGAGTGAGGTTTTGAGCCGCACAATCAAAAATTGCAGTCACCTCATTCTTTCAGGGTTGCAGCAGCAAATACTCAAAACCTCAAGCACCTTCAAGCACATAACACCAAAACTATTCGCATGGCCAGATAGCAACGTGAATAAATATCGTTCCATTCTTAAGACCGCATGAGAAACAGAATGAGGGTCTGAGGGTCAAAGTCATCAGAAAGGCTGTTCTGGTCCCATTGATCCTTGCAGCTTTATGGTGGACAGACACCATGCAGCTGGTCAGAACAGGAAGTCCAAAACGAATGACCCCTAATTATTGCAATAGAGCAGGACACCCTCTATTACCTGGACTCTAACCTTTCCTTCCGAGGCCCTCAGTCGTCCACAGAGACTAAGCTAATGAACTGTATGCTACAATCTGATAGCAAGCGAACCCGTAATCAAACCAGAACTAGCAGCCTACGGCTACAATTCCCGTTCACCCAACAATTAACCCAGCAATAAATCATTCCACAGCTGCGCCGTCACATGGGGTCCATCACCCTCTGCATCGCTCTGAGATAGGGGTCGATGAGAGAGGGGATAGCTCCCAGAGGTTGGGGTTACAGATGGAGCGTTTGAAGTCTGAGATGTTATGGTTGGTGTAGGAGGGAAGGGCCCCCCTGGAGAGGCTGTTTAGGGTTTGGGATGAGAGACTTGAACGGTGTTTTAGATTAGGCCTCTAATCCCTCTAATGAAGGCCAACTTTAGTGCTCCATTGTTGTGTAAACTGTTGTGCATGTATTGCCCGTGCGGCAGTGACAGATCAAGCTCCTCGCCTTTCATCAGCAGAGCGGCTTCACACTCCGCAGCAGCTAATCAAGTCAAGCTGACGGTGGAGAATGGTGGTGTGTGTGTCTCAGTGTGAACACACACACATGCATGTGTGCAATTAGCTCACAGTGTGTGAGTAAAGCGTGTCTGTGCACTTGTAAGCATTTAATCTGCCCTTTGTTAACGGAAATGGCGGAGCACTAAATTTGGAAGCAGCATGATTATGCTTTTGTTTCCGAGGAGAAAATCAATTTGCCTTTCAAAGCTGCACTGAGTGCTCACTTCCTATTTCCTGAACACGGCCTTGATGTGCGTTTAACCGCTATCACATCCACATTTTCTTGATGAGATGTGATGATTAGGCTACTTCATCCGTCTGGCGTTTACTTAATGGACTAATTTCAATCAAGGCCCTTTGAATGTTTGTTTGAGAGTCGTTGATAAAATGTTTCCTCCATTTACAGTCAGAAGCACTAAAATGACAAACCTGAAGATCTTTATAGAATTAGTCATTGGTATCAACTTACAGGGTATGAACTCAAGAGAATTGCTCGGCTCTTTTGAGTTTAACAAATTAATATCGAATGATCAATTCACCCAAATTGATAAAAAAAAAAACTTGGCTGGGTTTCTGCCTCTTAGATTTTTGACCCCGCCCCAATACAAGAGAGTGGGATGAAGATGAATAGAATTCAGCTTGTGCTGCTCAAAGCATTGTTACTGTTCTCATACAGCGTTCGTAGTTACACCTACGACAACAAATGTGCTTTAATTTGTAGATATCCCACAAAATCAATTTCTATGTAATTCGCGTAACCATAAACCAGGAAGTAACTGTATTTTTTTATGATAACAATTGCTAAAATGACCACTGTATGTGTGATGTTCTCAGCTCTACAGAGTTTGTATATAATAATATAGCAATATATTTCTTATATCAATACCTGGAAGAATCTTGAAATACGAGTTCAGACACCCCTAAAGTGGACCATACCATTACTTAATGTTGACATTAGTTGAGCATCTCGTCTGCCTGTCTCACTCCCATCATTCCACTGATTTGCGTCCTCATTAAGCTTGTGCTCGCATGCGTAACGCACGCCAACAGAGGAGCTGTAGGTTAAAGTATGGCTAGCTAGTTAAATAAACTTTCTTACCTTTGGAGTTGAATTAGATTATGTCAGGTAATGGATTTGATTTATCATCATCTATAGATTGTAGACATTATGTTAAACAAGCAAGATGCTGTATGGATTGTAAGACTTCAGTTTATTAATGCCAACATCTGTGCTGCACTCGGTTTGGTTCATTCTCACCACTCTCATGGTGTTGTTTTTGGCCATAGAAGCTGGCTGCCATTGTATGCTGCCTGCCCAGACAGCAGACAGACACAGTTAGCGACTAGCTGGTGAACATATACTTAGCAGGGGCCACAACTGTAAAGGGAGAGGGAATATTTGACTTACATTCAACAGGTGGCCCAAAACATGACCCCAAATTAATGAACATGCTACTCCGTGTGTGGTAGATGTCTTGAACATACCCTTTGTGAGGAAGTGTAAGAATAAGCAAACCAGTGTTGCACAAATGTACCTGGGATGCTAATGTTTTATTCCCCAGAGAAAGAGAAAAACATCACTCACACACAAAAACACAGAGACATACACAGGCACAGACACTCAGACTGCGAGGCCTTTCTCTCTAATTATGCTATTCCAGGAGCCATAATGATCACTCTCCCCCTCGCTCACTCTCATTCTATAAAAACCCTCAAATGCAGGACTATACAGCACGGTGTACTCCATCAGCCAGCCAGCGCTGCCTGACGCTCACACACACAGCGGCTTGTGCCAAACCACCACTGTCCTCCCCACATCCTCTCACCTCTCTCCTCTTTTCCTTGCCACCCATAGCTTCCTTTCAACGGAACCCACAGTCTATACAAACACAACTGCCTCGCAACCGACTTTTCTTCCCTGCGCTGCAGATCATTAAGCCTGCCCGGGTCCTGCTTGGTATCGATGGAAAAGGATGGAAAAGAGGAATGAGTGTTTCTGACAGATGTGGCGTTTTGGGCTTTGTTCGCAGACAAAAGCCTTCTTTCTGTGCTGTGCTCTAAAGCGGCCGTGGTGGTGGCTGCAGAATATCTGGAGGTTATGTAAGAGCAAAGATGCCAATCTGACATGAGTGTTAGCTGCGGCCGTGAGGGCTGCTGAGGACCTGTCAGCATGGAGGGGAGTGTGGAGGGCTGATATATGTTCATCAGACATTCCTGCATTGTGCATTTGGTTCTGTGTTATTACCATTTCTACTCATCTCTGTGCTACTTAAAGGACCATAACAGTAAAGTGATGATTTAGTATTCTTGTTTCCCACTTTTCAGTGGAATTTAGATTCTTAGTCAGTACGTCCAATATGGTCCACTCTTTATTTCCTCAACACAGCTCCTATGTCAGGGGTCCTGTTTGCTCTGCAGCTTATGGAGGCCCTGAAGATTAGGCCTGGTGTGTGTTTACAGTCATCAGGGTCACAGAGGAAGGTCACTGCGGTCGTATACCTCCACATTGAGAGCTCCATGAGTTCACAGCACCTCAGGGACGAGAGCTTTCCCCCTGCAGCGCTGTTGAATACGCTCTGGCGGGGCTTGTAATCGGCAGACATACATGAGATGTGTCTGAGACATGCTGCAAGACAGTTTGTCCCCCTTGATACGTAACCAAACTAGACTTCAGGGTCACACCGACGCACACAAACGCACACATGGAGCCCGGCTTGCTGGCTGTGACTGTGGTCCAGCTGGGAAAGGACAGAGTTAAAAATAGCATGCGGTGACGCTGGTATCTCATAATGACATCCTGGCGAGACCGGAGGCCAGATCTGCTCGCTGTTTGCTTCACTGCACTTTTGACATCGCCGTGATGGAAATTTTAAGGAGGAAAAAAGTGCAACCACTAGTCGAGAAGCATTCGCCGCTGGTGCTAAGTATGGGTTGTTTTTTTTCTGAACTGAGGACGCAATGTGCCAGCACCGGTACCACACCCTGTACTGGGGGGAAAGCAGGGGCTGCGTGTCTTAACATACCTGTAGTTCGTGACAGACTGGGTGCTCGCCCCCCCCCTCAGATTAACAGCTGAAGATAAAAGCACACAGGTGGCAAATGTTTATTTCATCTGTCATTAGGCCTAGAGGTGACTTTAGGCTGCTTTTGATACACTTAGCCTTTCACAAATCTCCTGCATCAATCATCTCTTAGACCGAATGAAAACATACACTCCTCTCATGGCTTTCAGAAACAGTTCTATCCCAAAAAACCGAAATACAAATTTTACAAAGAAATCAGCAGTTGTAGAAGAAACAAATTACATTTTGTTGTTACTGCAACAAACTTGTGTATTTGTACTTTTTGAAGTATTAAGTAATTCTTATCTCAATTATTATACATCATTACATTTCAAGTGAAGGGCAAAGTGATGTTTTTTAATGGCTGTCAAATTGAACAAGAAACAATAATGTTTTAGAAAACATGAAATATAGATAGAAATGACTATGTTTATGTTCCAGGCCTGAAATCTCAAAGAGGTTTCTTTACTTCTACTTCTTATTTAACAGTTGTATCCTTTTTTGAAAAAATAGAAAAATATGCACAGTTGCCACAGCATATGATAATCTATGTTTTCTTACTCCGGTTCAACTTTAGTAAACCATTAAACAACAAAACTACAATAAAATAGGCTCTGTTCTAATTTCCTACATCATCAAAAACAATTGGATTTGCATTCTTTCTTTTGCATTGGAAGTGTTGGTTGACCTTTGATCTGACCCTAATGGCTGGAGGTCTACGGGTCTGCAGACAGGTTGGGAGCTGCTTATATAACCGCACAGCTGCTGTTTGGGTTTATTGCTTATGTGTTGACCTGTGAGATAGTAGGTGAGAGATCCGAGCGGAGGTGTGAAAATGTCTGAGTGGTCGACGAGGGAGAGACACACTGAGGGCAAATGTGTGAGAAGGTTAAGAAAGCAAAATGCCTGTCGTGATGAAACAGGCTAAGTTTGACTGTGTGCGTGCAAGTGTCCCTCTGAGTTATAACTGTATGTGCTTCTGTTTGTGTGTGTGTGTGCAGCTCTCTGACAACAGCAACCTGTCATTACCACCCTTGACTGCTGATTACTGGTGCTACATGGCCTGTGGAGGTGCACCTGGGAAGCTGCTCACACCTGTCCTGACCCTGCTCTGGTCTTAAATTGATTTAAGGGCTCCTGATTCGCTCCCTTGTCAAAGTCGTCCTCAACAGACTACTTATACCCATGTTTTATAATGTTTTTACACTTGTGAATCAGCTTGTAAGAATGCTTTACCCCCATCAGAAAACTCTTATGTAATGGCACAGCGACAGCATGTAAAACCTCCAGGTGTACAGGATCTACACCTGTCGGGACATGTTGCTGTGGGTAACAGTGTGTGTTTCTGTATGTGTGCACGTGTATATGTGTGTGTGTAATGGCTAAGAACCATCATCACTTCTGTTCCACGGATCTGAGAGTGACAGCTGTGGTTGAAGATGAGCGATTAAACGCTCTAATGTTGACAGGGTGTTACATTACACGACCTCCTTTCTATGACACATTATATACATTTAACCTATATCTCAAGCTGAATAATAATAATCTCAATGAGCGGTAAATAAACAAATCCCACAAAATTATTTAGAGTCATTTTGTGTATAATTTCATAATGCCTAGCTTTTTCACCCCCAAGGGGTTATAAAGTTACACAAAGACTGCATCAGGTTTTAGTGGCTAGCACCACTTTGGTCCAGACAGAATAACTACTTTATGGATTGCCATTAACTTTACAAACAATCATGGTCCCTAGAGGAAGAATCCTAATGACTTTGGTGATCCCCTGACTTTTCCTCTAGCACTAAAAGCAAGTCAAGATTGTAATACTTTGGTTTATGACTGAATACCTGAAAAATGTATGAACTTCCCGTCCGCCTCAGCCTTCCTTTTTTTTTGTTTTTGGTGCTGTAAAGCAAACTTTACCATCATCCCATGCTGAACATTATATCCCCCCGTTGTCATTGTGTGTATGTTAGCATGCCTATGTTAGCATTTAATAAGTCTGATTGATGGATAAAAAAGACACATTGAACAATTTCTGGATGCCTTTGTTCGAATTGTTGGAGAGCATATTTTTTAAACTTTTAAAGCCCGAAGACAGTATCAGCTAACATAAGGACGGCAGTCTCCTGTCTGTCGACAATTAAAAGACTTGCTTGTCATTTGTTTTTGACACTCTGGTGAAAAAGGTTATAGGTCAAGACCATAAGAGAAAACCCTTTAACTTTGCACCTTTGTGTGACAAATCAGTAGATGATGCCGGAGGCTTTTCTTTGAAAGCTTGGACTTTCACGCATTTTTTTTCTTCTTGCTGACTCCTGTCCGGGTTTTCCTTCTGCAGAGCTGCTTTAGAGTTAAGCCTGAGAAGGAGACTGGATCGTTTTCTTCTTCTCTCTCTCGCTTTATCTATGTCTCGTGCTCGCCCAGTCTCCTAGCTGTCTGCCAGACTTGTGAGTTGAACATGTTGTAGAGTCAACATAAATCCTGCCTCGGCACTCACATACTGTACATATGGGGGTGGAAGAGGGGATTGTGAATTGGCTCTCACTCTCAGAATGAATGTCTCGATTAAGTGACTGAACACAATCTTTCTTCAGAACTTCTACCTCTCTACTCACCTCGCCCCCCCCCCCCCCCCCCCCCCCCCTTCTTTTTTTTCTGTATTCATAAGAGTTTCTGGTCACTGTTGATTCCTGTGCTGGACTCCTGTTGATTTATGTCCCCCTCTGCAAAGACAAAGGCAGCACAGAGCTTGAGAGGTGAAAGGCTACTCCTTGTACATACACAGAGGTATGCAATGCTGCAGCCCTCCGAAACCCCCCCCCTCCTTGGCTAGCCCTGTTCTCCAAAAAGGCCTGCTCCATATATCATCTGTGCACCACCTCAAAAGTAGGTCAATAAAAGAGAGTTCGGACTGCAGTTCTCTGAAAGAAAGGACAAAGTCTCAGAGGCAGTTCTGGGCCAGTGAGCTTGACCTAACCTTGTGTGGCATACATGTTTTTGGGCCATCTTCTGCATGAAGGATTTATTATACTATCAACAGTGAAACCCCAGTGGATCTGCATAACAGCAAATGTTATATTTTTGTTGCAGTTAATGTGTAAGTTGTCATTCTTCTTTTTGCAATTCAGACACTTGCAGACACTAAACATCTTTTCATGTTGGCTGCCACTTCTCTGGCGCGCGCACACACACACACACACACACACACACACACATACACACACACACACACACACACACACACACACACACACTCAGATGAAAGCCATAACCTCACACTCACATGAAGAACTCTGGCATATGTGCAAAAATACAGTTTTTTTAATTTTTTTAATGTAACAACATGGAGGACCTTCTCAAGCTAGGTGAATATAATTACAACAGTTTTGCTTAAAGAGCTTTGTTTTTACACTTCTCTTTTGATATAGTTAAATAAATGCTGGTCAACTCTTAACTCATTTCATTTCAATTCATTGTTGCTGCTCTTTAGTATGAAATTAATTTGAAATGTAAACGATTACTTCCGGTATACAGTAGAATAAATGCAGTACACTGCGAAATGCACATTCATGTACTTTGAAACCATCAAAGCCAGAGAAGTTGATTTGAGACATGAAACTTTACATCTGTCACAAACTTCAGACCTGACTTGGACATGATTGCTGGGAGATTTGACATACTTGACACTTCTCTCCCTAGACTTGGCTTGAAGGCAAAGTTGTATATTTAGAGACATAAAAAAGACTTTCTTCCTAACTATGAATATTTGTGACTTGACTTGGACATGCTTGAAAGCAGAGGTTCCCAACGTGTGAGTCGGGGAAAGAGCTCAGTTTGGCCTCGCTGACTCTGTCTCATGCAGCTCAGTTCAAAGCTCTCCAGTTTGGATGTGAAGAATGCACCATCAACTCTCATGTGTCTCAAGGCCTGCAGGATCAGATGCCTTGGAAGTGAGGAAATAAAACAAAAAAAATGGAGGGACGAAAGAGGAGAGAATATTGGAGCGGCAAGGGGAAGCTGCAGACACACATAGACATCACACATAGAGACATGCTTCCACCCATGCATTCCTACTAAATGAAGGCCAAGCGGGAGTGTTCGTCTCACACAGGGAGCGCTGTCAATCTGTTGTTCTTTGGCGGCATTTTGAAGAAGCATGAGAAGATGGATCTGCTTTTACTAAAGTTTAGAATAGATAAAATGAACTTGCCATCCCCACACGCTTCTGGCTCTGTTTGGTGAGTCAGCCCTGACATAATAACATTCAATGCAACTGATTTAATAAAGAGAGAACGAGGGAGAGAAAAACAACAAAATGAAAGCTGCTTTGCAAATGAGCATTGCTGAAAATTTCACTCAAAGGTGGGAGGAAAGGACACGGTTATAAAACCAACAATGTTGATTCTTTTGCAACCTCTGGACATTAAATTATGAGTATTATTTCAGCACGCTGTGTTTCACATAAGTCTTTGCATCCCCCCCCCCCCGAGTGTTGACAAGGTGAAAAGAGAGGCTTTCTTAGAGGCCATTTTTGTTGTTTTAGGCTCAAACCTGATTGGTGCTCCTTAATGCAGTGTGGAGGAGATGAGGAAAGGATGGAGGGCAGAGGCGAGGAAGTCAGGGAGCGGAGGAAGGTTGAGGCACGCAGGTCCCGTTGGGATTTGTTTTTTAAAACACACCATCATCTTCCATCTGGGCCTCATTGGACAGAGAAACCTGAGTATCATCCCAGTTATGCAACTCAGTTAAACCAGCTTAGACCTCCGTGTAGGAGAATCCCCAGAAACATCTTTATTCGAGGTGATCATCCAAGAGGTCACGTATTGAAGAATCTGTTTTGGGGGGGATGGGTGAGAGATTTACTGTCCTGGTTGGCTCTGTGGTTGAGCTGAAGGTCAATAGCAAAACACTCAGGGTCTTGAAGGTGTGAACGTGGGTACAAGGTCTTAAATTTTGGGTCAAGGGTTGATGTTTATGGGTCAGAGAAAGTGCTTAGTGTTTAGAGAACCAAGACAGCAGACTATGTTCGGATCCCACTCAACAGGCTCCAGGAAGCGACAGACGAGGTAGTTGTGTTTCTGGGTCTGAAATGAGTTCTTCCTTTGCGGCAGTGGGTTTATTGTTCTAGCGAAAGGGGAGAGGATTGATGCCTATAGGTAGCAGGGGAGAAAGCCGTGTGCGGCCCGAGTGTCTGGAATGCATTACATATCCGTCTCCCAGTCGAAAAATACCTCACCTCACAACATCGCACTCCCCATGTGGTCCGGCTCGCTACACAGGCTTCATGTTACAGAAGGATCAAGGAATCGCACGCTAACAGGCAATGGAACAACAGGCGTTCGGCTCCGATCTTATATGAGTTAAACCGGTGGGAAACATTTCTGATGCTGATGGACAGTTGTTTTCTTATGACCAGATAGTATCTTTACAATTATAAGGGCATTTTTTATTTTTTTTTAATATTCAGACTCAAAGAACTACAACTCACTGAAAAGACAAACTGTTTTGAGCAAACATCTCCTCATTATTAGAAAAACGAAGTGAAAACAAAAATGAATGATATGATTTCCACTTTTACATTAGGCCAACTATCATTCATTTGTATACACATTCACATTTCCACAATTTGCTTTTGTGTATATATATTATTTTAATTTTATTTTCATCTACATTGTTTTGGCTTTCTTGTGGTGGCTGGTTGGGCCTTATTGTTAGGTGACTTACTGCATACATGCAGAAGTGAAAATGTTAAAAAGAATCTTCACTTACAAGCTTCTTAAAACCTAATAATCAAATTGATGGGGTTATAAGACAACAACCTCTTCCCTTATGGCACCATTTCTAAACATACATCCATTTACAAAGTGAAGTGGCTGTGTTGTGAAGAACACTGTTTCTTCATTCATTGACAAAAGTCACTCTTATTGACTGTCAGCATTGGGCTCTTAAAAGGCCTACAGCAGAAACTTTCAGTTGTATCTTGTCTGTTATCTGGAGAGCTCCCCCACTCATAC
Organism: Cebidichthys violaceus; assembly: GCF_023349555.1. Taxonomy (NCBI): domain Eukaryota; kingdom Metazoa; phylum Chordata; class Actinopteri; order Perciformes; family Stichaeidae; genus Cebidichthys; species Cebidichthys violaceus. The sequence continues at coordinate 5,529,491 of NW_027176483.1, forward strand.
ATTTTATATTAGAGTGTGTATACTGTAAGTACAGGTGCCAGTGGTTTCAGACAGAGCACAGCAAAGAATCAGCTGTATACCAGCTGTGAACGGCTTCATGATAAGGAAGTAGGATGTTTTTGAGCTACCTGGCCCGTGGGCAGTCTCCATCTCCCTTGGCATTTCTGGAATCTCTTTGTACACAAGCACTTCATCTCAAGCCAGTAAAGTTTCTCTATTGCTTCCTTTCGCCTCTCCAAACTGATTTTATGGCAGCCCATCTAAAGCTATCTAGGCTAAAAACTTCCAGCTACAAAGGCTGTTGATCTCAGTTGAGCCTTTAAACCGTACATCACACGACCTTTGTTTCTTTTAATGCCACTGCTCGCACGTGCTGCCTGCTTTGGCCGGGTTTAACGACACTGTGCAGTATCTCCAAAACCGCGTTTACAAGAGTACGCTGGCTGTCACACACATACATAAGCACTTAGTCTGAGCCTCGTCTGTGTAATGTATAGGCTCATTCTAATCCAAACACCCTCTCAGTGGCTCAATCAGTGCTCATATTGAGTGCCAATCCATTATTCAAAACATGGGGCCCAACATGATCTAAAGGCTACCAGCCTCTTTTGATTTATTATTGTGGGAGTGATCAACCTCACACACACACATACACACTCAAAAACACAGACACACAATAACCACAAGCCTGAATGCAGCTGCACATACGCCATGTCAAAGGAGGCCTCAAATGAATTGGTCAATTGTTGGTAATCATGAGATCTATATTTTCCCCAAAGCGCCAACAATCTGGCTCGCATTAGTCTGTCCAGGGGTAAAAAGAGCCCAGAATTACAGGAAGACATACCTTAAAATGGCTGCCTGCATCCACATGTTGCCTGGAAGCCTGTCAAACTTCGAGACAAAAGCCCCTTCTGTTGTCTTTTGAAAGGCAGCCTCATTTTGAATTGACCGTGCCATGTTAGGGAGACTATCTGAAAAGCATCCAGATGTCAAAAGACTCAAGTCGGAGCTGCTGCCATCAGCTGTGGGCATTGAGTTATTATTACACAGCTTTGGAAATTGCTCCGTTATTAAAGCTGCAGGCTTATTCTGGGCTTCGGCAGAACTCCACGTCTTTGCCACAACAGAGCAGAGTGTGCGTGTGAGTGAGGGACTGCATGGCACATCAAAAGAACAATGGAGGCCGCTTTTGCAAATTCAAAGGCCACTAAAGAAAATTGAAATGTGAACAACAGGTGAAACAGTTGACGGTGATGTAGACCAGGTCACACTCGAGCAATTAAAAGATTTTAAAATCCAAATCTGTCCGGAATTTCCATTCATATAAGTGGAAGTCCATTTGAACACTGTAACATTGTCTCCCTGTGAGCCCTGATGACCCCATTGTGTCCGCGGTCTGGACCTCCTGTCTCCTGTATTCATCAGTGTCATGTTACATACCCGTCTCAGCGGGGAGCCCATTGGTTTTCCTAACAGCATTTTAATTGGCTTTAATTGCTTCAGTGTTGTGGCTTAATGGGCCATGCCTTCAGCCCAGCTCTGCGCTCACCAACAGAGATATCTGGAACTGTATCAAACACATGAAGGTGCTGTGGAACCGTATCAAACACATGAAGGTGCTGTGGAACCGTATCAAACACATGAAGGTGCCGTCCAGAAAACTGGACGTACCGGAGCTCAAGCTGCGCAGAGATTTGTACACCGGAGGTGTTAAATATTTGTTACAGCAGATCATTGTTCAACATCGACTGGCAATACTTCAGCATTTTACCTGATATATTGAACTTACTGGGGAATAATTTGAAATGAAGAGCAATAACATGGTCCTTCATGATTTCATGGCAACAAAAAGTTTTACAGAAGGAAAAAAAAGAACAGCTTATCCGTTAAGAAGTTTGAATCAGATCTGAGGATCATCAAACATCTACTTGTTATTGTTGCTGCTGTTTACATTCCTTATGATGCTAATTCAAAAATTACACTACAAGAATGTAATACTGTTTTGTTTTGTTTCGTTTCGTTTACCATAAGTTTGTTGTGTTACAAATGGGCTACAACTGGGTTTTGTTGTGCATCCCTGTGTTGCATAATGACAATAAATGATCCTGGAATTAATTCTTGGATCCTTGAATCCTTGATGGATTAGCACTTTGTACAAATATTCATGGTTCCCAGAGGATAAATCCTAACAACTTTGGTGATCCCCTGACATTTCTCCAGTGCCACCATCAGATACACATTTGTGGCTCAACTAACTGGATGGATTGCCATGAAATTTGGTACAGACATTCATGTTCCCCTCTGGATGAATTGTAGTAACTTCCCTTGAGTTTTCCTTTAGCCCCACCACCAGGCCAGACCGTCTTGTTCTATCATAAGAAACTTGCCAGTTCAGCATTTCACAATTATTTAAATGAAACAATCTGTGAGAGTCTGAACTGCAAACAACTCATAAATACACCAAACATATCCTTCCTGTGACGAGGGGTCGTGAGTAAACAATGCTTTTAAAGTGGTCACAGACTACTGTTATAGGCAATTATTGTAGAGTACATATGCTTTTTTTGCAGTATGTTTGGAGGAACATTTTGTTCCCTGTGTTCGAAAAGTATGCTGCTTTTTTTTTTTTAACCACATATCTGCTATCTGCTTCTAATCTGTAGAGTGGCCTGTGTTTGGCCAATGCCTTAACAAGCACCCTGGAATGGTTTCTAAACCCAAACAAATGTGGAGATATCATACCAACGTGACATCCAGGGTCGCCACCATGAACATGTACAATAACAATATGACAGGGTGTTGGCAGTAATGCAGTACAGGAATCAGTGCCATTTGACAGAAATGTTTGATACACATTCGCTCAGTGCAACTTTGAGCGAAACCACTCAAGTCTTATTCAGCGGCTTGTGGGAGAGTGAACTCGGGCAAATTCAGATTTTTTCAGAGTGAGTAATATCTTGCACTTTTGAGGGCATAATTGTCTATTTCTGAGTCAAAATTGGAGCGCAACCTAGTTAATGTTGGTCTGACCACAAAATTGGCCCAAGTCCCAACTACATAATCTTTCCCCGCTTTTCGCCTAAAGCAGTGTCAGCACCTCTCAACCATCCTAAACCTCTCCGTCCCACCTTCTCACTCCCAGCGGCCCTGGTATCACTCAACAACCCTGGCTTTATCCCCCACCTTCAATTTGGCTTTATTGCCGAAATGGAATGCCTGGTATGTCCGCAGGCTCACCTATCCTCTCCATCCACACAAACACAATCAACAATGCAGGCACATGCCTGAGCTTGTACTTTTCCACAGCAGAGTGAGTTCCAGTGGCAGGCCTGGCAGGGATACACGCAGACATGGTCAGATAGGGTTTTACCAAACCCCTGTCACGGCACCAGCTCCAGGGCCTCTTCTCTCCATCTGTCACTGCGAGCAGGTGGTGCCTTGAAGCCAAGTTCCAATCTGAGATTTCACCTCTGCTCACCCCACCCCGAAGTTCAACCAGAGAACTCTCCTTTGTGTCGGGTGGCACTGAGGAATCATGTTGCCTGTTTGAAATATTCATGCAGCGCCAGTCTTAATGAAAAGACACATTCTTCTAGCTCCCACCTTTTCTGCTGAGGAAGTGTGGAAATGATCCCGCCGAGGGGCAGAAACAGATCCAGCGCTGTGGATGCTGGGAAAGTGTGTCAGGATCTGAGAGTCAGATATCCCAAAGAGAGAGAATTTGAGTGAATGCAAACCTTGAGATGCATACATGCCCATGCACACACACAAATGCAAAAATAATCCTTTTTTTTTTGCATGCACGCGTGCACACATATTCATGCTTTGCTTGCTGAAAATGATGGATGATGTGCATGAAATTCTCCTACACTTTGCAGACCTTTACCTCCCCTACTTCACTTCTTGTGGGAATAGGTGGAGGTCCTCTTACATTTTAGCTGTCTCATGGGAAACATAAAAAAGAAGAGGCCCAACATGTGGTGCACATAACGACTAAGCTCGGAAGTTTACTGTCCTAATAATATGGCTAAACAAATGCCAAGTCAAACAAAGCGCTCTGGCCCTGTTTTAAAACGACACACACTCAGTCTCGTCTTGTTCAGTGAAGGTGTGATACTGAGTGCCAGAAGTTATATCTCATGAATCGGGGAGAGGTTTACTTATATTTCTTTCTAATTTGTTTACATATCTCTCTGTAAGATATACAGAAAATGTGAAAGGGTTCATTCTGGGACACTTTGACTTTTCCGTAAACAACAAGACTATCGGGATGCAGATGTCGGCTTTTGGTGATTTGAATGGTTTAAAGTGAAGCAGAACAATGCTCTCAAAATGATAAATTACATACAAGTAAAGACGAGATGATACATGATGAACAGCAACTTTTGGCTAAGTTAGAAAGCTTGAAGTTGATACCTCTCGTGAGCGGTATCAGAAAGAGAGATCTGTGAGGAACTGTGGGAAAATAAATGCCGCAAACAAATATCTTTGTGTGCATTTCAGTCCACATCCATCAGTCACCCCGAAAATCTGTGTAAGCAGACACTTTCTATGTTGCACAGCTTCGTTTGACTGATAATACGTGTGCATTCTTGTGCATGTAGGCAGTGTCCTCACAGCACCTCAGCAGCTTTGGAAGGTGCTCGATATGCTCTTTGTGCACTGTTGACTCTGAAAAGCGCCACTTCAGTGGAGTAAACCTAGCCTGTCATTAGCGAGCATGGCATGGGCATGCTGTTTAACCATTAGCAAAGAGTGGAGCTACAGCACAAGGTACTGCCAAGAACAGCACTGCTGCGCCACGAGGACAGAGAGGAGGAGAAAGGCCGGTTGCTGTGCCTTCAGTATGTGGCAGAGATATGCAGTATGCGTGTGTGCAACAGATTTTACACTCATTTTGCATTCATATGGGAAGTTTGACGCTTGCTCCACGAAAATTGGTCAAACAGTAATTCCCTTTTCTCCGTAACCATTCCCCCTCTCTCCATTCTCCCCATTTTCAAACCACACACTCCACGCTGATTGACGGCCCGTTGGACCCCGATCTCCTATAGCAGCCGTTCTACATGTTTCACGGGGTTGTGGGCGACATGGCGAATACAGACGAACGCAGTAGTGACGCAGGCTGGCCAGGGGAACTGTTGAGTCGGTGTCTCTGAATTACAGAGTATGGCCGATGGCGTGCTGCTGCAGCTTAACCACCTCGTTAGGTCGTGGTGACTGCATTTAGCCGGCATTTCCCCCCTCACACGTCCAGAGAGGCCGCATCAGACATGGTGATTAACTGCAGAGTAAACACGTCCATCTCTGAGGTCTCAGGTCTCCGCCATGCGGCGCAGATGGCAACAGGGTTTACTGTAACAACCGAGAAACACTGGAGGCCCCCCATAAGCAATAAACCATGCTTCCCAAGATTCATAACATTTGGTCAACACTCTGCGGCAAAACTCAAAAAGTTTGAGTTCACTTGCAGTTTAGTATGATGTTGCTTCAAGAGTTCTAAGCTGCTGCCTCCAATAATCGAACTCTTCCTTTGTTGAAGCAGAGAGGAATGTTGTTTTGACCTATCTCGACAATTACCCTGGAACGTGAATAAATAACAGGGACGCAGCTATGTAAACTTTTCGGGAGATATTTTTCTCCAACATAAGAACAAATAACTTTGAAACACAGTTCCCCATATGCATAAAGGTACAGTCAGAAGAACATTTTTTTTTCTCTTCTGAAAAGAAAATCAAATTGAGAGTTCTTCAAGTCCGTCGTCTGTGATTGACTTGGCCAACTGAACAGACTACCACAGCAGAAAAGCGTGCAACGGCTGGATTAATTATTGCAATATCTGCAGCAAGGCAGGGCTAATTTGCAGCACACTTCATTTGGTTTTACTACCCCTTGTCTCATGGGGTGTTGTAACAGAGTTTACCCTTGTCTGGGGAAAAGTTTTACCCATTTACTGAATGTCTGTAGTTGGTGGTTTGATTTTCATTCTGGGCAATGTGAAGCCTCTGCCAAGGCTTCACTGTTGCTGAGTGGAGAAGAGAATGAAAAAAGAAAGAAAAAGGCTCAAAGCACTTTTTTCACATCACGTGTTTACTGTACTGCAAACACCCTCAAAGCTAGTTTTTGTTTACAGAATACTTATTTTAGAGTATCTTGTGCTTCTGTGTGACACAATATATTTCGTTGTTTTTTATCCAGTGCTTTTCCTACGGCGCTACCTCTTCAAGGCTACCTCCGTGCAGTGTGGGTGGGTGGTTTTTTTTTTCAGACAAAACATGTAGTTGTGGCGTCAAGGTCATGTTCAGGTCATGGATGCTGCGAAGAGAGGAGACAGAGGTGTTGGGAAAGAGCTCCACGCCGCAGGCTGTGAGACCTACCTCTGGAGTTGCAACCCAGCTTCGCACAGACAGCTGTAGACACGCTGTCTGAAAGAACAGCTGGCCAGGATGTCTGGGAGAAAAGGAGGGGGAGAAGGGGAGAAAGAGATACCAAGATTGGACATAAAAAAAGAGAAATGGGAAAGTGGGACAGTAAAGGGAGAGGAAGGTGAGGCAGACAGAAGTGACAAAAAGTAATAGACAAGGTCCAATACATCCAGAAGCTCCAGAGAGGGGCCTCTGTGTGGGAAAAGAGGGGTGGAGAGTCATAAATCTGGCTGGACCTGGTTCCACACTGGGTTTGTTCAGGTGGCCCTCTCCATCAACCTCCTCCCGCCGCTGCTGCCTCCTGCTCAGTGTGCTAAAAAAGCACCGCCGAAAGAGAAATGTGTCAGAGGGAAGGAAAAGAAGCACTTCACGGTTTTTATAGCTTCCTTGTCTGTGCAGGCATGCTCACAGACTGAGTTACATGGGCTGAGACCTGTGAGCAGAAGTTTGGAAGACAAACAGAGTTATGGGTTGGAAGTTTGCACAGTGAATTTGTTAATCTTTATTGTAAAAATGATTGCAAAGGGAAGGTGGAAACCAAGGTAGTTTTTTTACAAACAGACATTTGTCTGGCTTTGGATAAAAGCGTCTGCTAAAAAAAATGACATGTAATATAATGTAATGTCTGCATAAAGCTAAACTGGGGAATAAAAATTACTTGGATGTTCTCATAAAGAGCAACAGGCCAAACTTAGTAAGAAGTTCATGTTCTCTAAATACTTCAGTTTGCCACGAACCCCAATTTGATTTTAGATCTCTTGAGTAGGACAAGGATATTTCCTAGACTTTAATCTTGTTATTTTACATACATTTTCAGGTAGCAGTTGAGACCTCTGAACTATGCTATTAGTGCTTCCTAATGTTAGCCAACAAAAACGTGTATCCTTTGGAGTCATAAACAGATTTAGTTAATATCTGCTCCATTGTGATCCCTTTTCTGTGATTTAGTATATGTTGTTGCACCTCTACCAGCTAGCGTTGGGATTCAAACACGCAACTTTTTAGCCAGAAGCTGGATTCTCATGAAGCTGGGGTGTCTGCAGAGTTCAAGTGGGGATTTTTCAGCACACAGTGTTGGAGCCAGAAAGTGGCCTCCTCATGGCCGAGGTCCAGAGACGCTGGCCTAGTGGGCAGACTGACAGTGGGAGACGATACAGAGAACAAGGGGCGAGAGGGGAATAGAAAATGGAGAAAACACATTGGAGAATTACAGCTGGTCTTTCAGTTGATTAGTTAAATCACACTCACATGAAAACAAGCACTTGCATGATTTCTTTAGCACAAACACAGAGGCTGAAGATTCACATCCAGTATGCTTTGAAAATAGAGACACCCAGTATATTTCACACACAAAAACAACATGAAACACATACAAAAACATGCAACATAATGCGAGTAGAGCGCCACATACTTTTTCACTTTGTCTCACGTGCTGGTGAGAAAGCGAGCGAGTGGACTGTGTAGACAGGGCCCATTTTTCTCCTTTCCTGTGGTCTGAGTGTGTGACTGGGGATTTATTTTCGCAGATCTCTGGAGGGAGGTCACTGTTTTGCTGAATTTGAAACATCTGAAGTATCCGAGGCCCCCCATCCCTGTTCCACATTAGAGAAATGGCCCATTCATTTGGACCTGTCGGAGTGCATAATGGTTCTCAGATCGTGTCTGCTTACTACTTGTCAAACTGGGTCACACAAACACTCTGGCCCTTGATCTCCTTATGTAATTTACCTCCCTCTCTCTGTCTGTCTCTCTCTCTCTCTCTCTCTCTCTCTCTCTCTCTCCTGGGCTCATTCTCCATAAAGGTAAGATCTTCATTGACAAAAAGTGATTCACTAAAAGATTACACAAATGTCCTGGCATGAGATACAGCACAGGTTTGCCAGTGAGAGAAGTTGCTTGTGTCTCCGTTGAAGCCGGCAGATGAATAGCGAGCGGATATTACTTTGGGTCGGGCTGTTTGACACATGGCTGTCTGGGTTTCCTTTGCCTCCAACAGGATATATTTTACTGTAATAGCTACTGAAAGATCTGGTTGAAGCTGAAAATGAAGATTTCCAGAAGTCTCTGTAACTGCAGGACAAGGACCGGCGCATTGTTCTGGGGTTCAAAGTGAAACGTTACCCCTCAGCGACTATCCAATAAAACAGCGATCGCAAGAAATCCTGACCCCAAGAAAGTAGAGCATTGACAGTTGGTGATAATTTGCCATCTACAGTGACACTGCTGTGTTGAGTTATAAACATTAACTGTTGATAGCTTGTTTTGTCTGTAAATGTCTTAATCTCAGTGGCACTGCCTTTGAGCTCATGTTACATTTAGTGCAGTAAAAGGGCTTTTTTGTGAGTTGAAAACGGACCCAATTTGAAACAGACCTGTTCATTTTGAGTCCGATCCACTTCAGGTAATTGAATTTGACTTTAGCATTTTTCACTCACTTCACATTCAAACTGAGAAGAAGCCAAGTCTTCATCCGCTTGATTCCTCACTATGGCAATAATATCTGTTTCAAAGTCATGTGGAAAACCACAAGGATGCAAACACACACACAGTCATACACACACGCACAAACACTTTTGTCTCTAAAAAGACCAATAAACATTGAGGCCAGCTGCCCTTGAGAGAAGTGCACCAATTTAGAGAGGGCTAGTTAAGAACTGGGCCAGATATTTTCAGCCTCACGCACATTTCCAGTCCTCTGGCCACTAGTTTTTGTGTACTTATATGACCTCTAAAAGACAGAGACAAGTCAGAACCTTTCCACATCAGTTCCTTTTACTGTGCGAAAGACGATAATTCATTTTTTTCAGCCAGGATAGTGGCAGGACCCGAGGGCCACTTTGGCCCAGGCTGAAATCTTTTGACTACTAGATTAATAGGCACAAGACATGGTACGGACATTCATTTTTCCAGACAATGAATCCTGTAATGGTCATTTTTTACATAGTATATATTTCTACTCAGTATATTGTATTCATGCAATTTTGTTGCACTTCACCGTGTCTCAAAAGAATAATTCTCCCTTGCCTGTTCACATAGATAACTGACTGTGTTGTATGAGAATGTTCCATGCCTTTGGGCCGCTTGTTTTGGTTGCTGGCCGTTTGTTTTTTAATGTTGTTCCTATCAGTCTGAGACCAAAAGTCTGAGACCAAAATGTCTGTAACGTTGGCCATCGGCCCACCTTTGCTCATTCTGTATAAAGAAAGCTTGTTCACTTTTTTCTTGGTTCTTCCTCACTGAGACTGTACGCATTCTGTTGTGATGATTGAACCGCCTCTGCGTAGAGAATAAATACTGAAACAGATTTTGGTATTATGTATTTCAGCATTAAAAGACACATGCAAAGCGGGTATAGGAATATTTTCCACCACAATCCCAATAGTTGGTGATCCCCCAACTTGAGAGTGACTTTCCGGCTATTTGCTGCTATAAAATTTGACACAGACATTTACAATTACCCAACATGATGAGTTGTGATAACTTTGGTGAAACATAAAACATTACCTGCTAAATATCAGCATGTTGACATTGTCATTATAAGCATATTACCACGCTGACAATAGCATTTAGCCCATTAATGTATTATAATAAATGGATACTGGACACTAAGATGGTGAGATTGAAGCCTAAAATGTTTTCTTGGTTTCTGTTTTGCTTCTTAGTGTCTCTCAGAGGCCCCACATGCTCAGTCCCAGTCGGTTGATACCGGACTTCAGTGGAATGTACATACAAAGTTTTGCAAAAAACAAACTTTTATATATTTAAAAATCCATTATAAAGAGTAGAGACTGATCTTGTTTGCAGTTTGAGGTGTCCTGTCAACAGTTTCATAGACGGAAAAGCTTCAAGGATTGACTTCAGTGGATTTTATGTTACAGTACCAGAGTTTGCCACTAGGGTAAATGGGCATCAAGGCTGATTGGTCTTTCTTAAAAGCCCTCCACACCTTTGGTCCACTCAGACAGGTGTTTTCTCTTATCGTGCTTGATAAGCAGAGTGTGTGTACACACTCTGCTTGATTAACTGTTTGACAGTTTTATTGCAAGGTGGGAGAGAAAGAACGGGCTGCAGACTTTTGGCCGTGTCATTTTTCAAGAAAAAGTATCTGATTGCAGTTGTTCTCAAGTTTAAAAAAAAACCTGTGTGACTTTTCAATGAAAATTCTTAATGGCTGCAATCTGTGCCATCCATATTTCAACAGAAGGTATAACAGGAACCGTCCATATACAGAAGAAAAAAAAGAATGGTTAACAAAAATAAAAGTTTGGTGAAATACAAAGTCAATGTTGAGAAAGAGCATTGTGCAAAAACGATTTGCATTTGTTCTATACTGTTTTCAGACCAAGTCATCTTTACACATCTCTTGCGTTGGCACCAACCCCATCATTTACCCAGAACAAGTGGTGACAGAGTCCATTATGTTAAGTTAACAGGGGTTTTGCTTCACTTGAAGTGGGGTAATTAACAGCACACTAAGTGCAGTGGCCCTTTTTATTGAGCCATGGCTAAGTGGAAACCCCTTTTACAGGAGTCAATGGTTCATACCCAAGCTTTTGGGGGGTTGGCCAGACAACACAAGGCCACTGACAATGATGAATGTAAGCTTTGCACGCATAGAGCTTCCCGCATCCCATCCTCAGCAGAGAATACACACCAGTTCACCTCCTCACTGTCTCCCTAGAAAGGTACTCTGTTCAACGACCGTTAAGTCAAATGCTATTGGTAGGAGGTGGACCAGTGGAGATGATTAAGTGGAAAGAGCTGGTACCATGATGTGTGCAGGTGTGCAGGTGACCTTTTATGGCTCTCTTAAGCGCTGACCCTATAACCAGAATATGTGTCAACATGTGAGCTGTGTGAGTGAGTCACCTAATTGCAGACACAACCGTATAGAACTCTGTCACTTGTTTCTTGTGCCGACATGTGGTTTGTGTGTCTCTGTGTTTTTGTGCAGCATGTGTGTGGATTTATGTTTTAAATTCACAGCTGCTGAAGGTGCCTCACTTAGTGACATGCAGCTTTTTCACACACGGAGCCGCTTGTTTTTTCTCATTAGCACAACATTACAGCACATGAAAGTCCCACTTGTCAATGCATATGTATGTTTTTTCAGTTCCCCCTATGTAAACATAGCTTTTCTAGCTCCCTGTAAAGACGAAAGTCATGCAAGCCCACGCCTAACCTCCCCCTTCTTGCACCCCCCCCATCTTCCCTGGCTTAATTAATCCTCCCAGTCAGGCTGCTTGTATGCGGGGACAGACCATTTCATCATTGGTATGATCGCTGGGTCTGGCCATCATAGGCTGGTGGCGAAAGACATATATCCAGGGTATGTGGGATAGGCGGCGTAAAGTAGATCGAGTAGTTCAGTGAAAGCTATGCAAGGTCATTGTCATGATTTACCTGTCAGAGGCGCCTAACACAGGTGTCAGAGTTAAGGAGGAAGCTGCAGGGGAAACGGAGGACCAGCTGAGGGAGTTAGAAGAGGTTGGCGGCAGACAGCTCCCACAGAAACCCTGCTCCATCAGTTTCATCAAAACTGTAATCAAAGGCAGTATAGATGGCTCCTACTCGCGTGAGGCAATGCCAAACAGACTCACATCAAAGATCGAATGACCTCATGTGGGCACATGGGTGGTAGCCGAATCAAGGAGGAGAGGATAAGCCAAGGCGTCAAGGACACAGAGGGATGGGGGTGGAGGAGTTGAAGGAAAATGAAAGCTGACGGAGCCGACATACATGTGCTAGCTATCTATGACCTTTATTTGGAATTGATCAATTCCTTAAAGGTGCTGAATTTTAAATTTAGAGCATATCTGTTGCCTCTATATGGCTCTCAACATGGCACTATGGTGTTTACTTGGGGGGGGGGACCGGAGGGTGAGCGCTATAGCTTCCATGACGGCACAGTCTCACAGAGGAAGAGCAACTTCAATATCTGCTCAGGGAAGACATTACTCCACTGTATGTAGTTGCCCAAAATGACAAACCATAACCCATTTCAGAGTTAAGGGTCTCTTGTTTTTTCCTCTTAACAGTTAAACAAACAGAATGTGCACCAATCTTTTCCATTAGATTCAATGTTGTAAGTAGGCTACAATTATCAGAACAACATGAACATTCATGCACCCTCATGTGGCTCAAAGGTCTACTGCAGATATAAATGTTAAATAAAAGATTGCAAATTCTGTAAATCTATTTGCCAAACCCAAATAAAATCTCCTTTGACCCACCTGTGGGTAGCTGCTAGCCTGTGTTTTATGGAAACCTAGTTGGTGTGGCCAGGGCAGACAACATAAATATGCCATTACCTAAAGAATTGGTATCAAATAAAATTGTAGGGTTGTAGTTAATGATGTGACTTGACATCTGGCAGTGGTGTTAAACTACGTATGTAGTAGCACTGGTCTGTTTTGACTCAGTGTTAAATGGTGAGAAATACAGAAAATGTTTATAATTTTAGTCTTAAAGTTACAGAATGGTTATGCAAATGAACTGTAAGAAACCACATTTTGAACACACTTATAATATCACTGATAGTGGGTTCTGCCAGCCCTTTCTCCTGGCACAATGCCACTGCAGTGTGGAGACAGGTCTGGCAACGTGGGACTAGTGTGGGTCTGGCTCAAGGGTGCAGCCACCACAGAAAATTCCCATCCCTAATTCTTCTCAAACTCCACAATAAATTGCTTCAGCATCTGTTTTTTTTTCTTCTCCAGACTTACACAGCCTAAACAAGGGAGGTGACTTATATGGAAAAGGGATGAGATCAGTCTCTCCCTTTGTCGTCCCTTGGGTGTCACATAATCACATGATCTTATGCAGCTCAAAATGCTCACGGACCCCGTTATACCCATCTGCTGCTCATGGAGGCCTTGGGGAGACATCTGAAAGACAGCCACACGACACAACACGCAGACCCAAACACAGGAGAGAAAGGGTGAGGAGCTGGTACATTTGGAAGAAGATAAAACGTACATCCAGAGGAAGGCAGTATATTAAAAAAAAAAGGAAGACAGGGGTCACATATGCTTATGGAAAGGGAAGAATGCTGCCCTGAAGATCACAAGCAGAGAAATAATTTATCACTGCTCCCTCTATCATTTCTTCTGGCAGAGACAGATGGCCTGGAGTCAGATTGGATCACTTCTGGCTTTCTTTGGGATTCTTGCCTGCTGTGTATTTTGAGTATATGCACATACAAGCATCCACACACACACACACACACACACACACACACACACACACACACACACACACACACACACACACACACACACACACAGGAGGAGACTGACAATTAGCAGTGTCAGCTAAGTGAACATCTGCCTCCAATAATGAACTGACTTCATTTGAACACATGATAATTGTAGTGACAAAGCTTAACAGCATGAACTCATGCAAGGTAATTAATCTTTCAACAGATTGATTAAAGGGTATATTTAAACCAGTTTTCATAGGATAAAGGATAAAGAAACCCTTTGAGATAGATTGTAATCTATCATCTTTAACACTCATCTTTCACACTAGAAAACAAATATTTTTGGCTGTTTCCAATTTCCTGTCAGCTGGGAAGGCAACATTAAAAACTAGCTTGCAGCACTGTTTGAAAGGCTGTGGTTCAGTAACAGTGAGACACAATTTTGCACATGGCCGCCCTTTCTGCTTTATGCAGGTTTCAGCTTTTCCATTTCTTTTCAATCATTGGCATTTTGTTGTTTCTGTCAGTTGAGGTAAGTTATTTGTTCATATTGAAAGGGGTCAGATTACAATACCAATCCCACCAGCCTCAAAACAGGATTACAATCTTGCTCAAGAGCACGTTAACAAGGTGGATGCCGATACCAGCTGGAATCTAGTCGATGAGGTTGATGGATTTGTTCCTTAAAAACAAGGCCAGACTGGTCTCCTTTCATCGCCCACTTATATAACGTGGTAAAACTACAAATGCATTTGCTTTTACAACTCTGGAGAGTAATGCAAGAACACATTTTGGGATATGGGATGAAAAATCAGAAATATTCTAAGTATCCATAAATATCATGTTTTAAGACTTTGTAGGCTTCAGATGCTACTAAAACACAGTATTCTCATGAATATTGTAACAATCCTGTCGGTTTTCATATTATGGCCACCAGTTGAAATTCTTTCTTTGTTTCTCAGTAATCATGTTTTATTTGTCATTTTTGCATGGAAGATGGATCTAGTTGCTACAATACCCATGAGCCTTGGGTGACGTTTTTTAAGAAGATACAACTAGTCAGAGATGTGGATCGTAACGGTAGGGGATTAAAAAAGCTTGTTGTTACAGGTGTGAAGACAACATGCCGCCATATAGCAACTGAATTCTACAAAAACTGACCCAGAAAGTGAACAGATTTAAGCTGCAGGTTGTAATATCAGTTTTCTCAACAGCATTTCTTTAGCTCCCACCCATCGTTAGCGACTCACTCTCCTCCCACTTTTGCAACTCTAATGATGACATTGCTGACCACAACATTTCAGTTATTACTCAACTCATTTTTAAACTTGCACGCGTTCACATCTCTTCCAAATACAAAGTGACTTATGATGTTTTTGCCACATAAATATTGCTAGCTTAAAGTTAGCAAGACAAGCTACAGTGAATGTACTGCTGGACGCTTGTAAAATGCGACTGTGCTGTGATGCTCTAAGAAATGATGTTTGATGTTTGCTAGCATTAGCTAGCACTAGCTTTCCATCAAGTATAATGCTGACAAATGTTTCTTACAGTGGACAATTATGGGTGCATTCCATTCAGATATTCCAGTGTCAGGGCCCTCATACTCTGCATGCTATCGCTTGCTGGCATGCCTTACTGGCACAGCTAAATGGAATGCAGCCATCATTAATGTTATTAGTTACACCTGTGCTTTTTCTGCAATGACAAGTCAAAACGTTCTCCATTTAATCCGATTTTGGACGAACTAAACAAAGTTTTGTCCAAGAAGCCTGGGAGGGTTGAAATTCTGAAGCTTGAAATCTGTGCAGCCATTGAGGTAACAAAGAAGCCACTGGTAATGATCAGAAGAACCCCTGCTGATATATTGGTAGTTATACTGAGCCAGTAAGATTTTAGATATTACCATTAAATGCTATTGCTCCATTACGATAGTAATGTCACCCTGTGTATCACTGCCTTTAGGAAAGGCTCATGATAGAATAAAAAACAACTACCGCCTTTACCTATCTTTAATCGAGTGAATGATCACAGCCGCCATCTCGTAAACACACGCTCGTAAACATGTAAACACAGCAGGGGATAAGGTCAGTTTCACCCACATAATCATTGCTAAAGCATCCAAACAAAGCAGGCATGCTGCAGTGAGGGGACACTCTTACGTAAGTTAAATTAAACCAGAGTGGATGATGATGATGCCAAAGCACAAGAATGAGCTAATTGCCGATTTGTTGTACAACACAAGTTGAAACTGCAGTGCACCTGATGCACTTCTTTGATGTTAATGAAATACTGCTGGCCAACTGGATTCTTTACCCTGTACAAGGGCACAGCGGCCCCTATTATAAATTGGAAACAGTAATTTTTTTTTCAGGATGAAAGTGAGCACAAGGATAGACCAACGTCTCACTCTCTCTCTCTCTCTCTCCATTTATCTAATCTATCCACACACACACACACACACACACACACACACACACACACACACACACACACACACACACACACACACACATACACACACATACACACACACACATACACATACACATACACATACACACATATACACATACACATACACACACACACATACACACACACACATACACATACACATACACATACACACACACACATACACACACACACATACACATACACATACACATACACACATATACACATACACATACACACACACACATACACACACACACATACACATACACATACACATACACACATATACACATACACATACACACACACACATACACACACATACACACACAAATACTTTTTTTCTTTTGGAAATGAACCACATTTCCAGATCTGATAACCAACTTGCTGTAAAGATAGTCATGCCTTGAATTTCTACAGCTCCTCCCTTCACAGGTGTCTTCGTCTCTCTCGCACGTCTGTCAACACGCAAATGAATCACAGATTGGAGGAATTCACTGGACTTGTGCAGGATGTTTGGGAATGCTGGAAGGCCTTGTTTTCACCCTATAGTTCCATTGAGGTATCTAGGCTCCTCATGCATTTTAGTGATAGATATGCCTGCAAAGGATGCCAACAGCAGTTGAAGCAGTAAGAGTGATGATGAGTGGAAATGATGGGAAGAGGCGAAGTCAGCGGCTGGAAAAACACCACGGAAGTCAGTGGTGTTATGGATCTGTGAGGAGCAGATATTGGATATTTGGAGATATGATTGGGAGATGGCTCATTTGAGAACCTCAAACACCAGCGTGTCTCTCACATGTGAGCGGGAGTTGTTTTTTATTTTATTTAAAAGGGGGGGGGGGGGGGGGGGGGTGTTAACTCACACTCGTGATTCACAGCACATATTACTTTGATATGGTTCAAGGGCTGTGATTCGGAGCTGATCGTTCCCTCACACC
The DNA here is from genome assembly GCF_023349555.1 of Cebidichthys violaceus. Classification (NCBI taxonomy): domain Eukaryota; kingdom Metazoa; phylum Chordata; class Actinopteri; order Perciformes; family Stichaeidae; genus Cebidichthys; species Cebidichthys violaceus. The sequence continues at coordinate 5,546,524 of NW_027176483.1, forward strand.
CCATCGCATCACACACACTCTTGGGTAAACTCACATGTTCACAGGCTCACAAAAAAAAGAAAGAAATAGAAACAGTGAGATTGAATATTGAAGTCTGAAAATCGCTTCAAGGGAGATTCGCTGTATCCACACCCACCCCCGTGACACACACATTCATCAGCCAAATCAGTCAGTCTGTGAAAGATATGAGCTACCTCCAAGTGATGATGAATAGAGAGCAATACCCTGAACTTTATAATTATAATGATCACACACGGCTGTAATTGTCACCCGACACACTTAACACTTCAGCTCGGTCTTGCTCGGCTGGCATAGACACGCCACACCAATAAATATGCATTCCTGCTCTTCTCTCTGCAAAGATTAAAGAGCTGTTTCATGTGTGCTCTACTCTGAAGCTGACGTGTCTGTGTCTGGTTTTATCAGCATACAGTATGCTTGCGCTGAGAGATCTACAGTATAAAGTCATACTGAAGAGTTGGCTTACAAAATACAAAGTTTTGATAGTATAAAACAGTGATTCCCAACAATGGTACTTGCACCTCAGGAGGTACATCTGAGAGGGGGGGGGGGGGTAAAGTTAAGGATAAATGGTTGAATTAGCTCTAAGTTTGACTAATGGACAAAGCTGAGGGTCATATAAATGGTTTGAATACTTTTGCTAAAAGTGGATAAATGGATAAATTATGAAATTGCTTATGAAAAATAAGGATGTAATAAAAAGGCCGGCTAAATGCATTGAGTAAATGAAATGTCCAGCTGCAGCTCAGTTGTAGGTTAATATTGTAGTCTTGAACAAACTTACATAAACATTGGTTGTTCAATTGCATGGAAACATTGTTTCATAAACACACACACACACACCTACGCACACACACACTCGCACACACACGCACGCACGCACGCACGCACGCACGCACACACACACACACACACACACACTGTGTTCTTATCATAGACATCCCAGAAGCTTCCCGAAAACAAGCCAACATGCCAACACGCCTCGCTCCCTCCACTACCCACAATCCTTATCTGCAAAGTAAATAAGGGCTCCCATCCTGTCTGGAGGGGGTTTGTCTCTTACTACACTGAGCTCTGTCTGCCAACCATCCTTAAAACATGGTCAGAGGGAAGGAGAGCGAGGCTGAGAAAGGGAAGGTGGCAAAAAAGGCAGTGCATCTTCCACAAGCCAAAGTAACTATCAGTGTTTGGGCATTTATGAAAATGTTGCATTTTTTAAAAATGTCTTTAAGGGATGAAGTCTTGGATAGACAGAGTGTTTATATTCCAAGATTCATAGAGCATTTAAAGAAAAAGTTTGTGCCAGGTTGTTAACTTTAAAAGGTGAGGGTATGTCACAAAAACAGTTCACTGTCTGGCTTGTGTTTGATATAATTTGTTAATTCATTTTTCTAAAGATTTGATCTAGATATTTATTGGATAGTTGAGACATAAGAGGCAGACTAGAAAGTAGAGGGAGGGGCTACGAAATGCAACCATTCAGTTACCAAGGTGCTCCAGAAAACAACATTTTGATGGCAACAGAAACCTGTATCTCACAGGAAGCTGTTGACAAAACAAACATGATAACTATAATTCTCTATATATTAATCCTCGTATTTGCCTCTACTCTTGAGGGAAATGGTAGATTTTCACATATTTTCTGCGTGCACATTCATAAACAACTCACACAACAACAATCAATGCAACCGCCTGACAAAACGTGTACGTGCGCTCAACCCTCGTGAAGAAATCGTAGCTTCTAGACTTCCTGCTATTTTCTGTCTCGGGATTGCGGCGGTGAAGCAAAACACAAAGTTTCAGTTTGAGTTGCCAACTGGATAAATTAACTGTAAACACTAGCATGCCTCTCATTTATTCACATTGTGAGCGGAGATGCCAGAAAACAATTCAATTAATCTTTGGCAGAGGGCAGGGAGACTGTGTAGAGGACAGGATAAACACACACACACACACACACAGGGATAAAGAGGGAGAAGAGATAGATTAAGAGATGTAAACATGTCACTGTGAGGAGAAAACGTGCCATGGAAGCCACCCTGCCATAGACAAGGACCACAAAAACAGGCCGGCTGCTAAAATGTTGGCGGGGACAGCATCGCTGATCAACTGTGGGAATCTAGTTGAAAACACCAGCGGAAGGAGAGGAAGGATCGCTTGGTGGTGCCAAACTGTGTGTGTGTGTGTGTGTGTGTGTGTGTGTGTGAGTGCGTGTGTGTGTGTGTGTGTGTGTGTGTGTGTATGCGTGTGATTACAAACTTGTGTGTTGCATTCGTGGACATCCATGCACATATATATGGCTGTATATAAATGGGTGTGGATTTATTTAAGATTAGAGCCCTGAATGTTTATTTCTACTCGTCATAAAAGCTGATATGAGAGTAATTGGCTACAGTGCAGAAGTTGCTTTACACAACCCCAAAACCCACAGCGATAAAGTTGTGTGAACTTCTTCAAACAGAGATAGGTTACTCTCATTAATCAACACAGACAGATGCCTGTATAAGTTGAGTTTTTTCTATCTGGATGGCCTATAACATCTAATTTACAATGTGTTTATAACGCCATGGCTTTATCTTATATCACCACACCAGAGTAAGCCGGGACCATAAACAAAATGAGCCCCAATGCTCATAATTCAAAATGCAATATCCACCATCTATATAGGCCAATGTAACTGAGCATGCAGAGCGCAATACCATCTGAAAACCAATACCTCAACAATCAGTTCTGGTTACACTTTTATGTGTCCAAACAAAAAGTTATTACTTGGCGCCATAGAAAATAAGTGGAGGTAAAAATAGTCACGGTAAAAATAACACATTCCTAGCGAGTGACAGATTGACGTTTGCCCGTTTAGTGCAAACGTTGTCGTAGTCCTGCGGCTGCTTGGAGAAATACTGGTGGGAGGCACGTTCCCAGAAAAAGGGCCCTTTTTCTTCTTTTTTTTTGGTCTGTGTGCTGAAAAGGATAATTGCTCATCTGAGCTCACACAAGATGCCTCTCCCCCTTTCCAATGGCAACATAAACTTCTGCTGCATTCTTGAGAGAAGAGTTATGTTGACCTCCTCTCCCTCTCCCGGAGTGTTTGTGTGTGTGACGGAAAAACTGAGTGTGTGTGTGTGGGTGCATGCATGGTGTGTACATATACAGTATGTGTCTAAGATCACATACGCTGCATGCACAGTACATACAGTAGGGTGTGGATGCTGATTTTTAAACTGAGGGGAGGATACAAGAGAGAGCTTTACTGGAGTGGGTGAATTGTGTGGGAGAAGGAGAAGAGTTCGGTGGTAGTGATGAGAAAGGAGGGAGGGGGTAGCACTCCAGTGGTGTTTGAACGTTTGTGAGTCAGTCTTTAGCAATGAGGGAGTAACAGAGGCCATGAATGAGAGTACTTGTTTATGTGGGTCAGTGGGCTCCCTTTTAACCCCTTCAGCCTTTTCTGCCTTTTCACAGGAAGTAGCTGCTCCACCCGTGGCCGTGCCTGACTGAGAGACAAGTCATGTGTGCGGGAAAGGAAATCAAACGCACCACTAGTGAGACAAAACCCTTTGTAGTCTCTGTGGCTCTGAGCAAAAAGCTCTTCAATAATTGCAGTGTTTACACTGGCGATATGAGGCTTGCCTTTCGTCACACGCGCCGCACAAAGCTTCTATCTCCATCCACAGAAGGCAGAGGTTAATTGGAGTGCGATCGACTTTCTATAGCAAGCCCCATAATGAAACTCTTCTCTCTGCGGGAGGGAAACTGGATCAGGACTGGAACTCTAAACTGTCGCTGACATTTCGCTGAGAGCCAAATGTGGCGGAGGAAGCCTCGGCGCTTAGCATCGCATGCACACAAATTGCTTGTCCTGTTTATGCAGCTGCTTTATTCTGAGGAAATTCCAGATAAAACAGCCATTTCAGGATGTGAATTAGATGAAGGAAAATACCACGTCTAAATACTGTATGTGCACCTGGTGGAACTCAATCAAAGCTCAGCGAGTGCTGACCCTTTGGGACAAATTTAACATTGAAGAGAAGGGCAGGTAATTGACTTAGCAGATTTACAGTGATGCACACTGATTGCTTTATAATGAGAAGATAAAAGCAGAGATTTTACTCGCAAAATACTGATAATATATTTTTTGCACCACTTATAATGCTTTTTTAAAATCCCCATTAAAGGTTTGCATTGCCAATGAACACATTGTCTCTTTTTCTTTCATGGTATTTGTGGTATTTAACCATGCTTGTCAAATTGGTTTATTCTATAAAGGATTTAAATCAGTCTCCACGATTTCTGCCTCCATCCTAATACAATGACGGTTAATTGAATTTCATCTCTGTAGTTAACATAGGAGATTCTCAAGGGACCTCCGTAACAAGGCAAGAGTCACTTGAGCAACGATGGTAGTTTGTCTTGTGGGCTTTAGTATAAAAAATGTTGGGCAACACTTGGCATGTTTTAGGAGGAATATTATAGCAATAAAAGCATTGCAAAGCAAGTGCTTTTATAGCTGCTTTTGCATTCTGTTTAATGTTTTTCTACCTGATATATGTAAGTCCAATGTTCATTCAGCTCTATTTTTGTCTCAACCAACTCCTGAAACTCCAGGAAATACATAATATAAAAATGTAGTTTTCTTTAATTTCTTCAGAACAACGCAGGTCCAATGATGTTGACTTTGAGGTTTGTCAATTATCTAGAATAACCTGGATACTTTTCCTGGAAAGATTTAGAGAATTAAATATACCTCAGCTATGTAATTTGGTTAGAAGAGGCCTTGATCTGATTTGTGTTGCTCAAGGACACAACAACAGGATGATTGTTTTTCCGACATGTGGGCTCTAGCTCTGTTCCATAGTTTCAGATGACCTGACCGTTAAACTACAAGCTGCAATGCCTGCGGGGGTCAAAAGTTATTGTTCCTGCTCCAACATCAGTCTAAATAAACTTCTGGCGGCCTTCAGATGGATGAGCTTCACAGGGACTCATACAGAGTGATTCACCAGAGTTCAAACCACAGCAAGTCTGAAAGTGGGAAAGAGCAATGATATCAAAAGATCCCCCCCCCCCCATTCTGCCACACAGGCTGTGAAGCGGACATCTGTCCTCCGTAAACTCACCAGGACGTCACTGTCGGAGTGCAGAATGTCTGGAATGTTCCCTTGTGGTCAGTGGGCCCGTGAACCAGTCATTTGGCTAGTATTGCTTCCAGTGTCTGGCAACAAAGGCATCCTGGTCCACCTCTCACCTTTGTGGGGTTCTCTTTGGACCAGGCCTGAGGAATTTCCACCTCAGGAGTTATGATTTCGACCTCCAGGTCAGCCAGTTGGGGACCACCCTCGTCCAAGCGTATCAGCTATCACATTGTCCAAGGGGCTCATATTTTGGTTCGTAATATCATATTGAGCATATTTTGCGATAATACGTTGACATCAGCTACTCGGAATGTCTGTCAGTTCACTAATCTTTTCCCACCCTGCTCAGTGCATAGCTCACCGCTATAGCGTGTCATTAGCGTAAGAAAGATTTGTGTTTTGAGAAGGAGACGTGTGGGAGGCGTATGTGTGTGTCAGTTACTGTCTTTGATGTTGTCAGGTACTGGATGTCTTGGTGTACAGTGTTTCAGTGGTCAGAGGGACAAGTTACGGCAGCTGCCTGCGCATCGCACAATAAATGTTTTGTAAGAGTTGGTAAGAGTTCTGAATAAAGTGTCAGGTAAAAATGTGCCAAATACTTTGCATGCAAGTGATAGCATTGTTTTCTTTATTCATCTAAGACAGCTTATTCTCAGCCTTCTTCTCTATTTATGAAACCTGCACTTTTTATATTAGGATCAAATGAATCTTTTGTCACGTACGTGAGAATCACCTGACTCTGCAGGTCCCCTCAGCTCTACACAACTTTTAGCCTCATTTAGCTTGTTGTTTTGGTTTAACCCGTTCTCGTTCCCAACTCGTCAAATACCGATGCTAGGTCAATGCCCCTTTAGCGTCTGAATGCGACGCACTGCACTGTCAACTAACTCCAATGTAAACCCCAGCGTCTTTATTAGACGCTCAAAGCAACTGATGTAAATTAGAGAGTGAGCTAGTCCACACAGGGGGGGAGTATATAAGGTGGATGGGTAAGACAAACAGGATATTGAGTGAATTGTTAGTCACTCGGTGAGGTGATTCATTAGTCAGTGAATTTAACGTCTGCGCTTTTCCTAAACCTAACTAAGTAGTTTTGTTGCCTAAACCTAACTTAAGTTTATTTTGATAAGACATTAGCACTGTAATCAGTAGAAACTGACGTGCTGTTTGGTTTTACAGCTCAAAGGTCTCCTCTCATCCACCCTGTTTTCAGCTGTTGTCAGCATATAGAAGCTCTGAAAAGCCAATACGCTTCCTGCCCCTTGTACGGTTCTTTAGCTATTTTGAACCTCCTAATATTCTTCAGCTGCAAAGAACCCTCTTCTTTCTCCTTTTACCTCCCCTACATACAACTTCGCTGCCATTTGTTCTCTCTCAGCTCATTCTTCTATCTGCTCTCCAGCTACTCTACATTTTTCATCATCGTGCCTCCGGCGATGGATCTTCCTCTAACCGTCACTCTCTCCTCCAATCTCGTCTCCATCATTCCTTCCTACTCCCTCTTTTAATTTTACCCCAACCCTCCCTCCCAACTCCCCCTGTTGCGTGCGACTAAAAGAGGTATACTCTTTCATCAAGCCTGCACAAGTGGAGGGAGGAGGGGGTCAGAATTGAGGAGGAGGAGGAGGAGGAGGAGGAGGAGGAGGAGGAGGAGGGGGGAGGTGGTGGTGGAGGGCTGCTGGGACAGATCCATTTTCAAAGCGCTATCTTTTCATTTGTTTTCCTTCAACATTTCACTGCTATTTAGGAGGGGGGAAAAAAAGAGGAGAAAAAAGGAAAACTCACACACACACTGAGAAATGGCCCAGATGGCCATCACTCATAAAGGGAATCTTTCAGGAACGACTCACCAGCCTATCTACCATGTTAAGACAAGACACCCCAACAGCCAACCCCCACCCTAGCAAACCGCAGCTGCCAAAGGGAGATTTGTATCTTTGCCTGGGAGGAGAAAAAAAAGCGCAGCATTCCCATCCGAATGTCATCCTAAGTGAGCATCAAACAGGACTCACCTGTAGTCGCAAAGCGCTTGCTTTTATTTGAAACTCAACCGTTCCCAAAAGAACTTCCCCACCCCTCGTCTTGGCTGGCAATGCAGACCTTTATATCTGTCTAGGATGTTCCTCTTTACTTAAATCAATCCAGGGAGCATGTATTCATCCCCCCCAAGGCTGTTTTTAATCCCCTCATCACGAAAAGAACCGCAAAACCTCCTCATAGTTGTCTCCATTCCCACAAGCATACTTGGGACAAAAACACATTTTCATTTATCTGGTGGAATCTTTCGTTAGTGACACACTATTGTAAAAGCACATGAGGGGGGGGGGTGGAAAAGAAGAACCAAGGGTGGAAGGACAAGAAGGGAGCAGGAGAGGGTCGCTGCTCCGAGAGCGATTACCTCAGTGGTTAGCACTTCATTACCTTGTGTCTCACGTTGTTTTATGTGCTTGTCTGTCTTAGGTGGGCTGTAATGGGATAGCGAATGTCAGGCCCCACATACTCCTGGGAAGTTTTTTCCCCCCTCTTCCTTTTAAAAAGAGACAACGGTAGATGGACCACCCTGACAGGGATTAATGTGGACCTGGGTTTTACTACCAAGTTTTCTGAATGTGGCAAAGAGGTCAGCTAAGAAAAAAAACAAAGTTCTTGGTGAATGTGGTTATAGTTGTACAGAGCGGATTATCGTAATGGACAGAGTGTACTTTTCCAAACTAGCTGCTGAAACACGAGACTGGGCAAATTGATTACTCTAACAGGATAAATTGACAGGATGTGGAAAAAAAACAACCTAATTTGTAATGATGAGCTGAAATCTCATTTCAGGTTGGAAATTCCAGAATAAATGTGTGTTTGGTTGTTGTGGTCATACATTGATCCAGCTTCTGGATGCTGCCATCGGGTTACTGGCCGTCAACCGGATTTATTGACAAGCAAATGAACATACTGTACTCACACCTCACACCTGGAGTCTCATCAAGCTCCCCCTCCGTGTGAAACAGCCACGTCTGGAGAGCAGCGCAGGAAGAGGAAGCGGGACAAGGAGTCCACACCCGTGCTCATATCAATCACTGCAATATCAGTTTGAGGATGGCCAGTCAGTTGGTATAGTTGATAAGGCCATGTGAAGAGATTCTGTTGGGTGGCAGCGTGAGAAAGTGTGATAGTGATGCTGCAACACCACTGCACACTGAGCAGCGACAACTTAGTATATAGTGATTCAACACATCTATAAAGCCGGTACAATAATTGCAAGACTAAACTATCAAATGACTATATTTACAGGATGAGACAAATGAGGTTTCTTCTTTTCAAATCCTGGTGGTGAAGTGGCTGTAGGACAAAACTGGATGGGAATTTCCCTGGTCAAATTTGTTGGGGACTATTTAAATTCACATGAAAAACGGACAGGCGAGAAGGGAAGAGAGGAAAATAGCTATGAATGGAAAGAGAGTGGAAAAGCAGAGGGAGGGGAAAAAGGAAAAGAAACTTTAATCACAGAAACACTGACCCATAAAAAACGAGAAGCAGACACAAGTGGAAACCAGAGGAATGTTATCCAGCTGGGGGATACATCCATCCATCCAGTTCTCTCTGCTGTATTTCTACTTAAAGCTATGGGTGAATTGGATTGGGGTGGGGGTTGGTAAAAGCAAAAAAGCATCAGAAACAAAAACCAAATTGAAGGATGAGCTAAAACCAGCAGTGCTAAAACTCTGCGGCCATGGGATTGGGCCCCGGAGCAGCCAGGCCGCACATCTCTGAGCTTTAGCCAAGAACGACTTTGCTTCCCAGCCCTGGCCTCGGCCTTTCACACTCCGGAGAGAGACAGCTCTCATACAGAGTGCTGAAGGCTGTTTAATTACCTGACTGGCCGGTTGGCTGGATGGCTCGTCCACAGCGTCTGACGGGCTTCCTCCCTGTCTCCCCTCTTCTCCATGGCCTAGACTCGGCCCCACCATACTGGAGCTAAACCCACATCCCCTTACTGGGAAGGGCCAAGGCCAATTAGCTGCATCCATGCTCACACTGCTGACTGTTCGCTTTTCATACTCAGCCTTGTGCATCCTAATGCTAACAAGAACAAGATGTTTTGTGATTGGAATTCTTATCAGCAGCTTTAAGATCGGCAGTTCAGGGAATACAATATGGTGCCATAGAAGCATTTCCTCCTCTTGGCTTCTGAAGAGGCAACGTGTGCCTGAATACATGTTTTAATAGACTTGGCTGTATCCCATCGTGTTATTTTTACACCCTCCTGTTCATGCCCTAATCACTTGGCCTGGGGGAAAACACTCCCTCACCGGATGAACTCTCATTGCCATTTGGAAGGGCAGGGTTTATCTCATTAAACATGATATAGACGTAAGTGAAATACACCCTGTGGAGTCACATTGTAGCCTGGGGGAAAGCATCAACAGAGCCATGTTTTACTGAAAGGACAAGCAGCAGTATTGTCTTAAATAGCATTTAAACATAATTTCTGAATGTTTGGGTGACACATAGAGAGACGTGAGCAGCACTGCATCGCTCCCATTACTTAGCAGTTCAGGCAGGCCTATATGTACTTAGCATTTGCATTGTGCATCGCCTCTGCTTGGATAATCTTGTGGAATGAATTGGCCTGCCCGGTCCATTGATGTTATTGAGTGGCATACTGCAGTATGTCTCTCGACAAGGCCCAGCTCAAGCGGCTCTCTGCAATCATGAACAACAGGTGGGCTTTGGACGGTGTTCCCTCCGCTGCAAACAATTTTGCTTTGAAACCCCTAAAGCCTGATCCAAGACAGGAAAAACTTCCCATTAGTGCTGCTTATTTTCTTTTCATGGACCACACACACAAGTACACACACACACAAACACACCAAAACATGTAAGCATGGACTTCCATTCATTTCCTGGAGACTTAACCGAACTTTAACCATAACAACGACATGCCTAACACCAACCCAAATCCTTACCTTAAAGGAATAGTACGACATATTAGGATATATGTGTATTTACTTTCTAGTGACGAGTTCTGGTGGATAGGTCGATACCGTATCAAAAAAAAAACAAAGTTATAGCATGCAGCAACAAGTTAGCTTAGCTTAGCATGCAGACTGGAAACAGAGGTAAACAGCTGGTCTGGCTCAGTCCAATGGTCAATAAATCCAACTACCAGCGCCTCTCACTCGTATCTTGTTTGTTCAATCTGTACAAGTGTAAAAATGTCAATTTTGCATTTGTGGGCAGGTATATGCTGGTCTTTTTCTTGGCTGGGATCTCACTAAAGATCGTCAGAGGTGCTGGTAAAAGGATTTTGACATATTGGGACAGAGCATAGACTGTATATTAGAAGTGGACGTAGTCAATGTGATGTCACCAATTGGTTAGTGGACTGCCATTTTGAAGTCTCGTATTCGACATTTAGGCCGTCCCAATCTTTTTGCAAGATGGCAACCAGAAGTGACAGGAGACGGTGGAGCACGAGAAGTACAACCCAACACCAAATAAGACTTTGTTAAGCAACCAAAAAGGATTACAATACACTTGAACTGAAAACACACTTATAAAGGATTAAAGTTGTAAGACAAAAATGCAGATAACTCACAGACCAGACAACACCGTTGCAGCGACTTGTCAATCACAGGGTAGCCACGCCCTAAAGTATACCCTAATTTATTGTCTATTTTACTTTTAAATGGGTAATTTCATAATTGCTAAATGAACATCGTACTGCATTGGAGAAGACTTGAAACTAGCAATTAAGACCATAAACTTGTGTTGACAATGTTTGCTGAGGTAATGAATCAAGTAAGAAGTCATTTTCTCACAAAATTCAATACAATTGGACTTCTTTTTGCGACTAGAGGAGTCGCCCCCTGTTGGTTATCAGAAATACTGCAAGTTCAAGGTACTTCTGCATTGGCTTCACTTTTCGGACCTCGAGGTTGCCGCATGGGACAGAACAAGGCTAGCTGTTTTCCCCTGTCTCCGGCCTTTATGCTAAGCTAAGCTAACTGGCCCGCTGACCGATATAAGAGTTGTGTCGATCATTACGTTCATCTCAGTTTTAACCCTAAACTGTAATGGTTTACCCTGTGAGGACCAAATGGGAGTAGTGTCTACATAAAGTCACTGTCTTAACAGATTCTTGTCCTGACTACGTACTGTAATTAACTTAAGTACAAAAGCACACATACAAGACTGACAAAAGTAAAAGTACCGTAGTGGTATAGGACAGAGAAAGTTCTCTCTGTGTTTCTGCTGGATGGAGAGTGAGCTACAGCTACAGCTACAGCTACAGCTACAGCTACAGCTACAGCTACAGCGGGCTTAACGTTGTAATCAGAGCCCCGAGCCGTCCACCCTGCACTGGGACTCTGGAGTGGTTTGAGAGTGGGCCAGACATTCCTGAAGAGATCGCCTCCCAGACACCCAGCAGCAGCCAGTCAGCAACAAATTCCAGAATAGCAGCGCTGCCGCTAAAAATAGTCATCTGGACAGGAGAGGGATGGAGAGCTGGCTGCGTGGAGGGAGCCCGCTGGATGGAGGATGAATGATAGAGGAGTGGAAGCTGAGCAGGAAAGGAGGGTGCTTTATTCCATTCCATATCCAGTCACAATGTTATCACAGCGGCGCAGAGGAAAAGGAGTCCTGCAGGGCTGTGAGTTAGGGAACCTGTGTGAGTGCTTTCTGAGAGCGCGACAACGAATGAAAGAGGTTATAAAAATGTGCACATGCGAGTGTGTCCATGCATCTGTGTGTGTGTATGTGCAAAAAGAATGGAAAGTGGCCTCTCAGACTGTTATTTCTAAAACAATGTGTCAGCTAAGCAAGGGAACATATGCTTCACTGTACTCAGGACTTTCTTCAGGCCCGGCCCTCTGTTTATTTTTCCTGCAATGAACGGGCAGCTCGGTTTACAACAGCCACCCTAAACTTCTCTGCGGAACATCCTGCCTGCAACAGCAGCCAGACGAGCCAAGGCAGCACTGACCTCGGCAAATCCACCTCCAGCTTTTTGTTACATTTTAAGTATATCCCTCCCCTTTTTCTTCTTATGAAGCCGTTTTTTGGGAGACAAAAAGAGTTGTAAAATGATTTGAAGCGCATGTAAATTATTCAGCTTTCATGTCCCAAATCCCTCTGCGTGTGACGGCTTATATCGGAGGCAGCTCGAGGGGGCTTTTCGAAGAGAGAGAGGCCTCTTTTTAAGTCTGCGCTTCACGGTAGAAGAATAGCTTATATCCTCCAACATTATGCAGACTTTCATATCTGGAAGGCATAGAGTCGGGGTCACACTAAAGGACCGGAAGGGGTATGTGGGGAGGGGTCTGGGGTCTGGGGTTGTTTGGCATTTTGAATGTGTAGTTGGGTATGCCGTCTCCACCAATAAACCCCAACCTCCAGGGGCAACAGGCTCACCTTCTCCGTGTGGAGGGAGGAGGGTGAAGGATGGAATAGTTCAGAGGGTCTAGCAGCTGGACTTTATTTAAGGGTCAAAAAGTGAACCAGAAATTGTTCTAGAGACATAAAAAAATCCCTTTGAAACTCAGATCATATCACTGTCAGGGGTGCAGCCGTAGAAAACTCAATTTAAAAAAAAAAAATTCTCCACAACGCTGTCTGTGTTGGCCTTTGATTACGACTGACAAATTATTACCATAAGCATTTAAATTGTTGCATAATTGCATCGTTTTCTCCTCTGCTTGTAGTATTACATCTGATTCATGCTTGCCTCTGACAACTGGAATTTGCATTGAAACAAAAAGAGACCTCTGCTTGATCCAAGGATAATTATATTGCTCTTTTAGAGAAAACTTCCCAAAAAAATAATGGCTTCAGAAGATGATTGATGTCATTTTCTGTAGTTCACTGTCAGTGTGACAAAAAAATATATTGTTGTAGGAGGGATTTATAAATAGAAGGCTTAAAGGCTACTTTTATAGCTCAGACAAGCTTACAAAGGCCAATTTCAGACTTGGGATAACTGTTTCAATGTGTGATTGAGGAAACTTAAATCCTGCTCCGCACCGTACTGTAGAGGTATTTGATGTTGTCTTCTTCCAAAGAATGAAGCTTGTGTCTGGCCAGCACGAGCGGAGGTTGCTGTCCTACTCATCAGGACCAAAGCCCCGAAAGACTGTAGAGCTTCCAGCCACCCACCCACTCCCCCTTGCAAAATGTGGATCAAATTAACCCAGCAGCAGCAGCAGCAGCAGCAGCAGCAGCAGCAGCAGCAATGTTCTCCCTCGACAATCAAATGAGTCTCCAAGTCCTAAAAACAGATACTCGTTTCTTCCTGGAGCCAGACATGAACTATGTTCTCTGCTCCATGTTGTCTGCTGCTGTTTGTTTGACTCTGTCAGTTTTCTACTGACAAAAATTGCTTTTCTACAGAAACTGTTACAGCCTACTTTTTTAACAATTACCAGCAGGTGTGCTGGGTCCAAAAAAACAACAACACTATTCATTAAAGATGTAATATCAACACTTTTGTCACATAACTGCCCTGAGGATTTTTGCCCAAGACAAAGTCAATAAAATGCAATATAACGGGTCTTTCATTGTAATCAATACCCAGAACCTTTGCTTCACACCAGAGGACAAACATTCTACATGAGATCTATTTCCTCGGGGTCCTCTACTGCATGGTTTTCCATCCTCATCATTTGATATTTTGTATGATGTCAGTCACCGTTCTCCCAATCTTTGCTGCTGTGAAAAAGTGTAACACACTTTCTATTGCCATGCAGGACACACAAATCACACACTCAAGACAAGCTGTATCAACAGCCTCCAGCATCTTAAAAAAAAACCTCAAAAAGAATATGAAATCAAACGTGATGTAAAGCCAACGTGAGCGACAATAGAAACCACCTTATGTGAGTCTGCCTATGTTCGAGGCGATCCCATTGTGCACACAGGTCCTTTTCTTCTGAATATGAAAACACGTGTCTTCTTTAGACGTAAAAGTCGTCTCTAATAACTTTGTATTTTTCTCCTACATGGAGCACAGTGTAATGGTGTAATCACTTCCAATGGTGGCCAGTTTTCATGGAGGAAAAAGTATTTTACAGATAAAGCGAGGAACTCCTTTTTGTTGGGAACGTGATGGACAATAAACAATAATAATCATCCCTGAAGTATGTTTATCTGTAGAGTGAACCTGAATGAACCGAAGCCAGAGCGAGCTGAGAAATGTACACACGTTTTTTTTTTGCAATGCAAGAGGATGTCTGGGCCCAATAATGTCTCCACTCCTGCATCATAAACCACTCTGCTGCTCAGCTACAGTATATACTCGGTATGTTTTAACCACTATATTTTTGACAAAAGGCTGGTTTTATCTTAGTCTTCATACAAGGCTCATGTACATTAGTTTGCACCTTTGTGACACATGCAGCTTTCTCTTCTAGCAACAGTTTCGTCCTCGAACACCCATTAGCTGACCCGGTAAACCTTAATAATAACCCTTTTGTTATTATTGTTAATATTGTAGCAATAGCACTTAAAAATGATTTCCTGGATAACAAAGCAGACAGTCCGTTCTCCTGCTCAATGGAGGAGCAGGAGGTGGGCGCCCCGATGTGAGTAAATGAACGTGTATGCCCACTAACAAGCTCGACAGGGTTGCATGTGAGGAATTGAATAAAAGTCGAGCCTTCAGCAGCATTATGACAGAAATATGATACATTTGGAACATGTCCTTTCGTTTGCTCATGATCATGAGCAAACAAATGGACAGAGGCAGAATGGATTATTTTTCAAAGGTTGTTTAAAAAGCTGGTTTAAACTTCCTGTTGATGTTTCCACGGCAAAAAAAACTGATCACTATTGAACTTTACTGTAACCGACAGGACCAGACGTGCTGTGCAAGGAGAGGGACAGAACTGTAAAAAGATTTACAGCCACCTTTCAAGCCTACAGGGAATGACTTTTAAATGCTTAAAAATAGATTTTGGGTGGAGTATCACTTTAAAATCCATCAAGTCAATTTAAGGCAGAGGCTGTGGAAACACTGGCTGATTTCACATTCTCCTCGGTAGCTCTGCTTTACTTTTAAGCAAAGGTTTAAGTTTTTAACTAATTTGTTCAAAGTGAGTCAAATTACCTGTATTCTTTTAGTGTGGCATTCTGCCCTAAACCTTTTGGCCCCATAAATGAATTCAATTCGTTATGTTAGAGTTAAGGATGCAAATAGAAACACCTTTGCTATGTGGATCACCACTGCTGACCTCCTTCCTGCCTTCATCTAGTTTTTTGGGTCACACGTCTATGAAAAGAAATTAGGACGCGTCTCCAGTAATAGTTTGTTTCTCACTTGTCCCATCTGTAAGAAGAGGAGCGCTGGATGAAGTATTTGCAGTTCTGTCCCAGCCTGACCCCTGGGAATAATTTGTTTATCCAACTCCACCACTGGATGAAACCAGAAATAACTTTTTAAAGCGGCCCTTGAAAGTCAGCCTTGAGCTCAGGAGACTTGAACTCTGGAAATAGATTAAAGGAACACTAGTAGTGTGTGAGAGGCAGCAATCTTGGCCTATTTTGTGAATTGGATGAAGGGTGTTTGCAATGTGAATGTCACACACTTCAGTATTGATCCCCCCCCCCCGAGACTGATGTATGCCTATATGTATTGACAGTTTCCTTGTCCACTTCAAGGGAACGTCCTAATTACACTTTTTAAATTAAAATGTCAAACACACAGCATAAAAACAAACACGTGTAACTTTCAAGATCCATTTATTTGAGTTGAAACAGTACTACAGAGGCATTGTGTTGAGTAGAAATACACCCGGATGGATGAATTAAGACATTTTACAGGATTTGAAGAACTTTTAATTTCTGACTCTTAAAAATACACGCCTGACCGCTGCTTTCACAATGAGATGATACCACTCGATTTCGTACAAACAATTCTATTTTTGTGTGCAGTACGACCCGAACACAACACACAGTCTAAAGCTGGCCAAAGCATGAACAGGGAGTATTTGGACAACAAATTAAATGGCTTGATCACCAATAAATACAAGTATAAAAACACATTGATAATAATTTTTATTATCAAAAAAAAAAAAAAAAAAAAAAAGTTCATGAAAGATACCAAAGGCACACAACTTAATCCACCTCGGCAGTCCAGGATCACCAACAGACAAAATAAAACTGTGGCAATAGCCATCAATAGTAATGAGCCTTAACGAAAATAATACTTAAATAACATAATAATACTAATTTATTATTATTGTCATAACAATATCCAGTCAAGTTTTCCTATGATTAGACTTACTGCTAACTAACAGATATGCACCACTTATTTCCAGTTTGGCAGAGTTAAAGTTTCATCAGCAGATTATTTCCTTTGCTTTATTTCCTTTTACTCCTGATGCATTTCGGACCTCCCAGACTTTGGTAGAGGTGCAAAATGCAATTTTCTTAGGGTCAGCTATTGATGCATCAGTACATAATCTTGCATTTTGACCCTATGCCAATTAATCGAGTTGTTTTTTTTTACTATTTGGAGGTTGCTAATGAACTACTTCTGAACTGAACTTCTCTAACCCACAGGTGTTGCAAAACAGATGGAAACTGAGACTACACCAACTTCTTCAGATTTGTCAAGAAATTATAATACTTCCAGGAAGGAAGTATTTTCTGCCATAACATAAAGCAATATAAAGTTTCTTATATTTTGGAAAATCAAAAACAGAAGCATAATGAAACAAAAATACTAACATAGTATAATTTTCTCACTGTAAATCCAGTTGACAATAAAATGCAATACAAAAGGCAAGAAAATGCAATATAATACGCAACAGGAATTGGAATCAATACCCAGGACCTTTGCTTCACACCAGAGGACCACTGCAAACATTCAACATGTGATCCATTTCCTCTGGGTAATTTACCGCATGGTTTTCCATCCACATCATTTCATATTTTGGATGATGTCAGTCACCGTTCTCCCACATTTTGCTGCTGTGGAAAAGTGTAACACACTTTCTATTGCCATGCAGGACACACAAATCACACACTGACTGACCCTCAAGACAAGCTGTATCAACAGCCCCCAGCATATCAAATAAAAACTCAAAAAGAAAATGAAAACAAACGTGATGTAAAGCCAACGTGGGGATGATTTCATTCACCGGTGGGGATTCCCAAGTCAAAGAAAAATCCACAGGACTCCCATTAGTCCCTGACCTATCCACTCCTCTGAATCATGCCAAACCTTCATTACAATTTTTGGTATTAAAAAAAAAAACTTTCCATCTACTCTTTCTACTCACTTTCTTTACTTTCACTAGTCTACATTACAATTCCTTCAAAACATAAATCTAACTCCTTGACCTTTCCAGTGTTTTACAGGAAAGTCCTCTCTAACCTCACCACTTTTCCAAGCATCACTCTTTCACACACGTTTCTTCTCCCTCTAGCTATAAATCTCTACACGCTGCCTCTCTCTTACTCTCAAATGAAAACAATAGCTGGCTAATTGTGCTTCGTTGACATAATGGACTAGTATACACAGCTGGAGGGCTGAGCGCGCACCGCAGATCCCACCTGTGCTGAGTCGGGCCGGAGCTGATAGAGATCTCTAGCACCAACACGTCTCCAGCCTTTGTCTGAGGAATTTGCTGTGTCATCAGCAACCTAAACAAACAATCTTACTTAGCTGTTTTGAAGCGCTTTGGGTAAAATATTAACAAGCCTGACAATAGGAACCACCTTGTCTTTGGTAAGGAAAAAAAAAAAAAAAAAAAGATTCTCTCACTAAGCAGTCGGTTTTATCAGGTAGCCCCGAAAATGTGAAACCTCCAAAGTTAAGAGAGCCAGGCGCATTCCAGGACTGTGAGATGGTGTCTGCCCCATCTCCCTTCACTAAATGCCCCACTAGGTGAGTCCCTCCAGACCTCTGGTGCTGCCAGCAAATCTGTGCTCAACCAAACCACCTAAACTGCTGACAAACTCAAGTATGGGCTTAAACACTGACAGAGAACACAGAGGAGGTCTCTCTGAGGCGGCCTGTGGGTCCTGGCATATCTGTGTGTGATTCTACATGTGGAAGGAGCGGGGATGAAGGAGAGGAGACTGTTTGATCTCACCTTTGAACCCCAAAACAAGTAAAGCTGGTCAGCTGTGCGCTGAAGGCCCTGGGTCTCTCCACATTCACAAACAACATTTAAAAAAAGCACAACTGGTGACAGGTTGGCCTGGCGTTTCCCTCCACTTTAAGGAAATGACATACATAATTTTTTTTTTTTATCATGAATCAAAAAAGGCACTTCCTACATATTCCCTAGTATCATACACATATATAGGACATACGCTTTTATGAAGGTATACTTGCCTGCGTGTTTTACAAGCGCAGACAGTTATATATGCTGAGTATATATATGTTTCTCATCACGGAGTAACATAATTATATATGTCAGTTCCACACAAAGAGTTGGAGACAAGGAGCTTTGGACTCTTCCAGTAACAGCCAGCGCCCACCAGTTTTGCACTTAAAACTAAAAAGCTACGAAAATATTAATAAATAATCAGCAATGTCAGTTATTTTTGGAACAAGACCCTGGTTTGTTTCTCTTTTTTTATATAGGAAGTAAAGATCACAAAAGCATGTGCTCTGTGTGAGTTTTAAGGTGCTTTTGTAAACTCAAACTCAAAATGGGTGGCGCACAAGGAGAGCCAACCAGTTTCTGGTTGCTGCGTTTGTGATTCTAACTTGCCTTTTTGCTGAATATGTAAACATGTTGAACACAGCAAAGTCTATGGGCGGGCCAAGAAAGCCGACTGGGTGGCATTCTCTTGTGCCAGCTCCTCTCTAACCCTAGCAGAAGTGCACACGTGTGTGTACATCTGTGTGTGTATGTATGTGTGAAAACATATCATTCCCATCAAGATTTCAGCCCCATTTGGAAAACCACCACTTCCCAAAAGGTGTATCCCAGTAACACACTGGTCGTTAATGCCACCTATAAACATCTGTACACACACATACGCACGCACACACAGTCATGCTCAATTCCCTCTGCTTCCTCTCTCTCTCTCTCTCTCTCTCTCTCTCTCTCTCTCTCTGCCACCCATCTGTTAGGTGAGGTTGCTGCTGATGTCCAGGGCTTGCTGGTACACCTGAGTCATGTCCTCCAGGTCCCCCAGCAAGGAGAAGCTGCCATTGTCCCCCGGGGAGCCTTTCGTTTTGGGGCCGCGGCTGAACTTGGGTCCCTGGAGCGCCGGGGCTGCCTGGAAGCCCTTGAAGTTGGCGAGCTGCAGCAGGTTTTCAGCCGAGGCGCAGGCCCTGATGTTTGGGCGGAGGTGGGGGGTGGAGGGATGCCACTCGGCCCCACTGAGGGAGCTGGGCGACAGGGACAGGACGGAGCTGTCCTCCCCGACTATGCTGGAGGGCCGACTCTGACTGCGGGACAGACCAGAGTCGGTTGAGGGATGAGGCTCACCGAGGACACCAGCCACCGCGGCTGCTGATGGAGGCCCGCTGTAGGTGGAGTACTTGCCGTTTCGCTTCAAGATGCCCTTTCTCCCCATCACTCTCTTTGTCGGGGAGGTGGCTAGCAGAGACATACTGGCACCCCCTAAAAGCTCGGAGGACTCGCTGCGCTCTGGCGAGGAGTAGTACCCTGATTCCCGCTGTTGGTTGTTCTTTAAGATGCCTTTCCTGGGCAGAGAGGGCACCATCTTTGCTGGCGAGCCTCCTCCCAGACTCAGCTCCTCTTCCTCTTGATCTGGACTTGAGGCTTCCTCTCCACCTTCGGCTTGTTGAGGCAGTGCTGCCTGGCCCAACTCCACTTCTTCAAGACTGGCAGACCGCTGCTCCCCAGTAACCCTGGTCTTCAAGATCCCCTTGGGTCTCTTCAGACCCGGCTTGTCCTCTGCTTCACAGTGGGCCTCCCCTGCTTCAACATTTTCCTTCTTGGACTTTTTGGGCCTCTGGCGCAGCAGCTGGGGCATGGCTGCAGCCTTGGCTCCAGAACCACGTGGCTCAGTGCGGTTCTGCCAGTCGATGAAGCGGGCCAGCATGGGCGAGCCGCCGTGGTCGCGTTGGGTCTCGCAGTCACACACACTGTTCTTCCAGCCCCAGTTTACCCACCAGTGGTTGGCTATGTCCTCTATTGTGGCCCGGCGCTCAGGGTTCACCATCAGCATCCAGCGGATCAGTCCTCGGGCATCTAGCAGGAAACAGAAGAAGAAGAATCTGTAAGCCGTCTCATACTGCAAAACACTTGGCATCTATTCACATTATACCCTATTACGAGAACTCAATGGAGAAGCGGAGAGTGAGTTTGACACTGAAAACACTTCTTGAGGCTGTCTAAATTCAAAGGCGCTGGAACTGGCCATCAGGGATTTTCATCAAATAACTGCAATTATCCAATTAAGAAGCTTTTAAAAATGACTAAAGTGCTTTTACATCCAAAGTATTAGTCACTAAATATGTTATATGTTATTTTTCCATTGTTCAGTGTAAACCACAATAATGCATCTTCAACAACACGGGGCAGTGATGAAATTCTTGTGTGATGAGTGTCGTTAGTCGAGTGTCATTCAGAACTCAATAATAAAAGGCATAAAAACACTTTTTGTTAAAATGAGTTTAAAATGGCTTATTTGCACCTAGTTCCTACAATATGATTGAGTTCTATTAGACTTCAGATTCATTAGAAATTAAACTGTTAATGCGTAACCAAAAGGAAACGAGTAGTATGACAGGTGTGGAGCTTCGGAGATATTATTGAGTTTCTTTATACTGTCTGGACCAAAAAAAGCATCGTACATAATGGATTGTGCAGATTCTCCTATATGTGTACATTGAGAGCACTCTGATCCATATTCCATTCAACAGTTAATGGACTTTCGAGTATTTTCTGGAACTTCCATAAAGCGAGTGCTGTACAATTTATAGACAGAAAGACGGGGGTCAATGGTTTCAGTTTATGACAAACGGTGTATCTCACTGACTATCTGCGGTACAGCTGAACTAGATTTTGTCAAGTACTGTTTAGGATACAGTTTTATAAAAGGCCACTGAGATCCAGTGTGTTTTCAGAGCATGAGAAAAAAACAAAGAGAAATACAAACAAAGGTTCTTGCAGTACCTGATGACTGAGCGGGCTCTTTGTACTCGCCGTTGCTAATCTGGCGAATGAGGTTCTTGTGGTCTCCACCATCAAATGGCATTGTCCCGTAGACCAGGGTATACAGCAGCACCCCAAGAGCCCAGCTGTCCACCTGGGGAAAGCAAAAAATATACAAGTTATAAACTAGTTCATTCAATCATACGTGGTACACACACTGGCGGCGGACCAATAAAACAAGACGTTTGAAGTGTGTTAGATTTGGTGTTCTGCAATGGAAATACAGTCTTCATGTTTTGATTGAATTAAAGTGAATGTTTCGGCTCTACTCGACGTCAGAGCAGACTTATGAGTTATACTTTTGAGTTAACCTTTGACATTAATAAGCACCACAATCACGTCTTCACACTAACGTCACACGAGAACATCTCTGTTAAGGAGCTAGTGTAGTGCAGTGATTCTCCGCCGCAGCCTTCACAGAAATTATGACAAATGCCGGTACGCTGGTGGGAAATGGCTTGTTTTCAATAAATCCTTTCCTCCAAACCCCCCCCCCCCCACTCTCTCCTGCTCTGCCAAGCAGAAGCAAGCACTTTTTTGACCACCAACCTAATGCAATGTGGCTTTCTAAGTAAGCGGTTACATAAGACTTTGTGTCCAGGGCATGAGGAGGTGCAGAGCCACGTGGGAAGTGGTGGGAGTGGAAGAGGGTAATGAGTCCAGCAGAGATGGCAGAGTCGTGATATCCTGGACCCTGATGACTCGCCGCAGACTCGCTGCCATTTATTCGTCAGCAGATGACCTGTCTCAGTGTGTGTGTGTGTGTGTGTGTGTGTGAGAGTGCGACAAAGAGGGAAATGTGATATGTGTGTGTGTGTACTGTGGTTAAGGGAGGATGCGATGTTCTGAGGAATGAACGTCCGATGGCGGTAGCTGAAGCTTTGAGACGTAGTCGAGGAAGAGGAAATCAGATAGGGCTGGTTAAAGAGCTAGTGTACTTCCTCTAAGGATCTGGACCCACTTCAAGAATGTCTCTCTCTCTTCTGTTGCTGTTGGTCCATTCCCGAGGGCCAGACAGGGCACGCACTATTGTTGTGTTCTAATTTCGTTGCCTGTGTTTGCTGTAATTTGTGGCCTCACCCCAACCGGGGGTTCTGTAATTTTGATTGCAATCGTACTGCTGTAGTTTTTAGCACTCTGGAGTAAATTATAGTGAATTACGCTAAATTGAATGGTTGGACTTGAATATCTAAAAATGCAAGTTTTTTCCCGTTTTGTTGCTTTGTTTTATGTAACTGATGCAATTTCAGAGACGACGCCCTTCAGAATGAGTCTGGAATTGCCAGATAAGTGGCTTTGGGGAGACATTTTCACTCTTTCTTTCACCAAAACTATTTGACTTTGACCATGAAGTCTTTGAGGCTGTGGAAGCTCATTCCGATCCCATTAGGATGAAGAGAAAGTGAGGAAAAACTATCCTCCAGTTCCTCACTTCAAAGGACCCAGACTTTGTGGGAAGGGGAGGACAGGGAAGGGATGCAGACAGTATCTGAGCTGACCCACTGCGGAGATGCAAGAGATGCCTCCCTCTGACTGGAGACTAACAGTAATCCCATCAAAGAAGCAGAAAATAAAGCCTATCCACCTCTTTGTGTATGGATGTGTGATATGTGATGATGATAATCACTAGTGAGATAATGATGAAAGCAATATAAGGTGAGCAATCTGGGAGGTTCAAACCAAATATAACAACCAGGGAGGACAACGATAATGATGGATGCATAAAAGGAAATCCTGTCCTGGAAATTAAGTTCACACAACTGAAACAGCTGGGGTTTTAGTCATTGTCACTGATCGCCGGGCCTCACCTCTGGGCCACGGTAAGGTCTCCCATTGACGATCTCCGGTGAAGCGTAGAGCGGGCTGCCGCAGAAGGTTTGCAGCAGCTTGTCCTTATGGTACAGGTTGGACAGCCCAAAATCAGCAATCTGTAGAAACAGGGGTACGTCTGAATTTTACCGTAGCCATGTAATTGTTTATCCCTCAAACAAGGATCTTTTGAGGTGGAGGATTTCAGTCACAGATCAAGGAGCAAACGTACCTTAATATTACAGTTTTCATCCAGTAGCACATTTTCCAGTTTCAGATCCCTGTGCACCACTCCATTCTGAAAGACAACGAGTAAAAAAAAAACACAGCGATGATTGATGCATCGGTCGATGCATTATTCACTAGAGATGGATCAGAGTGATAAACAGTCCATTGTATTAAGAGATGATTTACTCATACAAAGCGAGCTCGCAGCTCTCGGGGGAAATCAAGGCAGCCTGTTGGTCTAGTACTCTTTAATTGCTCTTGTCCCCTCTGGGGTCTTTATGCTGACATCTGCTGTGATTTTCTTTTCAAATTGACTCACATGTGTCACATAAACATGAGTCTGTAATTACCACCATGTATGAATTATGTTCTCACAACATCTAGGGATTAAAAAACAACTATACTGTTCATGTTAAGGCCTGGGTTTTAAAAAAAAAAGAAACCTTGGAATTAACATGTGGTATGCAGACAGACAGACAGACAGAACCCAGCTCAGATGGGGAGGAGTGACTTCACCAGTCACTCCACCCCCCCCGGGGCTGCGCTCTGCATGGCATCTCCCATTGGCTATTGCTTGGCAGGGAGCTCATGTTCACATGATCCTGATTGGCAGACACAAGGAAGAAATGGTTGTTTGCTTGTTGTGTCAGTGACTCACACCACCGCACCCGGTGGGAGGCTGTGCTTGGTGGTGATGAGTCATCATTCATGGCAGTCTGGGACTCTCCTATCTGAGGCTCATGACATCATCCCTATCTCCAGCTGGGTAGAGGATGACAAGAGGGGAGCCCATCCAAACAAGCCATGGCGACCTTGGGGTTTTGATGGGAGTTAGTGAGGTGTGGCTGCAGCTAAATCTCTGGGGGAAAAGCTTTGGGGGTATCTCGGGACATCCATCAGCGTGGTTCAACAGATGAGGACAGAATTAATGCCGGGTCTGTTTGGCGCACTGTAATCGGAGTGTAAGCCTGAATTAAAGTGGCCTGTGTTCCTTCTTCACTCAGAAAACAGATGACTCCCAAACACCAGCGCCAACAAAAGCACACTGTGTAGGGCCTGCCGATTAACTGGCTATAAGGCGTACGGTGGAGGTGCATGGTTAATGTTACAATAAGCATGCCGTGGCCTAGAAAACAAAGTCCGTATGTGTGTGAGAGAGCTAATGAGAGAAGGTGAACAAGAGACAGAATGTGCATGTTTTTTTTTCTTCTCTATGTGTAGTATGGTATGGGTTTTCTCACCTTGTGGCAGTGGTGCACGGCGGACACTATCTGTCTGAAGAAGTGTCGCGTCTCCCGCTCGCTCAGGCGCCGCCGCTCGCTGATGTAGTCATACAGCTCGCCCTTGCTGGCATACTCCATCACAATCACGATCTTGTCCTTGTTCTCAAACACTGAGAAATGATAAAACAATTGGAGTGCGTTAATATCTACTTTCAACGGCAAGCGAGGTGAGAGGACATCTTGTAAAGTCATTCCAAGTTAATTTGATCATATTAGAATCACAAATGGACATTGTTATGTAGAAAGCAGAATAAACCAGTTCACCCCCCTTTAGTTTTGGAGCAGGAATACAAATTCCAGAGGAGCACAATACATCTCTGCATTTCTCCCAGGGTTACATCACCCAAACCCCACCTAGTGTGTCTGGCTCCTTCACAACATAGCAAGGAGGGGCTGTTAACTCAATCAAGCCCACTCCTCAGAGACCAGAGCGAGTGGACAGCAGTGAAAACCGAGAAAAAGCAGAAACCAAATCAAGGAGACAGAAGGTTCACTTTGCAGACAGACGGTGCACTACAGTGTCAAGCGATGCCCTTGACACATAGCATCATGTCAACACATTTCACAACACACTCCCACATTCTCAACCACCATATGAGTGTCTATATCACATAAATGATTGTGCACGGCTATATTGTGGCAACACGGCGCGACTTTCCGTTCTCACGGCAGACCTGGGCTCATATCAGAAAAATGAATGCGCTACTCAATACGGTTAAGAGCATACCCTGCTTATTCTTAGAGAATTCAACTGTCTTGTGTATTTCTGTGTGTGAGTCATAATGAACGCCGAGCTAAATTCATTTAACTAATCTCGTATCTTTCTGTCTACGAGTTAAAGTCAAAGTACAACATAATTGAAAGGTCTTTTACGTTGACTGAGAGTAGCGCTCAAATTAAAAATGGCGACTTGTTGCCCATCTGGTGACCGGAGACAGTAATGTTATTACAGTTGTGTTACTGTAATGCCTTCCTATCCCACTGCAGTCACCAAACATATCATTCTGTGTCAGTATTTAGCCTTCTAGTGTATAATTTCAACTTGGCAACATACTTCTCTTCCAGCGCCTTGGCATGAAGGGAATGAAAATGGTTAGGCGGGGAGAGAAGGACAGAGAGAAAGGCCGAGGGAATGCCGAGGAGATGACAACAACACAGTCAGTCGTGTTGCAACCGTATTGTGTGGGTTGATTTTCCCACACAGCAGGGTCACCGGGGGTGAGGGCCTCTGCTTTCTGCACCCTTGAGTGAGCACCTTCATAGTTTGTCACACTACTTTCCTCAAACCCCCCCACCCCCACCCAATCTCAGGGTCCTTTTAAAGATATAATCCTCTACAAAAACACACAGTTGCTGAGTGATGGTAATGCTCTCTGATTGGGACTGTCTGGCCGCTCGGGGAGTAGCAGACGGGATGTAAGCCAAGCACCTGGGAGGGCAGAGCAGAAGCAGCCCTCTGACTGGTGGACGGAGCGGTGACTTGGACTAACATTCGTGGTGAGCCGTGGTGGGGTTGTGCTTCGAGAGCCGATACTCAGCTTGCACTCGCATTTACCTTTGACCCCTTGGCGGTGAAGTAATCACCTGGCTTACATAACTCGGGTTTGTTACAGCCCGTTGGGCACGCCAGCCACCACTACAGCCTCGCTGTCACTCACCAGGCTTTGTTCACAGGTCGAGCCCTCAGATCTGACTTATTAGCACCTATTGTCCCATTATCTTCACTGATGATAGACGATGTTGCAAGCTTGCAAAAGGGACCAGAAGATTACTATTACAAAGTGTAACACAGAGGAGGAGTGGAGTAGTATTAATGCAAACAATAAATAAGCAAGCATTGAAAACTTCAAACGTTTTGATTAAGGCGTTAACATTAACTCAACAAGCTATTTATTGAATTGTTTATTTTTTAATGAACTTAGCTACCATGACAAAAGACCTTCAGAGTTTAAATTACTATCCAGGCTTATGTCACTTTTAGAGAATGCAGTATAATAAATACAATGAAACTTCACTCACAGCATGTGTGTGTCTGTTCAAAATGTATACCTCCTCCGTATTTCCCTTTCCCTCCTTAAAGGAATAGTTTGACATTTTATGAAATACACTTAATCGCTTTCCTGCTGAGATTTAGATGAGGTGATCAATACCACTATTATCTGTACGGTAAATATACATCTTGCTACTAACATGTTAGTTCGTTGGATGTATTTTTGCATTTACAGCATTCTTTGTGGTTGACTATTTGTCTTAAATGGTGGGCGCTAGCCTGAGGAGCGAAGAGCAAAATCTGCTTTTAAATGCCCAGCACCGCATGCTGATGGATGCAGAATGTGAGGGAGTGGTAAAGAATCAATCTTCACAAACACATCTGGTTCAGCTTTGCTTCACACAAGGCAGTTAGCAGGGGCTGTTGAAGAGGGTGTTGCCGGATACACAAATCGCGGGGCCTCCTATATGTCTCTAAAGCAAGGCTGGGTGGAGGCCAGGCCACAACAGTAAACGGTGGGTTTGAAGAGAAACAACAAAGAGCGAGAGCATTGAGTCTGGTCGGGTTTGTTGGTGCAGTAGGCTGCTGATAAAGGAACACAGCACACAGAGGAACACCACACGTTTATAAAAATTGGGTGTTCTTTTAATCATTCTCCCACAAAACACATACAACTTGGCTGCACTTCGGCCCGCCAGCTGACTGCTGGCACGTTCCCATGACAAATAGTTATGTTTGTCGTATATTCACTTAGCCGATAACGACCTGGGGACTTTGACACGGAACAAAGGACAGTGGGTAAGCCAGCTTGGGCAGTGGCACACAACCGGCTGCCATTGTGCCAGAGCAGCTATCCTGAAAAGGCCATAGAAACCGTTGCTTTGTTGACACAGGCATTAAAAAAAATAAGTCACAAGTCACAAATCACATGAAACCGACTCACACCGCAGCGCCTTGTGACTTTAATTGCCTGCACATACACCCAGACTACATTATAAGAGATGATTGAATGCCGTATGTTGACAGAATTCAATGGGAATTGTTCAAACTTTACACTCACCATTAATCCTAATCTATGTTTTCTTCCAGTGAAGTTAAGGTCATCCAAAGGGGCTCGTATTTAAAGAAGGAGCCGTTTGAGCCTGACTTGAAGGCTTTGATATTTAGAGAGAGTTGCTTCCTGTGGTAGATATATGCTGATGTTGCTCCAGGGAAGGCTTAAGGTCTTTCCTCCCTCTGCATAGCACTGTCAGACAGGGTGCATGCCTGGGTGACTAAGGTCAATTCAGTATCTCCCTTGACATACACACAGGCTCATACATAGACACACAAAGACGTATGCAAACACACATATGTGCAAACGCACACACACACACACACACACACACACACACACACACACACACACACACACACACAAGTACAGTCTGGCTCCCAGCTGCAGTTGTCTCTAAGTATCAGCAGATGTCTGGCCCTGAGATCAAGACCAGAAAAGACAAGAGATGAGACCTCTTAGATGTGGGAGAGGCAATCCCTTAGAATACCACCCTTCTTACACACACAAACTTTCAACGCACACGTGCACACACACCCACTCAAGAGAGATCCAGGCGCACACCGTGAAAGCCATCCAGACTTTTACGGGCCCGGGCAGCCAGACAGAGCAGATGAGATGAAAAACATCCCAGAGCTGTAGTCCAGGTCTTATTATGACATCTGCATGTCATAACATGACAATCCAGCAGCTCGGCCACAAATGCTGAATGAGTTGAGGGAGGGGGGGGTTTTGGACATGTGTGTGTTTGTTCATGCGCGTTCAAGGCAAACGGGCGTCTGTGATTTGTGGTGTGTCTTTGCAGGAATGCAGCAAGCCCTCACCTTCATATATAGAGATGATGTGTGGGTGGCGGAGGGATGACATGATCTCAATCTCTCGACGGATGTGAACCATGTCCTGCTCGTCCTTGATCTTCTCCTTCCGAATTGACTTGATAGCCACCTGGAAACAGAGGACAGGGGACGCTTTGATCAGCTGACTTATAGCGTAACATAACATTTAGATTTCGCAGTAACAGAGAGCTTGGGTGCCGCACATTTTCCTTTTTGTCCACTTAAACTGATTACATAACTATATTGATTTAATTTGGAGCGGGAAAATAAGACTAAAGCACATTTATGGAACATTCACTATCTTATCAGTGCACTTTAAAATGGACATGGCTCACACAGATTACATACTGCACACCATGTGACGTCTGTCTGACTCAGTAAAAACATGTGAGCCAACTCAGTATGTACTGTACTGCTACATATCTGTCCTTAATACTCCCAGCCAGATGAGTCAAACAAGGTAGGAGGTGTCATCTCAGTCTCACACTGTGTAATTTACTCCGCCTCTTTTCTGTATGAAGCAAAATGAAGGTTAAAAACAACCTGACATGTGATGCCATAATGGAGGCTTGCTTTGTCCTCTTTCAGGGCCTGGGCCTACATTTAACCAGGTATTAGTCAGAGCCTGGGCCGCGTCACTGATCTGGACCCCCGACCCCGTCTCCAACAGAGAGATCAGAAGTCAGATTCACAAGGTTGCAGGAAACAGCTGAGGACAACGAGTATCATGAAAAGGAGGTAAGGTAGTTGTTAAATGTTCATGGTCCCTGGAGGAAGGCTGGGAGGCATGGAGGTCAAGAGAGCTCCTCCATAAATCATCAGACGTCAGTATTAACCTACACAGTCGTGCTTCCTCCCCCGTCAAAAAGTCCTTGAGAAGACACTACATCACTACCCGGTCTTCTTATTTTTAGTCACTCTGATTAACAACAGCTAATGGCCTACTTTTAAAATAGCCTAAAAAGCTGGCCTGCTGGGAGTTTTATGGAGGAATCGGGAGAATGGGCAGGGGTTGAGGAAGTGATTCAGTCTACTTGCCTTGCCAATGGGCCTGCTACATGAGGTTCAACAGTAAACAACTACACTTGATTTGACGATTTTTCACTGCCATGGCAATGCCACCGGGGTAAGAGTCGGCTGCAACTGGATGCATTCAAACCTCCGGCCTGTGTCCTCCTTAAATGAGAGGTTAGGGGCCTTTTTCCAAAGAAGCTATTCAAGAGTACACAGTCTAGCATATGTCACTATAATTGTAGCCTAAACATTCTGGATTGAGTCCTGAGTTTGCTTTGATCAGGCCTCTATAGAGTCTGTTAGCTCTGAATTCTGTTAGTTTAAACTTTTGTCCTTTCCTAGCGAAGCGGTGGTATTCTGAGGAGCCCAGCTTTATTCCATTCAGCAGAAACCACAGGCAGTAGCGAGTGCCAAGCTAATTACCGTGTACATCAATAAAAATAACCCCAAACCGGAATGGTTCCCTTCCAGAGCATGCCTTGATTACATAGAATTTAAAGAAATGATACCATAATAAACAAAATGGGGTCCAGGGGGTCCACACGCTGTGTCCATAATTGGGAAAAGTTGTTTGTGTCTTAACACTGATGTTTTTCTTTACCTCATCAGATTCATCAACATTTTATCACCGATTCCCAAAACGTAAGTAACATTTTTGACTTTGGTGTTTAACAGTGAGGCAGAATGTGAGTCACCTTCCTGGATTTAATGTCGGAACTAATTCAGGAATTCATTAATTTGGGCAACAACAAGAAATTACCTCCAAAAGTTACTTGCAAAGGCAAGAAAACTTCCTCTACAAAAACTGCTGCCTAAAACCAAAACATTTTTTCCCCCCAAAAAGGGTAGTAATCAATCTTTAACAGCCATGATCTTGATTCCACACTGCATGTTAACTCATTGAACGAGCCAGCTCTCCCACATTGGGCTTGAGACAAAGCCATGCATCTCTGGTGTATCTCCTCATGTTCCCCTGCCCTGACCCCGATGTGGATCGTTAAACAGGACTTCAGATCAGCCACTTGCCAGCTGGCCAGGCTGGCTGACACAGCTACGCTTGTCCTTAAGTGGATCCCTATTACTGTCACTCACAGTAAACAGGCGCTGCACTGCTGCCCACGCCGGCCCCTGCCAGGTATGGGGCCGGGCCTCGTCTGCCCCCTCCCCTCCCCTCCCCTCCTTGTCTACAACAGAGCTGTTTGAAGTGAAAGTCCATGTTTCGCTTCGGTAGAGCCTGACATCTTCCTGTGCTTTCTCAGGCCATTAAAATAGATGAAGTATTCATCACAAGCTCACCCTTCTCTGCGCTCTCTAAAGATCACGATCATCTGTTGTGTTGCAAGTGTGTGTGGTGTGTGTGTGTGTGTGTGTGTGTGTGTGTGTGTCTGAGTCAGAGTTAGGGGGAGACAGGGAGAGTGAGTGGGAGGGAAGAGACCCGTCACTTTTCCAGAGAACTATATTCTCAAACACAGCCAGGAATCATAATACCTCATCAATGGCACTACATATAGCAGAGGAATGTCAGTGTCCCCCCCCCCCCCCCCCTCGCGTACCTCTCCAGTGAATCCATTGTTAGGGAATGATGTAATCTGGTGCTTTAAGCTCGTATTGATATAACTCTCTAACCCCTTTAACTGAGGCTGTCCCTGTCTTGTTATGGTGGTGGGCTTCCCTGTGTCTCTGTGCAAACTGCCCACCCCCTCCGGTGTGTGATGGATCCCCCCCCCCCCATACAGGATATTAACTGTCCCCTTAAATCTCATTTCCTGCTGTGGATGGCCTTTCAAGTGTCACAGCCCATTTTAGGCCCGGCTGTCACCACAATCTTTTAACTATAGTCACCTAGATGGCAAATACTACATTAAGACACACAGTGTCGTCCTCTCACAGGTACACAAACATGACACACATCTTCTAAAGCAGAGGTTCTCTTTTTTTGGACCCACTGTCAGAGTGCCACGGAACACTGCGGGACCCCGAACCCCACACTGAGAACCGCTGTTCTAGAGGCTCGTGCACACGTCACATATCCCCACTATGATCTCTATGATCAATTGCACTCCTCCATATAATGTTGGGTTTCCACTGAGCTGCCAAACCCTACGACATATGGCTTTGCAGATTAAAGCAGACAGTCACTCAGTTCCACTTTCGCTGACACACTAAATGTGCCCACATCTAATCAATCTTCCCCAAGTGCCTTCAGCTCATTCCACACATGTGGATACAAACAGTCAGTCGCACACAAAACGTTCTCGGTCCGTCTGCTCGACTCATTTGGTTTGAGGAAAGGAACCAGGAAAAGGCACAGGGGGTAGTCGAGATGATTGCATAACAGTCTCACCGCACGGCTGTCTCTGCCATACGGACACAAGGGACTAACCTTGAGTCAGAGGCCAAGTAAACTCCAGCAACGCAGCGGCAGACACACGTGGCCCGTGAGGCAGCCGGCAGTCATGCTCTGCTGGTGCTCCATGAGCAGAGGCGTTGATTCTCAAAGGACTTCCCCTAAGATATACAAACTCCCACGTGAAACACAGTGGTGCAAGGAAGTCCTATACTTTACTGAGATACTATTTAAAGTCTAAATGCTACGCTCGGGAGACTGCAGCAGATTACAGGAGAGTGAAAAGGCATTGGGTCAGTGAGTTTTGACCTACAAAGGGTTATTTGTATACTGACAGGTGTTTCTATTATTTTGCCCACCCCATTTCTATCAGTGAGGGTAGGCTCAGTGACAGAAACACCTGTCTGTGTAAGGCAATACAGATTAATAGCACCACGAACAACAGCCTCCAAAATAACCATGACAGTGATTCAATGCCTCTCTAAATATGAACATTATAACACTTATGAAGGTAGGATTCTGGTTAGGGGGCGTTGAACTTAATGTAAACATTAATACCAGCATGGTTTTAGAAACACTACAAAAGCACACAGATGAAGAATCTAGTGTGAGTGTCTGTCAAACACTGTTAATCGTTAAAACAATACATTTCAGAAGCCTAACAATTTCAGCCAATTTCACTTATCTCGTTGAAACAATATCTCAAGCTCAGATTGTCAAAATAATTTATTCTGACCAGTCAAATAGTCACTATAAGTATTGTGCAACTTTACAGTGAAAGCGAAATACTTCCCATTAGAGCTGCTGCCATGGCAATAATAAATAGGAAAACATACCGGAGAAGGGACAAGGAGCCAAGTGGGACAGGCCAAGTGAGAGTAGCCCCTACCGAAGGGTTTATGGCTCCCTTATCAAGTATGCAGCAGCTATGAAACCATTGGGGGGGGGGGGGGGGGGGGGGACATTGTTGACCTATGAGTCTCCTCCTGGCTTTCTCTGCTCATGGAAAGCACCTCACATCCTGCCAGAACGGGCACAGGGGTCAAATTTTGCCACAGGGGGAAATAAAATAATATTTGGAAACATGGGCTGGCCAGTACATTACAGCGAATGGTGGGCACAGAAAGCAATATATATATATATATATATATATATATATATATATAGAGAGAGAGAGAGAGAGAGAGAGAGAGAGAGAGAGAGAGAGAGAGAGAGAGAGAGAGAGGGGGGGGGGGGGGAGAGAGCGAGAGAGAGAGATTGTACATAAAGAAACAGAAAGTGTTGGACTGACTCAT
This sequence comes from Cebidichthys violaceus, assembly GCF_023349555.1. Taxonomy (NCBI): domain Eukaryota; kingdom Metazoa; phylum Chordata; class Actinopteri; order Perciformes; family Stichaeidae; genus Cebidichthys; species Cebidichthys violaceus. The sequence goes on from NW_027176483.1 coordinate 5,579,666, forward strand.
GCAAACACTCTCCCAGCAAAATACAAACAAAACCGAAAGGATGTGTCTAAAACACTGAACAAAAACAAATGTGAGCAAGCCCTAGTAGTATCTCTGGGGGACTGTTGGCTGTTTTCCATGATGTTTACAGTCTGAGACCCCTGAGTCGCGTCAGTCAGTCAGTAGCCGGATTTGCACTCAGGCATCCGGTCGTGAGGCCCCGCATAGGACATGGCGTGTGCAGCCACAACTCCCTGGACCCATGGGCCCTTTTGAGCAGAGGGGGAATTCCCAGGGGGGCAGGACATGCACACGCCTATGAGAGCAACAAAGCACTTATTTTAGGAGCAATGTTTTTTTTTGTCTGTAGTGGCTACAGCATGTACAACAAGCGCCTGGGCGAAGTAAAAGCATCATGACAGATGTTTACAGCTGCTCAAAGCGCCTCTTAAGTGACTCACCTCTCTGCCGGAGCGTCGCTCGATAGCCTTCTTCACTTTGCCGTAGGTGCCTCTTCCCAGCGTCTCCAGCAGCTCGTAGCGGTGTTTCAAATTGTGCTTGTGGTGGTGCTTCTTCACGCCCGAGTTTCTCCGTCCATCACCGCTCGCCGGGGTCTCTTCGGCCGAGCTGCCGGCAGGCGGGGATGGAGCTGGAGGTGGAGGGGAGAGGTCACCTCCCGCCGGTTTGCCCGCTGAGGTTTGGCCCCTCTGGGCCTGGGGACGGGCTGCCCCCCGGTGGGGCGATAAATAAGCGGTTTCCATCTCACTAGGGAAGTGTTTAAACAACCTCCCCACTGTTAAATATTTCAAACTACCTACCTAAAGTAAATTGATAATATAATACTTAAAAAGGTCTAATAATAGTAATAATAAATAAATAAATTACAAGGAATAACGCGTAGCCTACTAGTCATAGCCTATTATTAAATGTGGAAACTGACATTTCCAGATTGTCTGGGTTGATCAATAGGCTTTGATCAAAGTGATTTCCTCCTCCTACATATTCATGTTATTATCGCTTTATCCTAATCAATCTACTAATGAATTAATCGCACCAGTCTATAAGGACATTATCGGTACATAATTACATGATACATAGTCCTGTATCACAGGATAAAAAATAATTATAGTGCCAATATGTAATAAAATATGTTTTCAGATTTCGACAGCAGGCAGCATGCCGGAAGCTGAATACACGTTGGATTCAAATATGTTATATATATATAAATATATATATATAAATATATATAAATATATATATATATATATATTATATATATATATATAATATATATTGGCTATAATGTATGTGCAAGCTCTATCCCAATAAAATAATAATAAAAAACCCGACTAATTCAATGGGTCTGATCTCACTCCTCGGTCGACTTGCATGATCTAGCTGTGTATAACTGTGGCTCGTTCACCTTATCTGTCGTCCTAAACGCTGCCAACATCACCGACTCACATCTGAAAGGCGAGAAAGCTGCGACGAAACCGGCGTTTTGGATGAAGATGACCCTCATTTTTGCCGACGGCCCAGGTAACGGCTCCTCATTCATCTGGGCTCTGTCTATTGTGCGACTGCATGCTCCGTGCAGTGGTCGACGGCGGTAGAGGTGCGCTGTGATCGGACACTATCTCAAGCTGAGACGTTTTGGATATTGCCATGGTCGTTTTGCTGCTCCCCTGCTTCTTCTTCTTCTTCTTCTTCGTGTGCCTTTCTTCTTGCTTCTCCTTTTTCTTTCTCTATCCTCAACGTGAGAGGCTGTGGATAAGACTTGCGAGAGGATCCGAGACCGGAGGCGGGGTTTACGCAGACCTCCTCCTCCTCCTCCTTCCCTGTCTCTCCTCTTGCCTTCCCTCTTTGTGCTCTCTCTTCCCCTCTCACATCTCTGATATGAATTCAGGGGCGTAGCTGGGAATCATGTGGACACGAGGTGACCCCCCTGCACTGTATTATACCCACTGGCATCCATCAATAACCAATAACATCTAATTAATACATATCTGATTATTAGCCCATACCTCAACCAAGAATATCATTTTTATTTTCCATTTGTTTGATGATTAATCTCCAAGAGACACATTCCCATTCTCAAAGGAATAGTTTGACTTCTGCTTTCTTGTTGAGACCAGGTGGCAACCTTCCAGGACTGTTAAGCCAACATGGAAGTGTCTTAAACTGGCATTCTTTCTAATGGCCAGCAGGGAGCGACTCCATTGGTCACAAATAGAAGTCCAATTGTATAGAAGTCTGTGAGAAAATGACCCTACTTCTCACTTAAATTGTTACCTCATTAAACATTGTAAACATGAGTTTATGATCTCAATCGCTAGTTTCACGTCTTCTTCAATTTGTTTAATTATGGTCCAATTCAGATTCAAATTGACAATAAAGCAGGGTATGCGTTAGGGCGTGGCCAACTTGTGATTGACAGGTTAATATCAAAGCATTGTCTGGTCTGAGTGTTGTCTGTGTTTTTGTCTTACAACTTTAACCCTTTCACAGTGTGGCGATGAAAGTTATTGTAACCGTTTTTGTTCATCTAAAATGTCTTATTCAGCGTTCTGTTGTACTGAGCTCCAGCCTCTCGTGTCACTTCTGGTTGCAAAAAACAAAATGCAGAATTTGAGGCTTCAAAACGGCAGCCCGAAACCAGAGGGTGACGTCTTCTTATATGCAGTCCATGGCTGAGATGATAAGATCAATGCCACTCTCATTTCTCACTCTCGCGAGACTCGCTGACTCGTCAACTTATTCTACAGGTCAACCTAGAATAAAGTAGAATACACCAACACTTATAGACAATTTTTAATGAAATAGAAATTGTCTAACTTGAATGCCTATTATTTAGCTTTCAACAAAAAGACAATGCTAAAAGGCTTCTTAAATGGAGTGGAGTGCTGAATGTTGAATGTAGAAAAGTGAGAACATTTAATATGCTGACTAGTGCACAACAAGGAGCACTTAATAATGGCATGAACAACACAAAAAGATGAATGCAATAACAGAAACTCACGAGTATCAAACACATAATGACAGACTTAACACATTTAACTGCAATTTACACTGTTTGAATATTCTTCAATGTTACACACATTGACAGAATTGTGTATAGAATTTGTGTATAACTCAAAATGCAACCAATTGTTAATTTTTGGTGCAGATCCATATGTAGAAGATTTTTCCTTTTACATGTTTTAAAGGATATCTTAACATTGAGAGATGTAGCATTTCTGAACACTTTAGCTTTTAGGAGCTACTTCACACTCTCATATGAAAAATAAATATTTTACACATTCCTCATTATTGTCTGTTTCTTTCGGTTCAAATCGGGATCTTTAGGATCAAAACAACAGAAGGGTTGTGCACCCTTGGTGAAGGTGTGTGGTCGCTGACATCTCTAGTTGATAATACAGGATTTGGCAAATACTGCATTGTTATAGGCATAACTGCATACTGATCTTCAGAAAAATTACATATCTGCTTCTTGTCCCAAACAACAGCTGCTGTATAACATTTCAAAGAAACTTTGCCTGCAGTTTTGTCAATTCTAACGGAGGAAAACTCAAAGCACTGTGAAACTAAATTCTAAAACATTTGAAATATACACTCTTTAGGTATGTAATGTTATACTGAACTGTTCATTCCGATATAATGAACAACAGACCATCATATATTGGCTCTGTGTGCCATTGCAATGTTCCTACACTTCCCCTGTGTTTTATATACAGTCATCGTGCCAAATGAATTCCTATTTGCATCTGGTTTCCATACTGAGAGAGAATGGAGACGGATCTCAGGAAGGGATAATCTAATTAATCCCATTTTTCATGTGGGCTGCGCTATACACTACGGCCCATTGTAAACAAACAATTTGCTCATTACCTGAACAAACAAAATGTGTTTGATGGATCTTTAACCAGAGAAGAACCTTTCCCAATACTTCTATGAGGATGTATTCTGTGTATACGGTACTTTTTTTGAGCTTACAATACCTTTCTCTACCTATAGGGCTTTTCACATTTTAAGGTAGGCTACTAAATAATATCCTGATAGAGTAATATTCTGAGTAATATAATTTGGTAATAACATGTCACTTTCCTGTAATATATAGGACTAATATAAATTGTTGAGGGGGGAAAAAGCATATATGTTGAATAAAATAAGTACGTTTGAAGAGATGCTTCTCTAATGACATGTTTTAGCAACTATAAAAAAAACACATTTTGAATAGATGTTATCATGTGAAAATATTTAGTTTATTAGTTTAGTTTATTGTCTCAGTTTTATATCATTTCAAATTACTGTAAACATTTTACATGCTTATTCTTTGCAATATTGTCTATAAGCTCTTCTTTATATAATTTACAGGCACCCTGAGAAGACACCCTGCTGTGTTTAAGCTCTGTCCAACAATCACATTGTGTTGACTGTGTTGGTGCTTGTTTATATGCTTGTGTATTTCAGCAGCTAATTACAGAGGGGAAGTCTAGGCTCATGTCTATCACTTTCTGATTAAGGAGGGAATCTGTTTTTTCCCCTATGGCCCTGAGAATGGCCGGCATCATTTCTGAGCACTCGTACCGTTTGTTGTCATTAAACAGGGTAAGTAGAGTGTCCAGTTATAGCAACACAGACTCTGAGATTAGTATGTGATCTGATTCCTCCCTTCGGCCTCATTTGCACTCTGCAGCAAAGACGACAGGAGCGGTGGTGCAAAGAGTGCCGATACTGCCCTCTTGTGGTGAATGTAGAGTCACATCAACGTGAAGAAGAAGAAGAAGAAGAAGAAGAAGAAGAAGAAGAAGAAGAAGAAGAAGAAGAAGAAGAAGAAGAAGAAGAAAAGGAACTCATGCTCATGAAACTATATGATTCTAGGCAGCAACCGTGGAAACCATTTAAATGGGTCGTGTATGAAGTTGTAATGTTAATGTGCTATCACTTGCCACAGTTTCCTGACGGCACATCATTTTAAAGCACCGACATAAAAATGCTTTTTGGGAACAGCTGTAAATCAACATAACTGCTCTGCCATACAGACCGTATCAGTGTTTTTGAATGTTTTACTACTTTTTTTGCAAGTCCATTAAATACAATCATTCACACACCTCACTTGAAAGCTGAGCATTTTCCAACACATACCATTTTTTTTAGATAAAACTTTTACAGTCGATTTTTTTTTAACCCATTTTATATGGCAGTGTGAAAACTGCTTGCATGGGACAGATCACAGAATCAGAATCAGAATCAGCTTTATTGGCCATGTTTGCCTACGCATAAGGAATTTGACTTTTTTTTCATGCTCTCCACATACATACACAGAATTTACAAATAAACAGGAAAACATTAAAAATATATAAAAAATAAAAAACAAGGTAATCAAAAAAAAGTAGAACAGATGTAAGCATAAACATTTAACGACTATGTACAATATAAATATACACCCAAAAGTATAAATATATATATATATATATATATATATATATATATATATATATATATATATATATATATATATATATATACACACACACATGTGCTCAGAAAAACTTAATTCTAGGATGTTGTGGCAACTGGGCAAACTCCAACCGGTGAGGAGGACTGTGATTCAATCAAAGGCTACAGAACAGCTGTCAGATGGACATGTAGATAAATATTCAACAACCTTTATTCTGAAGGTCTATTATCCACATTACTGCAAGTACACCATTACCATGATGACCATCAGACATACTGTCTTTTATATTATTGATGTCAACTTTGAAATTGTAAAAAGTAATTGCTTATGTTTCATTAATTATTCACTATTGGTTGTCATTTTAAAATACGAATCCATCAAGCTTTTAATGTAAATCTGCAACATATATTATATTATAATAATACGAATAATATTATAATATTTATCTATTGGTACTCTGTTTGAAACACTGCAGAGGAGGAAGTGGTAGGTATTGATTTTCAGAGAACTTTTTAATTGGCACAACTTGGTATCATTGTGTATCGTGTCAATAAGTTAAATATATTATATTAGATCATTAACCTTTTTAATGCAAGATGTTACCAGAATCCATTATTTATTTTTTTTGTTTGTTACAAATCCATAGTGTGTGGAGATAAAACTGTACTGAAGATACGTATATCTGAAAGGTTAAATTAATTGAATAATAAAATGTGGAGTTTTCTGTTTTTATTTTATTTTATTTTTTGCTGACTAGTTACTCATTTCTAAAGCTGCGTTGAGCCAATTTGGACTCACACCTCAGTACTTTTCAAATCCTGGCTACTGCTCTGGTAAAGGTTAACAAAAACATCTTAAAACTATATATGTGCTACAATTTGAGAGACGGTTTGGGAGTAATATAACGTTTGTGATTTGTATGAAACAGGTGGGGTCTTTAAACATACAATATGTCTTTACTGACTAACAGATTTCACAGAGGATGAGAGTCATGAGGAGAGTGAGATTCTTTGCTGGCACTGTATGCTTGCAGATCATTGCGTTCAGTAATACTAAGCTATGAAACTTAATATAGAAACACTTTCAAATAGAATGCCAACCTCCCTAATATGTATCAAAATAAGTTTTAGAACACATAATGTAAAACAGCTCTCAAAACTACAGAGAAGCTGCCAGAATAAGAACATATTTAAAGTGTATGCTCTGTGATTTACTGTATGTTACACCTTGGCAGCGCTGACTGACATCACTTTTCAAAGACACTGGAATGATTTATCCATGGATAGTCAGAATCCCTTGGGCCATTGGCATATTTGACAACCCTGGTAGGCACACAGTGGGAATCTAAAGTGAAATATGGTTCTAATACTAAGACATAAGAGGGTGAAGGCTGTAGGGATCAACCTTGGCAGCAACACTATTATATTAAAAAGGTCTTTCTGGCCAAGAATAAGCTTGATCTAACACTGGAATAATACTGAGTGGCATTCAGAGGTTTGTGGCGTGTGTATAAAAAGGAGAGGAGGATAATGACAGGGGGACATTTCACACTATGTCATCAGATCAGCAGACCGATGACTCATCATTACAGTGTGTCATAAATTCAGAAAAGCAGAGGATAAACTGGCAGATAGCAGGTGTGAATGTGATGGCACTGTGAGAATGTGCAGCGGGGTGTTGCGGAAAAAAGTACAGTGACTGTTTTCCATCCAGATGTAAAAACCTCATCCAAAAAAAAAAAAGTGATCCACGCGATGCCAAAAACAGTCCATTTGCACGAGCTGGAGAGGTGAATGAGACAGTTAGTGAGTGAACAGATGGCGCTTTAACGCTCAAATGTATATAAAACGCAAGCTGGATAGCTGGAGCTTGCAATTAATTTCATACTGTATTGCATTCCTTCATTTTTGGAGAAGCAAAATGGTTCACAGTGGGTTCTCTGTAGCAATATGGATATACAGTCTTTAATAATCTACACTGCTGATACCCAGTGGAGATCTTTTAACAACTTGCAAATCTGTAAGATTCATCTCACAGAATAAAAATGTCAAACTGCTTTAGCCAGCACAAAGAGCTTTTTGAGGAACCTCTTTCAGGCATGAAAAAAATACAGGCATTTAGTACCTCTCTAAATACTGCTGTTAAAAGACAATGAAAGCAGACGATTCACAAACTTTCACCTTTTAAAATGTAAATGACAACTTACCTGAACAAGGCTGGTTTGGCGGTGCATTATGGGATGCACAGTATGTCCGTGACAGGTTGGGTCAGGTTCATCAATTTTCTCATAGCACCTCCACTCTGTTAAAGAGCCAATTTAAATTTAGCCCCCCCTGAAGCCTCAAACCCTGAACCCTCAAGAACTTATTGACGTCACCTGGTAAGTGGTTGAGTGTGAGAGACTGAGAGGGCTTGAAATGGTGTAAAAAGGAATGGGACAGCACTTTGATGCAACATATCACGTTACCATGAAAGCAAAAAATGTGATGCATAATTGTGGGTATTTATTTTTTACTTTGTACTCCCTGTTTTCAATGTCTTCCTGGCTCTTTCCTCACAAGATGAGAGGTAATTAATATAATCTATTTACTTGTTTTTGTCAAAACAGCTTCAATGACAAAATCAAATATTTGATGAATAAATATCCTCTGACCTTGTGTGTTTATTGTGTTCCATCTTTAACCCTTAATTTTTCTGAGTAAATCTAATATGATGGGCTGATTACAAGTGTGCCATCCACTTTGTTTAACTTGTTGTTATAGTCTCCATGTGTCCACTGGTTACCCACGTGTTTAACGTCACATTGCAATGGTTTGTGGGTAATTCCCTTGGGCAAAGTCTGCATCTAATGCTGACTTAAGGAAAGGGTTCATAAAGGGCTCATGTCTGCCAGAGAGCCCTCAAACGCGCGACGATTTGCCAGTGGGACAGATATAAACCTCACGGACTTCGCGGGAGCGCGCCTCAAAGTCCGTGAGGGTGGCGATTGGGCCATCGGGACGGCCGTCAATATGGCGGCGCAGAACAACTTCCGGTTCAAGCGAGGAACGAGGAGCGAGGAAAGACAAATAAGACACCGATGTTACCCAAGGTCTCCACCCCAACACGTGAGCTGTCACGTTGACATAGTTTTGCTAATATTTGCGTTGAGAACAGAACGGTAACTTAAAAAGTTACCTCACATTTCCCCTTGTTCAAATAATATTCCCAAATAATTTCATCTTCACGTCGCCATTTGCGCAATAGCTAAGGTAACTTTTCAACTCACTAATATTAGCTTTAAATATGTAAAAATAGATTTTGTTTTTTAGCTAATGTACTAGATAAGCGCTAACTAAATCAGCTATCGTTAGCTAACTAGCATTAGGCTACTTGACGAACTTGTTAGCTAGCTTAGTTGGAAACGGCTATTTATACCGCTTGTAACTTTAAATAACAGGTGGCAAATGTTTAGAAAACGTCTCTAATCTTTTGTTTTTTTAGAGTGGATAGCTAGCTAGATTTACCTCAGCCTCCACTTTGCAGACATGCTTTCTGCCGTGCGGTGTGTGCTGTCTAAGCTTGTGTCTCCATTGTGGAGGACTGTGGAGGTGGACGAAGAAGAAGGCATGTTCTCCGGTACACCAGGTAAATGCAACATTCCCACAAAAGTATAACGTTAGTGAGATAAAGTTCTGTGTAAAACCCAGCAACATATTTCACGCCATGTCATTCTTGGTCTACATTTCAGGCATGAAGGACATCCGCCACCTGCGGGGTAGCGTGGTGACACAGCTGTGCCTCGACTACGGCATGATAGACGCTGCGGTCTACTTCACCAGTGGAGAGGTGTTGGGCGGGATGCCGCTGAAAGAAGGCGACTTGGTGGACTGCATAGCGGTACAAGATGGTGCCCAAGGGGGATGGAAAGCTTTAAGGGTGAGAATCCCGTTGCCTCGCTCTAGCATGCATTTGCAAACAACATAACGGTGTATATGTTTCTTGTTCTTGTGTCAGTTAAGTTGTGTTTTTTTTAATTGGGTTAGGTGAAATAGGGCATACAACATCCCTCACGTGTGTGATTATTGTTCCCTCTACTCGCAGTGAATCAGTCAGGAACGTAGGGCCATCGAGATGGAAATTGTCAGACATGCACCGTTTTTAATTCGGTCGTTTAGGTGGAGAAGAGCGCAGACGCTTGGGAGGATGGTGGAACAACCTCCTTAGAAGCTGACTGCATGCAGCTGCGGCCTCTCATTGGCACAGTCACATCGTTTGACGGAGATGGCGGCTACATAAACCAGACCACGTACTTCCCACGCTGCAGTCTATGGGAAGGTACCGACGCTCACTGTACTTAACGCGCTCAAATTGTGAGCCTCTTGACCCCATCCATGGTGCTTTGCAGAAACCTGCTCTGTTGTCTACACCCACAGTGGTCTTTCAGTCTCAGAACTCAGTCACAGCCACACCAACATGTCGTAGCACTCGGCTGAATGCTGATGTTAAATTTCCAACATTGTTGTCAGGTTACGAGCCAATGAAAGGAGACTGGGTCCAAGCAAAATACTGTGTCAATCCCACCCAGTGGACCACCCAGGCTCGTTCTGTGGTCCCTTTACGGTACCGCCGCCTAGACCAGGTAATTACGGTACCGCCACCTAGACCAGGTAATTGCATCATTGAATGTTTTTGGCTTTACCCACTCGTTACAACTTGGTACTTTTTGAATACTTCAGTTGTAAAAGGTGTTGCACTTAATTTGGATAGTGTTTATGCTTAAATGCCTATTCAGGTTGGTCTAATACAATTGAGTTGTATTAAAACCTTATTTGGTTAAATGTTTAATTACTTCTTTCATTCCTCTGAATGATCCTCTGTCTCCAGGTCCACGTGACCAGTCTGTATGGTAAAAATGGAGTGGTGGACGACAGCGTGTTCTTCAGCCTGGACTCTCTGCTGCTGCCTGCCCTCTACCAGCCTTTGCCGGGGCACCTGGTCAACCTCGTGATGGTGGAGAGCAGTCAGTCCTTGTACTGCTGGAGGGCCCTGTGCATGGCCCCCTGCCTTCAGAGGTGTTGGACTTTCTTCTATTTTCATAGGGCTGCAACATAGGATTATTTTCAAATGTCAAAAAGGAGTGTAGAAATGGCAGTTAGTAGTGTTTTTTTTATTCCTGTTGCAGTGGAAACATTTCTGCTACACATCTCCCAGAGGCTGAACTCAAGAGCCTTTTGGAAAACAAAGGGGGGCTGGATGTGACAGACTATGGCCAGTTTGTGGATCTGATGATGGGGGAGAAACAAGAGCTGGTGCTCTGGATACAGTGAGTGACTAAAGAAAATATTCACATTCAGAGTAAAACTACAGATAGCACTAGTTACAAACCACTGTAAAATAGAAATATGATTCTTATTATTGCCGTTGGTTAGTGGAATACATGTTAAAGAGAAATTAGTTCCACCCGTATCACAATATAATATATTGTATAATCACATTTTTCTCATAACAGAAATAAAGGCTCAGAGACCCACAGGCTAAAGTACTGTGACTTTTCTGGCTGGGATTCAGAGGACCAGTTCACTCTGGTCACCGTCAAAGACTCCCAACCACTGAGACCCAAACAACAGCCGTTGCAGAAATGCTACTCTGAGTCTGAAAACTGCTCTGAATCTTCAGAAAAACAAGGCGATGATGCAAAAGAGGTGCACAAAGAAAATGGTGAGGCGCTGAAGGAGAGGATCCATTTCCCTGGTGTGAGGAGACAGGAGAGAGATGTGGATATTTCACCAGGAGAGAGGTTACCTATCGTTGTAGCCTGCCAAGCAAAGTAAGTAGTGGCATTAGTATAAATACCAAGTAATGGATGAAAACGATGAATGTAGAATGGAACGTTTTTGACTGTGTCTAGGCATGCTGTCATTCATATATAAAATGTATTGAGCTCCTTTTAGTATGCTGTCTCTCTTCCATGTGGTAAAATTGCTCAGGAGCCTGGGAAGCTGTGCTGAGCTGCTGTTGCTGCACTTCTCCTCTTTCACCATCGGGAGGCGCCTTGAGGTCACAGTCGGGAGTAAAGTGGAGAACCTGCTGCAGCCCTCGGTGCCCTACATTCCCAGAGACGCACGTCTGGTCTCAACAACGCCTACAAACGTGATCACCGTCTGTGCTCCAAAAGGCACACCAAGGTATCAGCACAGCGGGCTCCAAGAGCACCAAGCTAGTAATGGATGTCCCACCGACCTTACTGCTAATGTGATATGTGCCTCTTACTCTGTGCACTTAGTTTTGCTCATATGGAAGTTGATGCATTAAATTAATAATGGGTAGATTTGATTGAATATGTGTTTTTCTTTGCAGGCAGGGAGCTTCCGTAAACATTACAAAACTGAATTATTTATGTCCCGTCTTCTTTAATGTTGACTTTCCCACCTGCAGGTCTATCAAGCGGCGGCTGCCAAACTTCCTAGCCCACTATCCACTGCCCCAGGCTCTCAGGGACTGTGTGGAGGCACAAAACGACGTGCTGGTAGTTCAGCCCTGCCTCGGGGAGGTGAGCATGCCCATGATGGAAGCTTAGGCGATCATGTAGAATGAATCGGCATCGTAACAAAGGAGTGAGTCTCTAGGACTCTTTTAATTGCACAGGCTGGGTGATGGTCATCCTTTATTTAGAGGATGCCACACAATTGGCTCCAGTGTCGACTGTTCTGTGTCTGTTTTTTTGTGGTGAGGCAAAGAAAAGAATACAGTTTTTATCTTCAGGAATCACTGGAAATGTCACTTTGTCCCTTCTCCTGCTGTGCCCGTCTGCTCAGGTGCCATCACCATCCAACATGCGTTTGCGTTTCTCGGTCCTTCTGTGGCTGGAAGAGCTGCACGCAGAGCAGGAAATGAGAGAGTTCACCATCATCGGGGCCCTTCTCAGGAAAGGAGGGGCCTACCTGCACCTAGAGGTCCTTGGGTTGACCGAAGGCAGACCAAGTCTCAGTATAGGTGAGGAGGCCTCAGTTGTCCGTCTTCATCATTGTTGAATTGTTGCAAAGGTTCATGTTATGATTGTTTGTTTTTTTAGCAACACTAGAAGGCTTTTGACAAGTTTGCTCTGCAGGTGACAGGATAGTTTTGAAGAAACCACAGAGCGACGGTGTGGTGGTGGAGTACGTTAGTTATGTCGCAGAGGTACGGAGATATTTGATACTCTGAAGCATCTTTTATGTTCTGCGTTATTAAACAGAAGCGCAGGCATTAGATTTAATCTAATGCTCATTGTTTGACTCGCAGATCAACGATGAAAACGTGGGTTTGAGAGTGAACTCAGAGTTTCAGCGCAGCTACCTCGGAGAGCCCCTTGATGTTGAGTTCTCTTTCAACAGGTCAGACATTTTTTTTTTTGATTTCTTAAATCATCATCAGTAATGCGTCGTAGTTATAATACACGTATTCTGACTGCTTGCGTCACCAGATTGACCATGAGACGGTGTCACAACGCACTTGACCAGACAAAGCTGTTCGGGGAGAGTAAGTTCTGCTTTCATTGAAACTGCTTAAAGTCTGTGTGCCTCCTGGCATTTTAGACACTATAAACACCACCGATTTATTTTTCATCCAACTCGACTGTACATCACATCACATGCAATAAGCAGTACTCTTTAGAAGGCACAATATGTCACGTTGACATTCACATGGATGAAAAATGTAGGCGAAAATAGAATTGCTCCAGTGATGTGATTAATATCACATTTTACGTCTCCAGCAGCATTTGCTTGCTGACATTAATGTCTTGATGGCTACAGAGTTTAATAGACAAATTCACAATTTGAATATTTACGAGGGTAATAAACTTAGATTTACACATCTGGTTTATGTCGCATAAGCTTTCATGATAGTTTATTTGAAAAATAGTCTTAAGAGATTTAAAATGCTGTCATTTTCACCTTGTTGTGCAGTTCTCTTCCCCTCTAGAGTGACTGTTAAAACCCCTCAATGGACCGGAAAGTGGATAGAGGAGCCAGACCAGAACAAAACAATAGAGGACAATAAGGTGAAAGACAGAAACATTTAAATACTTTAAAGTTATTCATTTTAGTTTTCTTTAAGTGTAATTGTTTTTGAACAACAGGTTCCAGCCATGGAAAATGGAAAAGTTTCGAGCATTTCGGTCGACATGAAGTCAAAGGCCACACAGACTAAAGGTACACAGTTTAGTTTTTAATTTGGTACAAACTTGACCTGTTCATATCGGGTAACATTGAGAACATCAATGACACATGTGTAATCGCTTCTAGGTGGTAGTCAGCCATCCAAACCCACCCCCAGCGTAGGGAACTTCTTTAACCCGGACCTGAACCCCCCTCAGAAAGAGGCCGTGAAGAAGATCCTGGAAGGGGAGTGTCGGCCCATTCCTTACGTGCTGTTTGGACCTCCAGGCACTGGAAAGACCATCACCCTCATAGAGGCCATACTACAGGTACAGAACATGTCCACCAATCAGGGGTTGTATTCATTAAGAGGCAAAGTGTACCTCCCAACATGCTAATTTTGAAGAAACCCTTTAATGTTCAT